>NC_137893.1:31224493-31586298 GCF_963455335.1 Martes martes | reverse complement strand
AGAATAACAACATTTTCCTATATGGCCACATATTATTACATCTAAGAAAATTAACAATAATTCCCCATTCTGAGGTTCCATCATATTCTAACCTCTTCAGCTGACCCATAATTGTCTTCCATACTTGTTTTTTAAAAATCGAGATTCAGTCAAGGTTTGCACTTTGTATTGGTTATGTCATGCCAACTGTTCGCATCTTTTAATCCACAACTATTCTTCCCATCTTATACTTTCCTAAGACACTGGCTTTTTTAAGAGATCAGGACAGTGCATATGAGTCGCCTTAAAGATCTTGTTAAAATGTGGATTTGGGGGGCACCTGGATGGCTCAGTGGGTTAAGCCTCTGCCTTCGGCTCAGGTCATGATCTCAGGGTCCTGGGATCGAGCCCCGCATCGGGTTCTCTGCTCTGCGGAGAGCCTGCTTCTCTCTCTCCCTCTGCCTGCCTCTCTGCCTACTTGTAACCTCTCTCTATGTCAAATAAATAAATAAAATCCTTAAAAAAAAAATGTGGATTTTGATTCAACAAGTCTTGCACAGGACCTGAGGTTCTGCCTGTCTAACAAACTCCCAATGGTAAGCCATTGCTGGGGGTCCAAAGACCAGGTGTGTTTATTTTGTTTTGTTTTCTTAAGATTTATTTTAGAGAGAGAGCATGCACACGACCATGGGGAGGAGCAGAAGGAGAGGGAAAGAATCTCAAGCAAAATCCCCGCAGAATGAGGAACCCAACAGGGGGTTTGATCTCAGGATCCTGAGATTATGACCCAAGCCGAAACCAAGAGTCAGACGCTCAACCAACTCAGCCACTCAGGTGCCTCCACAGACCACACTTTCAATAGCAACACTGTATAATGTCCCACACTTGTCTCTTCAAGGTGTTACTTACCTCTGGCCTTTATATTTTTAAAAAATCCGAAGTTAATTGTTAAGATTTTAGATTAAAAATCAAGCATTTTTTAAAAATCACTGTATTTGGAGTCTCTGTTAAAGCTCAGCCTAAATCCTACCTAGTATCATCTGTTCTATGGTTAAGCTACACTGTAATTTTCGTGGCTATTTGTTTATTTGCTGTTATTGATCAAGGTGGAAGAATCTTTCAACTCAATAATAAATTCTGAATCTTGGGGCACCTGTGTGGCTCACTCGGTTAAGCGGCCAATTCTTGATTTTGGCTGAGGTCTTGATCTCAGGGTCATGGGATGGAGCCCCCTGCTGGGCTCCTCAATCAGTGGGAAGTCTGAGGTTTTCTCCCTCTTCCTCGGCCCCTCCCTGTGCTCATGCACACACACATTATCTCTCTAAAATAAATAAATCTTCAAAAATGAATAAAAAAATAAATTCTGAGTCTTGATTCAGTTATACCATATTCCGCATAAGGGAGCTTTTTAGTTTACCATTTTAAGAGCCATTTCTTTAACTCCAGAGGTCATCACTCTTGAACGGAACTGCAACAAATTATGGCCTTCAGGGTGAGAGACATACGAGGGCTCTGAGTTCCTTGAGCACTTTATTTCTGATTGCCTTCTCCCTCCAAACTTCCTCTATAAAACTATATATATATAATATGTATTATATATATATATTATTAGCTATAAGCCCCTATAACTCTACCTTGCAAAATCATTAATTCAAGTATTCCATTCCCTAATTACACATTCAAGTTCTTCCAGCTTTGCCTCTTCAGCCACTCCTATTCACCTTTAGTGCCCAGGCTGGCAATAGGCTACATCTCACCAAGTGAGATGATCACCATAGCAAGGTAGAGATGGGGAAGTAGCAAATGGAGTGCTGGTTCTTAAAGCTTCACTTGGAAATGATGTATGTCACGTCTGCTTGTATCTTATCAACCCAAGCAAGTCATACGTTACGACACATTCAACTTCGAGTAGACATGCGGGTAAGGGAGTGGGATGTGGGGTGTGTACAAAGAGTGTAACCTTACCATGTATATAGAAAGAACAAAATATGTGTGCCCAGCCTTAAGGACTACCACAAAACCCCCCTAACAGAACCCCAAACCTAAATGAATCCAATTAACCACTTTCTCTACGTCTGCATCCAAACAAGCTGGAGAAAATCTTGTAAGAAAGGTGACTGGGTCTGCTAAATTCATAATCAAAATCTCAATCTCAAATGGATCGAGACATGCCATTATCTACTACACTCTCTGGAAAACCTATTTAACTACTCCTCACACAGCCATTTGAAACCTTTCTCACTCTTCTAAACCTCTAACTCCTCCATCTCCCTTCTCAAAATAGTATCTAGTCTTCTACTTTATCGAGGGAAAAAATATATAATCAGAAGGCAATCTGCTCTTTCCAACCCCAAATTTACAGATTTACCTCCAACTTTCAACTTGATGTCCTGAAAATTCAAGCATAACTGAAAAAAAAAAAAAATCCAGGAAAAATGGGCCATGAGAAACCGGCCATACCTTTCCCCAGCTTCCCAGATATCTTTATCTTGATAAAGACAGACATCAACCCATAGATGCTGCTTGCAGAACAAAAAGAAAAGGCATTTGACCACAATCTATAAAAGGTCTGTAAAAGACCGTGACTCAAACTTAACTTGGCAATACAGTCAATTTCCAGTGATTTTTCTAAGACCTGCAATATGTCTAAACAGAGAAATAATTTTGGATAGTAACCCACTATTTAGGACTCACTGATCTGTACAGCTTTTTCTTTCCTTTTTTAGGCAAAAAGAGACAAAATTAAAATCTAATTACTAGAGCTTCAAGTACTTTCTATCACCAATATTGTGTGTGGGGAGTTTCAAGGCCACCGTCATATTTGGAGATTCACTGGAAGGACTCACAGGACTCAGCACGTAGTTGTACTCAAGGCTAACTTTTATTAGGGCAATGGAGTATGGACATACAACCTGAGCATAATGGAAAGGCATAAATGAAGTTTGCAGGAATCTATGTGCAGGCTTCCTTGTGTTCTCTTCCTCCCAGAAAGGGTCAAACAGAGCACACTCTTCCTCCCAATAAGGAAAGTCCAGCAATGTCTGGGCAATGTTTCTGCCCAGGGAAGCCCATCACAGACTCACAGGACTGGGGTTTTCCTGGAGGCTGCTAACTGCATAAACCACAGGGTACTGCATAATCTATTTTGTTTCCAGACGCCAAACAAGCAAGCAGGCCCTTCTAAGGAGAGCAGTCTCTGGCCTGATATGTTAACTCTTTTCAGGACAAATAAATTCTGGCCCTTTTTTTCACGCGCTTTCCCAAACAAAACTTTTCATTTTTCAATTTCAGTATTCCTCTCACATCTGTCTTTTCTCTGCTGTAGGATGCACAACTAAGTTGTTTAGAAATGTTTGATTTTTTTTTTTAAACATCCTATACAAACAAAAGCCCATAGTCTCAAGAAAAAAATTTTTCCTTACCCTTGGACTCTTGGGCAATTATTTTCGCCTTGGGGAGGAGGAGGACACACTCTCCGTTTAGTACCAGGCTCAAAAAGATGAACAACAGCACTCGCACACTTTGGCCGTGCATCACGCTCGGCTCTCAGCACTCAAGGATACATACTCCCTCACGTAATTCTCACAACCACCTGTGAGACAGGTTCCTATGACTGCCCCCAATTCACACTTGAACCTGAGACCCACAGAGGTTAAGTGACTTCAGAGGTCCCGGAGCCAGTAAGAGGTGGATGGAGACCTGGACCCCAGCAGCCCTTCTCCAGGGCTCCTAACACTACCCTCCGGTCACTCCCAACAGCACCCCAAGTTTCTCAAGAGAAAATGGGTAGTGAGGGGAGCGCGCGGGAGGAAGGCGAGAAGCGTGTGGGGGAGCGCCTGCTTCCAGATACAGCGGAGACTCGGGCCCCTCCCTGCGAACCCCTCCCGCCCAAACCCCCCCGCTCCGCCGCCGGCGCCCAGCCGGGCCGCACTCACGCGGCCCTCGGTGACCGCCGGGAACCCCCGGGATCGGCAAGACGGGGGCGCGTAAGAGGCCTCTCTCCCAGGCCTGTCCTGCCACAAGGGGCTGCGGTAAGGGAAGCGATGACCGAGACACTACGGCGACCCCAGCCCCTCAGTCCGGACTCACCACGCCGGGCCGAGCCGCTGGGTCTATAACCAGAAGAGACTGCGCATGCGCGGCTGACCTCCCCGTCGGCAGGGGCGGGGCCTCGTGTGCCAGCCCCGCAGCCGGGGCGGGGTTTGACGCCGTCCCTCGCCGCGGCGCCGGGGAGTGGGGCGTGGACCCCGCGGGGCCGGTCGCGCCGCGCCTGCGTTCTGTGGATCTGCGGAGCCCAGTAGGCCGGCTAATCTGAGAATAACAGCAGTGAACTCCCGGCTGCGTCCGGATAGTGTTCGGGTGTGAGCAGTTCTAGGGCTTCCCGGAGTCAGGCTTAAGTCCCACTTGTTGCTGAGGGCCTGAAGGGATAGCTTCCGACTTCCCACTGTCACACTGCAATAAAATCACATCTGACATTTGTCGTATGTTGTCTCGCATTTTTTTCGTTATAATCGGTTTACCTGTCCTCGCTTACTTACCGAGACAGGAAATTTCTTGACCTTCACCTATAGCTCTTCGAAGCTCGATTATCCGTTAAAGTGGTCTGCACACTGCATATGTTTAGTAAGAATAATCGTTTTGAAAATATTTTAATGATGTTGCAAACATCCACTCTATTAGGGGTAAGTCCTAAGAGCTTTGTAATCTTTCACAACTCTTCAACCAGGAGACAGGTGGCCTAATGATGGAACCTTGCGTTAAGAGCCCAAGATACCAAAGGTTAAATGTTTAAAAAAACTCTGGTTTTTCCCGTAAAATCTCTAATTAATTTCTTACGAAATACTTAGCATTACTTCTATGTACAGAACTTGGCAAAGGAGGTCACTAGGTGTTCACATTGTATTTATGGAAACCACCCATTCAACAAATGTAACTAAGTACAAATTTGCCAGTTACGGTGCTGGGTATAGGGATCACTAACTCATGTTTTGGAGTAGGGGAATTTTTTTCTTTAGGGAAAAAAAAATTCCCCCAAATAAGAACAGGTCGTACTGTGGTGTAATTGTTAAATCAAAACTGTCTACATCACAAAGTTTTTATTTATTTTAACATCAGATTTGAAACAGAACATGGAGGAAAAGAAGATATGCAAACCTGCATAAATCTAAATTTCCATACTAAACTGCTTTGGTGTAAATGGAGTTTTTAAAAAAATGTATCATATACTGGACTCCCAATTTACAGTTTAAAAAAGGGGGGACTGAATTAGAACAAAGAAATTTGAGAATTAGGGGTGTCTGGTGGCTCCTGGGTGGCTCAGGCTCCCAGCTCAGTGGGGAATCTGCTTCTCCCTCTCTGTCTGCCCCTCTCCCTTTCACCCTCTCCTGTTTGTGCTCGCTCTTTCTCAAATAAATAAAAATCTTTTTTAAAAAAGGAAAGATGGGACGCCTGGGTGGCTCAGTGGGTTGAGCCTCTGCCTTCGGCTCAGGTCATGATCTCAGGGTCCTGGGATAGAGCCCTGCATCGGGCTCTCTGCTCAGCGGGGAGCCTGCTTCCTCCTCTCTCTGCCTGACTCTCTGCCTACTTGTGATCTCTCTCTCTGTCAAATAAATAAATAAAGTCTTAAAAAAAAAAAAAGGAAAGGAAAGAAACAGCAATTATGCAAACACCATACAATTTTTCTTGGAAATGATAAAATTCCAAAGCTATCTTGATTTCTATCTGTCTACATTCTATTTTACAACTTGATTTTTTTCACTTGACAGTGTATCTTGGACATAAACCTTTATTAGCCTCATTCTTTTGTCTAGTTGCTTAAACTTAAAATGGATGTATCATTTTTTTTTCCAATCAGTTTTCTGTTGATGTACCTTTATCTTTGCCTACTTGTGCAAATAATCATTAGTAGACAGCAATGGAAATGCTGAGTCAACAGATAGTTATTTTAAGTTTTGATAGAAACAGTTTTAAAAAAAAAAGCTGCAGGAAAAATATTTCCTAATCTTCATTTGATTTGTCAAATATCTGGAGGCTTGATGTGGACTTAGAAAGAAATGGGGAAAATCTCCTCCTTTCAAGTTGCCTTTCACTTGCATTATGCCAAGAAATAAAAGGAGTTGTTGGAGAATTAATGGTGCATATTAACTCAGCACTGGTAGACCTTTCCCAGAAAAGTTAAACTATTTTTCTCCCTTTCATCTCACTTTAAGCCTTCCTGACTCTTCTCTGAAAGAAGAACTTGGACACTTGTCCAAGGAACAATAATCAAGGCTCTCTCTTCACAAGAATTTTTGCTATGAGAACTCTTAAATAAACCAAGTCTGGCACTGTGCTAGGTAAGGGAGGAACTATTCACCTTTTGACAGAAAAAATCCTGCAGAAAAATATCTCTCAAATACTTAGTCATGAACATTGAAAAAAAAAATTGTTTCATGATATGTGCTGTTGCAAAAATATAAATCAAATTGAATGTGAGTTATTGAGGTCAAGCACTTTGTTTCATTGTTTCCATATCTGTGTTCAGACTACCTATGGTTTTGATGTATTCAAGACATCTTTGGGATGCCATGGGAA
The DNA here is from genome assembly GCF_963455335.1 of Martes martes. NCBI lineage: Eukaryota > Metazoa > Chordata > Mammalia > Carnivora > Mustelidae > Martes > Martes martes. The sequence goes on along the minus strand of NC_137893.1, from coordinate 31,579,746 downwards.
GTACATGAGTTTGCAACATATAATGACATTTTAATTCAAACTTAATCCACAACATGGATCATATAGAAACTATAGCAAAAGTCCAAATAATCTGGAGAAACATAATGGTAAGTGACGGCACTGGCATAGAAATTTGAAGTAGTGCTATTAACTATTAAATTATTGAAAACAGAATAATTCTAGACTGCTTGATGAAATTATTCCTTGGACACATACTTTAATAATATCATTTAGAAATTAATTTTTAAATTTTTCCATTGTAAATTAATTTGCAGTTAAATACAGCTTTCATTATATTGGGGGACAAAATTGAAAATAAATTTAAAATAAGGAAATGAACCACAATAATAATAAACTTTTTAAAAAATATTTTATTTATTCATTTGACAGACAGAGATCACAAATAGGCAGAGAGGCAGGCAGAGAGAGAGAGGAGGAAGCAGGCTCCCTGCTGAGCAGAGAGCCCGATGTAATGAGGGCTCAATCCCAGGACCACGACCCCAGCCGAAGGCAGCAGCTCAACCCACTGAGCCACCCAGGCGTCCCAATAATAAACTTTATGTGGTAAGCTGAACAACACTCCCCATCCCCAAGGTGTTCTAATTCCTGGAACGTGTGATCATGTTACATTACATGGCAAAAGGACATTGCAGATATGATTAAATTAAGGATCTTGAGATAGGGAAATTATCCTGGATCACCCAAGTAGCCCAAGTTATCACAAAGGTCTTTATAAAAGGGAGGTATGAGGGTCAGAGGAAGAGTAAGGGATGCAACAACAGAAGCAGAGGTCAGAGTTAGAGATTTGAAGATGCTAGTTGCTCGCTTTGAAAATGGGGAGGGGGACCACTGGCCAAGGAATGCCAGCAGCTTCTAGTAGGTGAAAAAGGCAAGAAAAGACATTCTGCCTAGAGCCTTCAGAAGGAACACAGGCTTGCTGACACCTACAGAACTGTACATAATACATTTATATTGTTTGAAGCCAGTAAATTTGTGGTAATTTATTACAGTAGCTATTGCAAACTAACGCATTTTATAAAATAGTTGGACCTAACTCCGGCAAGCTGTGGTCAATTATAGTCAAATATCAGAGTTGTGGGGGAAAGATGATCGCATGAGATTATCTTAATACTGACATTAGTTGAACCAGCTATTGGAGTTAAGAGCAATTCTTAGAAAAGTGTCCGTGTAGTTTGCTTTAAATTAATCTACAAGAATCCCGTTATAAAGTAAGTTGGAAAATTTTATTTACTTTAAATATTTAAATTTCGACGCCTGTGTGGCTCAGTCGGTTAAGCATCTGCCTTCTGCTAAGGGTCCCGGAATGAGCAGGGCTGGGGGCTACCAGCTCCATGGGGAACACGCTTCTCCCTCTGCCCCTAGCCTGCCCCCCTCCCCCGGCTCATTTTCTCTCTCTCTCTCTCTCTCTCTCAAAAATAAATAAATAAAATCTTTTTTAAAAAAACTTTTAATTTCGTCTTTGGTATATTTTCTACTTTCCACTTTTAAGCCTTGTCTCTCCTTAAAAAATAATAATCGAAAACAAAAAAGCAAGCTCAACTCTGTTTCTTTTTTAAAGATTTTATTTATTTACTTGACAGGGGGAGGGCTCACAAGCAGAGGGAGAGGCAGAAGTAGGCTCCCCGCGGACCCCGGAGCCCCAATCACGGCTCCATCCCAGGACGCTGGGATCATCACCATGACCGGAGCCAAAAGCAGACACCGAACCGACTGAGCCACCCAGGCGCGCCCCAACTCTCGAGTTACTTTCCAATTTAAAGTTCTAGAGTAGGGTACGGCTGCCTCCGCGGTCACTCCTTGTAGCACTCCCCGCTTCGGCCAGCACCCGGCCGGGGGCGCTCAAGAGCCTGGCGCTGAGCGGGGGGGGAGGGGGGGCGGGGGGAGGGCGGTGCCGCGGAGAAGAAGAAGAAGGAGGAGCCAGAAGAGGAAGTCTGGGGCCCGGTGGGCGCGAGCGGGCCATGGTGCTTCCGCTGCCGCTGTTCCGGAGTGCACGCCGGCCGATCCTGGCGTCCGCGGAGGCTGCCCTCTGGGGTGAGCTCGGTGGTCCCTGGGTAAAGAGAGAGCGTCTAACCTCGGGCTCGGGGAAGGAATGGCATTGGTGGGGGTGCTCGCTGCTTGCGGCTTCCAGTTAAAAATCAGTCCCATTACTCTTGGCTTCTGGGAAGATAAAGCACCTACATTCAGTTCTCGTTCCTTCAGATTCTGCGCTACTTGGGTCTGGGGGTGCTCGGGGGACGCAGGGAGAGAGGTCAGCGTTGCTCCAGGGAGCTCGCGTGGGGAGGCTTTTAGGAAGATACTGGTGCCGGACTGGGCAGTGAAGGTCAGTTGGCGAGTCAGACGAGCGAGCAACACGGCCAGTTTCTGCCGAAGACTGAGGATGAGCCCAGCTTTGCGAGTTACACCTGTGACCCACTGGGGAGCCGCGCTCAGAGCTCCGTGGCAAGTCACCTAGAATGATAACACTTAGAGCTATTAAAGTAACACTGCTAATTTTACGGACGGCAAAACCGGACAGAGAAACGAAGGTTGTTGTGGAGGCGTCGCGTGCATTACTCAGAGCGTGCTTCCAGTCCTTTCTTTCTGCTTTACATGATGTCTCTCCGTTATCACAATTTTTATTTGTGGATGCAGCTGCAGAGACTGTGGCATGACACTGTGTCCCCAACTCTCCCAACCACTTACTCCACTTGCACTCTATAGTTTAAAATGTGCTTTTCCGATGCAAATTTGTTGTTTATTGAGCACCTAGAAATGCAGACCTCCTGCAGGGGATACAGCCTCTGTTCACGTCACCATTTTGGGGAGAGACAGACACAGGTAAACAATCACCACACACAGAGCCCCGGGAGACTGCAATGGAAAAAGCAAGTATTCTACCCGAGTTAGAAAAAGTGTAAGAGAAAAGGTGCCTTTTCATTAAAAAAATTTTACTAGTGGGGTGCCTGGCTGGCTCAGTTGGTGGAGCATGCAACCCTCGATCTCAGAGCTGTTATGTTGGAGCCCCAGGTTGGGTGTAGAGATTACTTAAAATCTTTAAAAAAAAATTCTGCTAGTGATACATTATTATATTCCCATTATATTCAAACAGACAATAAAGAACAGCTGACATTTCCCTCTATACATGCTCCCATATTCCACCCTCCTCTCCAAATGTGGTTTGGTATACATCCTTCTGAACACTTTTCTATGAGTCTACATAAATGTACACTTAAAAATGCTACATATATAATATGTAGGTGTTGGTGTTTTTAAATTTATGCCCCAGAATTCCTGTCCCTGCAATCCCACTCCCCAGAAATAGTTTCCTGTTTACTTCCAGATGTTCTTCTGGACATTTATAAAACGTAAGTATTGTATCTTATGTGTTTATCGATCTCAAAGGGAGAGCTTTTTCATTTAGCAATACGGACATCTCTCTAAGTCAATAAATGTAGGTAAATGCTTATAAATGCTGCATGCTAAGCTTCATAATCAATTTAACTATTCCCTGTATGAATATTTACATTGCTTCCAATTGCCAAGATGGGTTTCTAATCTTTCAGCCTAGACTTTCCAAAGAGAATACTGTCAAGTCTTGTCTTCTTAATGAATGCTTGTTACTGAAACAGTGACCCCTCCCCATAACATTGAAAATGTCCTTTGTCTCCTACATTTCCACTAGGACAAAAACTTGCTGTCTACCTTTATTCTCTGAAGGTTTCCCCTCAGGTTTTATTCTACTAGTTTTATCCTCATCTTCCTCTTTGCTTCTGTTTAGACTTATGCAGGGCTGAAGCAGAATCCCAAACCTGACCTACTAAGTCATGTACACTGAGCTGCACTCACACCTTTGTGGTGACCTGAAGTGAGTAAACTTTCATCTACTGCATCCTGTCCTGTCTCTCCCCTGAGTTCTGACCTCTCTAAGATTCTAAGTAGATTTTTGGGTAATAGCCAGGTTGTGTAAAGGCCTTTACTTAATCCTAGTCCTACAAAAAACAACAGAAAACACGGAAGTGCTTTGTCAATATGAATCAGTTGCCAGCAGCAGAAGATGCTTTAAAAAGGAGGGAGGTTGGGGAAGGTGACAGTCAGAGGACCTGGGGACTCGAGCGGCTATTTAAGGGAAAATACTGTGATTGAGTAGTAATGGAGGTTGAGAAGACAAGTAACTTTGAGAAGCTCAAAGATAGTATAGGGATTCCCCTTTCATATTAAATTCACTGCTTCATCTGATAAATGCATTGCCATATCTAAAATTTCCATTTTTAATCTTTTATTCCCTAGAATCTTTAGATTCCCTTTAATCTTTTACTCCCTAGATTCCTTAAAATAATCTTTTTATCCCATAGGATGGTTGTTCACTTGCTTTTCCAATTTTGCTGAGTGGTTCTCAAAAAGTCAAAATATTTATTGAAGTGATTACCTTAGAAGTCATAAAATGTTCACACCAAACCCAAATACACATTTGATAAGGAAGCACACCAAATGTTCTTCCTAATATTTTCTCTCTGGAGTAACAATCATTATTTCTAATATATTTCTTGGTTGTGGGTTGTTTATATTGACCATTACATGGTCTCTAGAAATAATTTTCTTTTTTTAAAAGATTTTATTTATTTATTTGTGAGAAAGAGCACAAGTTGGGAGGATAGGGTAAAGCATACTCCCCGCTGAGCAAGGAGCATGATGCAGGGCTTGATCCCAGGATCCTGAGATCATGACCTGGGCCGAAGGCAGCAGTTTAACCAACTGAGCCACCCAGGTATCCCTAGAAATAATTTTCGGTATTCAAGAGATACTAATGTGGGATTTCTAAGGTGTCAACATCCAAAAGAGGATTACAGATGAACCAGAGAATTTATTTTATAGTTGTGGCAAGAGTGAGTTGCCATTATTATGGTTGTTATTATTATTAAGCAAAAACTTTTATGTTTCAAATAGTTACATTTTTCACATCAAAACTTTGTTTGAAATTACAAAAAGAATACCAAACTAAATTGGTAGGAAGTGATGGTATTTCTATTTCTAAGTGGAAATTTTTTTTTAAAGATTTGTATTTATTTGAGAGAGAGAGAGCAAGCACACAAAGAGGGAGTGGAACAGAGGGAGAGGGAGAAGCAGGCTCCCCACTGAGCAGGGAGCCCAGTGCAGGGCTCAATCCCAGGACCCTGGTATCATGACTTGAGCTGAAGGCAGATGCTTAACTGACTGAGCCACCAAGGCACCCCTCTAAGTGAAATTTAGCTCAGCATTTTAAAGCAGAACATATAGTACAAAACTATGCTATATTATAATATAGAAAAGAAGCTAAATTTATGAAAAAATAAATTCAGAACCCAAATCATGTGTATGATTTCTATATATAGTTTCCTTAAACATACAATAATTAAATTGCATTAGGCTAATTGAAATTAAATAATTCAAAGAATAGGCTGGCTCACTTGGAAGAACTTGCATGCAACTCCTTATCTTGGGGTTATGGGTTCAAGCCCCACACTGGGTGTAGATATTACATCAATAAATAAACAAATTTTTAAAAAAATTTTTTCAAAGAATAATTGAATCTAGAACTTAGAGATATATAGTAGTAATGCTAAATTTCTTTTTTTTTTAAAGATTTTATTTATTTGACAGAGAGAGACAGACAGAAAGAGAGGGAATACAAGCAGGGGGAATGGGAGAGGGAGAACAGGCTTCCCACAGAGCTAGGGGCTCCATGAGGGGCTCCATGCCAGGACTCTGGGATCATGACCTGACCTGAAAGCAGATGCTTAATGACTGAGCGACCCAGGCACCCCTAGAAGTAATCCTAAATTCCTGTTTGGAAAAAAAAAGAAAGTTTTCTGTTTGAAAAAAAAAAAAAAAAAGAAAATGCTTATTCCTACAGGTTTCTCCTTACTAAAAAGACCTGACAATGGTAGTAGAAAAGTAAGCTTCTAAACATGTATATACAGTATGAATCAGAGCATTCTGAATTATACTAGATCTTCAATTTGCATAGTCTAATATGATGTGATTTTAAATATTTTTAGGTCAGGGCGCCTGGGTGGCTCAGTGGGTTAAGCCTCTGCCTTCAGCTCAGGTCATGATCTCAGGGTCCTGGGATCAAGCCTCACATCGGGCTCTCTGCTCAGCAGGGAGCCTGCTTTCCCCTCTCTCTCTGCCTGCCTCTCTGCTTACTTGTGATCTCTGTCAAATAAATAAATAAAATCTTTTAAATAAATAAATAAATATTTTTAGGTCATCATTTTATCTCACACTGAAATTTGGGTTGGTAGGTTGTTGTTTTTTTGTTTTTTGTTGTTGTTGTTGTTGTTGTTTTAAGCTATAGGCATTTGGAAAACAGCAAATATGGAGAGAGGATTTCTCTGAACTCCGCTTACCTGCCTAAAGACAGATATCCTCCAAAAAGAACTCAGTTTCATAAATCCCCTCCCCAGGAGTTGCACCAACCAAGGATGATTGACTCATCACAAGAAAGGAGACTAGAACTCAACACCACACCCAACCTTTGTCACAAACTGTCATACCTCCCATCTGTTCTTCTAAGAGCCCATTCATCTTTCCTAAAAATCATTTACTCTCCCCCAAGAGGCCTACATTCCGTCTCCCTATGAAGATGAGAATTCTTATTTTTTTAATTTAAAAAAGTACATATTTTAAAATTTTTACCTTTTTTACTTTCACCCATTTCTCCTGCCCCATCCCTCCCTGCCTCTGGAAACCACCAATCTGTTCTCTGTATCTATGAACTTGGATTTTGAGGGTTTATTTTTTTGTTTGTTTGCTTTTGGTTCCACATATGAGATCACACGGTATTTATTTTTCTCGGTCTGACTTAGGGTAATGCCCTCAAGGTCCATGTCTCAAATGCCAAGAGTTCATTCTTTTTTATGGCTGAATATTCGTGTGTGTGTGTGTGTGTGTGTGTGCACCACAATTTATCCATTTATCCATGAATGGACACTTAGGCTGTTTCCATATCTTGGCTGTTAACATAATGCTGCAGGAAACACGGGGGTGCATATATCTTTTCAAGGTAGCATCTTCATTTTGCTCAGATAAATACCAGCAATGGAGTTGCTGGATCATATGGTAGTTCTGTTCTTACTTTTTTGAGGAACTTCCATATTGTTTTCCACAGTGGTTGCATCAATTTACATTCCCAGTGGTGCATGAGGGTTCCCTTTTCCCACATTCTCATTGACACTAGTTACTTCTTGTCATATAATGTGATCAGTCGTGCATACTCTTCTGAAATTTTTTCTCACTTAGGTATTCAGAAACTTTTATAACTTTTATAACTTTTTTAACTTTTATAACTTTTATAAGCTTTTATAAACTTTTATAACTTTTTTAACATATAACTCTTTTAACTACTGCATATAGTCCATAGTATGGATTACCACAGTTTATTTAACCAGTCCCCTCTTGATGGACATTTTGGTTTCCATTTTTTTGCTGTTCTAAAAATTTCTTCAGTAGTTATTGTACCCACCTCTTTGTGTATCTCAAGTAGCTTACTAGAATAGATACTTAGAAGTGGAACTGTTGGGTTGGTGACGAGTGGCATTTAACAGAGTCTTCAAGGAGAGTAAGAGTGTGCCAGGTAGAGATGAGGAAGGAAGAAAAGAAAGAACCGTGAGCATATATCATGAAGGAAGGTGAAAACATGTATTTAAAAATTGCACCACATAGATTGCTTAAACCTCATAGCAACTCAGAAAGGTTAAGTAATATTATTCCTGTTTTATAAATAAGAAACAAAGTCCCAGAGAATTTAAGTAATCTTCCCAGGACTACAGAGCTAAGTGGACAAGGGAGGATTTGAACCTGGTTTATCGGACTCTAAAATCCCTGCTCTTTCCATTATAAAAAGGTAGTTGGGGCACATGTATACTTTTGATGTAGCTGAAGGATAGGGTTCTCGAGGCAGAGGAGGAATGGGGAGGAAGAGAAGGTCTGGTAAATTATGCTGGTAAAGTAGATTGAAGGGCATGAAAGAACATGCTAAGGAGTTTGGACTGTGTCTTACAATGTAGACTGCAGGGAACACCCAGGCGAGGCTGGATTTACCAGTGTGGAAAAGCCAAACTGGAGTTTATTCAAAAACGAGCCTCAAAAATGTGAAATTCACATATAGCCTGTGTTACTCTTGAGAATCCCTCAAGAGAATCACACGTCATCGCAATAAATCCCAAACAGCCCATTTTCCTTCAGTGTAGGAACTGATCGCTGTTTCTTTGATCACACAATAGATGAAGTGGTTGATTTACAAGTAGAGGCCTTGTACCAAAAATACACTATAGCTTTTTTTAAAATTTTTTTTTATTTTTTTGACAGAGATCACAAGTAGGCAGAGAGAGAGGGGGGAAGAAGGAGGCTCCCTGCTGAGCAGAGAGCCCGATGCGGGGCCCGATCCCAGGCCCCTGAGATCATGACCTGAGCTGAAGGCAGAGGCTTAACCCACTGAGCCACCCAGGCACCCCAAAAATAAACTAATAGCTTTAACTCAAAAGTTAGTATGGACTCGAGGCTCACACCATGAGAGGCTTGGGGGAGCGGAGACTCGTTAAGAGGATATTTGTGCCTTGGAAAGCTAGGAAATCTAGTCCTCATTGATTGTACATGTGCTCTCCATTGCCCCCCTACATATACACACACCCCAACAGGAGCATAGAGAAAGCTGAATGTCAGTTTGGCTCTAATATATAAGAAAAACATAACTACCTTTGATTCAGTTACACAAGTTACATGTCGAGATGATGTTTGTTTCCCTGTGGTGAAGTACCACAGTCTTGAGTTGAACAATTCTTTAAATTACCGTAGTTTTCCAGTTCCTAACAATGAGGAACAGTACCAAGTCAGCCGGCTGACTTGTTGCATTCTGGGAATTCACAAAAAAGTTGAGTGAGAAATAGTTTTATCCCAGGCATTTTAAGATTGAATCTTATAGATAACACAAGCCAACTCTTCAAAATCTGAAGAGGATGGGGAAATCTGTATTTTTATTTTTTTACTGTATTTGCTGTGATAAAATATATGTAACATAAAGTTTGCCATTTTAGCCATTTTTTATAAATTTTTTAAATTTAATTTTTTCAGTGATCCAAGATTCATTATTTATGCACCACACCCAGTGCTCCATGCAATATGTGCCTTCCTTAATACCCACCACCAGATTCACCTATCCTCCCACCTCCCCTCCCCTCTAAAACCCTCAGTTTGTTTCTCAGAGTCCACAGTCTCTCATGGTTCGTCTCCCTCTCCAGTTTCCCCCAACTTACTTCTCTCCTTCTCCCAGTGTCCTCCATGTTATTCCTTATGCCCCACAAGTAAGTGAAACCATATGATAATTGACTCTCTCTGCTTGACTTATTTCATTCAGCATAATCTCCTCCAGTCCCATCCATGTTGATACAAAAGTTAGGTATTCATCCTTTCTGATGGAGGCAAAATATTCCATTGTATATATGGACCATATCTTCTTTATCCATTCGTCTGTTGAAGGGCATCTTGGCTCTTTCCACAGTTCGGCACTGTGGCCATTGCTGCTATGAACATTGGGGTACAGATGGCCCTTCTTTTCACTACGTCTGTATCTTTGGGATAAATACCCAGTAGTGTAATTGCAGGGTTATTGGGTAGCTCTATTTTTAATTTCTTTTTTTTTTCTTAAGATTTTTTAATTTATTTATTGCAGAGAGAGAGAGACAGCGAGAGAGGGAAGACAAGCAGGGGGAGTGGGAGAGGGAGAAGCAGGCTTCCCGCCAAGGAGAGAGCCTGATGCAGGGCTGGTACCATGGACCCTGGGATCATGACCCGAGCCGAAGGCAGACGCTTAACAGCTGAGCCATCCAGGCACCTCTCTATTTTTAATTTCTTAAGGAATCTCCACACTGTTTTCCAAAGTGGCTGCACCAACTTGCTTCCCACCAACAGTGTAAGAGGGTCCCCTTTCTCCACATCCTCTCCAACACATGTTGTTTACTGTCTTATTAAATTTGGCCATTCTAACTGTGTGAGGTGGTATCTCTATTTGGTTTTGATTTGAATCTCTCTGATGGCTAATGATGATGAACATTTTTTCATGTGTCTGTTAGCCATTTTTGAGTGTACAATTCAGTGGCATTAATTATATTCACAACATTGTGGGGATCATTACCACTGTATTTCCAAAAATTTTCATCACCCCCAATAGAAACTCAAACCCACTGAGCAATAACACCCCTCCCTCCAACTTCTGGTAATCTCTAACCTACTTTCTGTGAATTTACCTGTTCTAGATATTTCATGAGTGGAATCATTAAATATTTGTCATTTTGTGTCTGGCTTACTTCACTTAGTGTGTTCTCCATGTCGTAGTTTCAAGCTGCAGTATGTGTTAGAGCTTCATTCCTTTTTATGACGGAATAATATTTCATTGTATGTATAAGCCACATTTTGTTTATCCATTCATCTGTTGAATGAACACTTGAGCTGCTTCCATCTTTTAGCTATTGTGAATAATTGTGAATAATGCTGCTATGAGCATTGGTGTCTGAGTTTGAGTCCCTGTTTTCAAATCTTTTGGGTACATACCTTGGAGTGGAATTGCTAGGAAACCTGAATTTTTTAACTACTATATTTGTCCATTTTTCCATCTTTTGCTATCAGTGAGAAAGATGAATGAAAATAGAGCAGTGTTTGGTTTTACAAGAAAATGCGGGTTTTCACAACTCACTTTTGGATTTTCTTAACTATTTAATAAATAGAACCATGAAGCTTTTTTTTTTTTTTTTTTGGCCTATGCCCACTGCAGAAAATTTACTAAGACATTAAAGGATGAACCAAGAAAGTCTGGGAACCCCTGGTTTATACCTAGTGCTCTCTAACTAGTTTTATAAATTTAATACTATATTTTGGATAACTTACATTAAATAATATGCCATTGTATAAATGCAGCACTTATAACTGTTCCCTTATGGATAGACTTCCAGCTTCTTACCATTTTTCAGTCTACAAAGAATGCTGCCCATGAATATATTTATACAAATATACATTTGTATGCATTCATGCTAATACTCCTGTAGGAAGGTAGATTCCTAAAAGTAAAATTGTGAAGTAAAAAATATATACATAAAGTGTTATTTCTGCTAAATTTTCCTTTCAAAAGATTTTAACATTACACACTCCCAACATTGTAAAAGAGTACCCATTTCTTCATACCTTTACCAATATTTGATGTTATCAATCCCTTTTAATTTTTACAAATCTGGCAAAATTTGAAAAAGTTTATTTGTATCTTGCATTTCCTTAATAAGTAGTGAGATAAGGCATCTTTTTACATTTTATTGATCATTGGTATTATTCAGGCCAATTCCCTGTTCCTGTTTTGGCCATTTTTCTATTGGGAATTTTGTCCTTTTCCTATTTGTATAAGCTCTATTAATACTAATGTTTTGTCTTTTCTGTGTTACGAATATTTTGTTCCTGCCTGCCAGGTGTCTTCTAGTTATTCATTGTTCTTTTCCCATGTATAAATTTAGCATATTTATGAGGTCAAATCTTTATGGCTTCTGATTTTGCCATGTTTAGAATGGTCTTCTTATCCCAAGGTTTAAATTATCTGCTTGTGTTTTCTATTGGTACTTCTAAGATACTAGTTTTTAGATTGAAATTTATATTTATTTACATGTAAGGAATGAGGCAATAGCCTGCTCAAACTTTCTTCCTATTGGCTGGCTGGTTGCCCTGCATATTGTTGAACAAAATATCCCCATTATTTTGAAATATAATTGTTCCCAAATACTGAGTTCTCAATGGTATGTTGTGTGTCTGCTTCTCAACTTAGATCTTTAAACCTCTTTCTATGCCAGCTTATACTGTTTAAACCAACTTCACTTTATAAGATACTTCATATTTTAAACAGCCTTTGAGCATTATTATTTACTTTATAGCAGTCATTTTGTTGTGAAATATGATTATTAAATTTTTAAATTTTTTATTTTATTTTAAAAATCTTTGGGGTTTTCTTTCATGCTTAAAAAATCAATTTGGACCTATAGAAAAGTTGGAAAAATAAAATGGAGTTCCCTTTATTCTTACCCAACTTCCCTTAACGTAAGCATCTTACATGGTACAGTTACTGAAATCAGGAAAGTAATACTAACATAATATTGTTAACTAATCCGCAGGCCTTATTTGAATTTCACCAGTTTTCCCACTGAGGTCTTTTATTGTCCCAGATCCAATCCGGGATTCTCTGTTGTTATTACATTGTCATGGCTCCTTAAGTCTGCTTCAATCTGTGACAGTTCCACAGCCTTTGTCTTTCATAACTTTGACACTTTTTTAAGAGTATTGGTTATTTTGTAGGTTGAGTTTGAGATTTTCTTCTGACTTGATTCAAGGTATGTATTTTGGCAAAAATACTAAGGAAGTGATGTGCTCTTCTTTGAGCATCCTATCAAAGTATACATGTTGACATTTCTCATTACTAGTGAAGTGATCTTTGAATAATTGGCTAAAGTAGTATCTTTCCGGTGTTTCCTTTTGTTATTAGTATACGTATTTCCTGGGGGAGATACTATCCTATTTCTAATCAAAATTTCACCTACTAACTCTAGCTTCTGTCAATGGCTCTTGCTGAAATAATTATTACTTGGATGTTAACCTAATGGTGATTTTCTCTTTCATCATTCATTCTACATTTATCAATTGAAATAATCCCTTCTCCCCATTTATTCAATTATATCCTTATATCAGTGTGGACCCATGGATTTATTTTATAGGTTATTACCCAGTACCATATTTGTTACCAATTATTTAAGTTTTTATTTAAGTAATCCCTACACCCAGCATAGGGCTTGAACTCACAACCCGGAGATCAAGAGTCACATGCTCTTCTGACAGAGCCAGCCAAGGTGCCCCACCAATTATTTAACAGATGGAAACAGCCTTTAAGTACTTACAAGTGTAGTTTCAAATGTAAGGTTCCCACATCTAACATACGGCTTATTATCTTCGCTTGCAAGGGGAAATTAAAATTTTCTTAATATTGTAATTTGGATTATGATTAAACTCACAAGTTATTTGCAGGATTCAGTTACCAAATGCTGAATGTGTATTTATAAGTTCCACCTAATTAAGGGCTTGGAGAGAGTAGAATATGGAGCTGGCACAAGGCCAGCCATTAAGCATGGAGGGCAAGAGGGTAGACATCCTGTGGCTCTGTCAGGCTGTGTACAAAATACATATACAGGTCAGTGAAGTCAAAAGATCAACTATAGTTAACTGGCTGGAACCAGGGGGGAAATTCCTTTGACCTGCCTTCCAGATATTAATAGCAATGTTACTTTGGAGGTACCGAAATTATTTTATTCTTTACAGGTTTGAAGTCAATTAAGGGAAGCTGCCATCATTTTTGTACAGCTATTTTTAAAGATGTCACTTATAAGGAACTTAAAAACCTCTTGAATTCCAAAAAGATTATGTTAATTGATGTCAGAGAGCCATGGGAAATTGTCGAGTATGGAAAAATTCCTGGGTCCGTCAACATACCACGTAAGTGACATGTGACTTGAATTAATTCTGCACAAAAGTATATACTCAATAATTTACTGTACCTAAGATTTAATTGAAATTCTTAACATTTTCTTTCAGTGGGTGAGGTAGGTAAAGCTCTACAGATGAATCCAAAAGACTTCAAAGAGAAGTACAATGAAGTAAAACCATCCAAATCAGACAGTCTGGTGTTTTCTTGTTTAGCCGGAGTGAGAAGCAAGAAGGCTTTGGACACGGCAATATCTCTGGGCTTTAACAGGTGCATAAATGAAGTATAAAATTGTATTCAAGAGTGTGTATAATAGCAATGTTTCATATGTATTATATTTTTACTGGTCGACTGAAAAATGTCTTCTAATACTGTGTTAGTAATAGCAGGATAGAGACTAAGCCTCTATATTTTCATTCTACTCAAAAGTAACAGTTTTTGACGTAGGTTTGAAGGCTAGAGTACTCATGGCATCTCTACATCTCTAAAGTTCCTATCAACCTTGTGTTATAAAGCAGGAGGAAATTTTTACAGCACTAACTTTGCTGTATGTTTTCAGTGCTCAACACTATGCTGGAGGATGGAAGGAATGGGCAACCTATGAATTTTCAGAGAAGAAACACGGAAATTGATTTCTGGAATACAAGTTGGCTCTTTCCGGGCGCCTGGGTGGCTCAATGGGTTAAGCCTCTGCCTTCGGCTCAGGTTATGATCTCAGGGTCCTGGGATCAAGTCCCTCATTGGGCTCTCTGCTCAGCAGGGAGCCTGCTTCCTCCTCTCTCTCTCTCTCTCTCTCTCTGCCTGCCTGTCTGCCTACTTGTGATCTCTCTCTGTCAAATAAATAAATAAATTCTTAAAAAAAAAAAAAACAACAAGTTGGCTCTTTCCTTCTGTATATGCAGCTTACGATATTGAAATGTACAAAAGAATAACAATCTAGCCCTGGCATCACTGGAAAGGGTTTTGTGTAACTCAATTATTCGTTGCGTCTTTTCCTTAACTGTTTAAGTTGAGAATACTACTTGCCCTTGCCTATTTTCAAAGGCTATTGAGGATTGAAATAATGTATGTGACTTGCCGTGGGAGTATTAAGGGTTAGGATTCTAGAAATGAATTTTTTTAAATAGTTTAGTATAGTACAATATATTCCCAAGCCCAGGTTACTTACAGTACCTAATCATAATGTATGACCATTTGTGTTAGCATAGCTTCTGTTCAATAAAGAGGCTATGAACTAAACAAGTTATTTTTTTAATAATAAAAATATATTTGTAAATTTTCCCATTTTAGAAAATTCATAAAATTTCTTTTCTTATCATGATATACAGTACAGATATTTCTGATGGATATACCTTTCACCCATAATGTATTAAATAAAATAAAAACAGCTAGTAATCATTTCTTGAACACATTTCCTTGGCTTAGATCCTATGCTAAATATTCCAAATGCTAAAAAGGTAATAAAAAAGATGTGATTCTTCTCTGAAGAGGTTTGATGTCTAGCAGAGGTATATAAAAAAGTTAGATTTTAAAAAGCAGACTTTGTCTTAAAACACCAAGAATCTGAGATCCAGAAAAATAGGTGAAATACAAACAATGAAAATACATCAATACCATCTAAAAGGCTTACAGTAGTGTTGTAACCAGCATGGTAGTGATATGATTTGTAACAAAAAATTAATATGATCTATAAAGATAGAAATAACAGGGATGCCTGGGTGGCTCAGTCAGCTGAACATCTGCCTTCCGCTCAGGTTATGATCCCAGGGTCCTGGGATCAAGCCCCGAGTTCGGGCTCGTTGCTCAGCAGGGAGCCTGCTTCTCCCTCTGCCTCTGCCTCTTCCCCTGCTTGTGCTCTCTGATAAATAAAATCTTTTTTAAAAATTATGAAGAAAAAAGATAGAAATAGCAAAATGATTGCTTCTGTAGAGAGAAGATTAACTGGAAAGAGCAGCAAGGAGGGAAATTTCTAGGGTGATGGAAATGCTTTAGATCTTGAGTGAGGTGTTGGTACATAGGTAATAATACATGTATAAAAACTCATTTTAAAAGGTGAAAGATTTATGTGATCTGAAGAGAAACCAGAGTATAAACTCATTGAACACTTGAAAACATATCTTCTGGGGGCACCTGGGTGGCTCAGTGGGTTAAGCCTCTGCCTTCAGGGTCCTGGAATGGAGCCCCACATCTGGCTCTCTGCTCAGCAGGAAGCCTGCTTCCCCCTCTCTCTGCCTGCCTCTCTGCCTACTTGTGATCTCTGTCAAATAAATAAATAAAATCTTTAAAAAAATAATCAAAAAACGTGTTCTGTAATTATATCTCAATTACAAATAAGGAAAATGGGGGTTAGTTTAAATGTAAAGGACTCTCACTAGGATGAGTATATGCCTTAGAGCACTGACGGTACAATTCTTGTTTCTTTCCTCTGTGCCTCTTCACCCCCAAATGTGTTTTGTCTCATTTTGGCAGTCATTCAGACCATATAAGGCCTAAGAAGTAACTATTAGGACTTGGTTTGTCCTAAATGGTATTACAAGGGGAATCTGGAGTAGAAAAGTGATGTGACCACCTTGAACTTCTATTTCTGAGAATGTCAGTCTAGTTTCTAGCAAACTCCCTATAAGAACTAGAGAAGCTGGCAAGTAAACACACATGAACTCATGCATGCACGCCCCTCCATGTTGGGTCATCCTCTACTGCTTGCCTGCTCTCGGGAGCATAGCCCTTCAAATCCTTGCTGCTTTAGTAATTCCTTCATGCCTTTAAATTGATCTTATTTATTTATCTATAGAAACAAATGTACCAGGACAGACATATATACTAAGGTGGGATTTGAAGAGCCACAATCTCAGAGAGAAGGGAAGTTGTGGTTGAAGAACTGGGCCCATCGAGGAATGAGAACGTGGGTAGATACACCAGACATTTAGTTGGAACCCCTGGGAAACGATACCCTCAGAGCAAAGGAGAACCAGAAATTGACCAACCCTCATAAAATGTAAGAATGGCTTTGAATCAACTAAATCCCTGACTGAATTAAGGTGATCTTCCTGCTAACCTAAGGGTCTACCAGCAGTAAGTCCTCTCTTAGAGATGTCATTATCTAGAGCAAGAGGTTGGCAACAATAAATATTTTAGGTTTGTGGACCATAAGGTCTCTATTGCAACTGTTCAACTCTGCTACTGTAGCACAAAGCAACCACAGACAGTACATACATGAGTGAGTGTGGCTGGATACCCACAAAACTATGGCCACTTAGCTTTGAATTTTATATTTCATGTGTTGCCGCATATTCTTCTTTTAATTATTTTTCAAACATTTAAAAATATGGCAAACCTTCTTAGCTCAAAGGCCAGGCAAAACTAGATGGCAGGGAAGATTAGGCCCACGGGGCACAGTTTATAGACCCTTGAGCCAGAGCCACAAACATTCCTTACAGGTTGTCATATTCATTGTTCAGAAATCTATAAAATTTATTAGAAATAGCAGCATGTAAGACCTCATGATTGAAAAAAAATTTTTTAAAGATTTTAAAAAAAAGACACAATAGAAACATATCTACAGATGATCTGCATGTTGGAATTTTCAGACTTTAAAATAACTGACTTACATTTTCAATAACTTAGATGACAAAAATTATTGAAGTAATGAAAACTACAAAAAAAGTATCAAATAGAAATTCTAGAATTTAAGAACACAATAACTGAAATTTAAAAACCCAGTAGACGGTGGGTGGGCTTAACAGACACAGCTGATGAGGATTAATAAAAATGGAAAAACTGAGGTACACATGAACATGACTTGCACAGGGAATGTTGAGAGAAGTATACTACAGAAATGTGTACAATATAGTTTGAAACCATGCAAAGTACTGCTATCTATACGTATATGGATGTACCTATATAGTGTAAGTATAAATTAGGAGATGAATATATACCAAATTCAGAATAATTTCCTTTGGGAAGAGAGCACAGAGACTTTTAATTTAGCATGTTTGTTGGTTAAACACTCTATTTTACCTTTGTGAGCACAGGATAGGAAGTTAGTATCTCCAACTTGGAGGAAATTAAACCAGATTTTACAATTATAATATCCTGGATTCCTGGTACTTAAAAAAAAACAACTTAAGATAATGTATCCTATTAACACAAACATAAATGCACTTGTATATTTGTGAATAAGCAAAGAGTTCATACGTTAGAATAATTTATTTTCTATATTCAAATTTATAAAGACAAGCCTCGTTATTTTGAAATCAAAATTTAACAAATGTATCTGAAGTTGCAGCGACATTTACACTAGAAGTCTTAAGAGTAAAATCATTACTAAGTTCTATGGTATTGAATGCCTCAAAATATATATAGCATATGCTTTAATACATCATTTAAGAAGTGGCTGTTTTATTTCAGTCATGGGAGAATACCCCTTTTACTCTGCTAATGCAAGGGTAGATCAAAAGTTTTAGAAATGTAGAACAGCCAAATTATGTTTTAAAATACTGTATATACTGTTCGTAGTTCTCCTAATGGGATAGAAGGAAGTGGTCCTAGAAAAAGTAGGAACAGTGGTCAGGCTCAGAGTTGAATTAAAGTGTCTCAGGTTTCCTTCATTTACAGTCCCTCTTTCTTACTCGCCTTATGATCCTAGTGAGGTCTCTTGCATTCTGTGATAATGCATCCTTTTGCTCTCTCATAAGTATTTGCCATGGAAATACTGGATAGAGGTAGGTCAATAACCAACCTGTCAGAAACTGATTGTCACTGACAAATGGAAAACTGATGCTTCTCCCACCATTCAGTAAAAGTTACTTTTCAGTGTCTAAAAGGGCACCGAATTATTAACAGAAAAGTCTAATTTTGTCACCCTTTCAGTGCTACAGGTGTCTCTAGGAGCAAGGATAGGATGGGAAGAGAGAAACTTAAAAAAAAAAAAAAAAGATTTTATTTGAGAGAGCAAGCGAGCGAACACGTGCAGGGGGAAAGGCAGAGGGAGAGGAAAGGGAGAAGCAGCAGAGTCTCCACTGATCAGAGAGCCCGATGTGGGGCTCAATCCCAGGACTCTGAGATCCTGACTTGAGCTGAAGGCTGACTTTAACCGACTGAGCCACCAGGCGCCCCCCAAAACGGAGAGAAATTTAATAAAAAGTATTAAAATGGTAGGATCTGGTTAAAGTGTATCCATGTGGGGGGGCACCTGGGTGGCTCCTGGTTGGCTCAGTGGGTTAAGCCTCTGCCTTTGGCTCAGGTCAGGATCCCAGGGTCCTGGGATCAAGCCCCGCATCTGGCTCTCTGCTCAGCAGGGGAGCCTGCTTTCCCCTCTCTCTCTCTGCCTATTTGTGATCTGTCAAATGAATTTTTAAAAATCTTTAAAAAAACAAAAAGGTGTATTTACATGGGATAATAGTACTGTTTTGAAGATTATGTCAGATAATTTATGCTAAATATTTAATACAATGCTTTATTGCTGCTTTGTGGATCTGTATGGTATGGTACCTATTTATAGGCAGCTGGTATTTTGGGTTGTTGTTTGCATTCAATTAACAGGTAAAGAAGGGAGGTGAAACTTCCAGTTACACATCTGGTGGCAAGAATGGCAGTGAAATCCCTTATCACAGGTGGGAATGTAAAATGAAACTCTGAATACTGAATAATGAAATACCTAGGCCCCTGACCTCACTTGCCTCCAAGAACTCTCAACAGTCCAGCTTGTACCACCACAGATAAAGCCAGAAGCTTTCATTCTAGAAAAAGTGACCCACTGGCAAAGAAGAGCTTTAGAGTAGGATGTTAGGGGTGGGATAATAATGAAAATGTTTTGTGGTGTAATGAGGCCCACCTCTGTAAAGTCCTACTCATGCACACAGACCTCCCAATTATCTTCCTTGGTCTCTCAAATATGGATCTTGAGACAATTAAAGCAAGATTCTAATTTGAAAAATTATGACCAAACAGAAAAAAGGAACTTCAAGGAAAAAGTGCTAATGCAGGAAGCAAAGAAAATTTTAAAACAACGAAAAACCTACATGACTATTTGTAGAATGATAACACAGCGTATTCTCAAACAAGAACAAGGTGCTACTTAAAAAGCACCTTTTCTGAAGCAACTAGAGGATGTAGCCCATTAAAACAAAGGCAGGCAAAGAAAAATAAGTGGATTCCCCACATCTTGGATACCAAAACAAAAAGATGAAGGACTTGGGGGAAGAATGTCTTCTTATGAGTGACTTAGGGAATAAATGAGTAATAAATTATTCCAGTGATAAATTAACAAAAGATACAAAACAAATTGAGCAAATTACAACCAAGGCAATTACTCCTTTCAGAAAAATAAAAATATTCTCAAAGGAAATATAACCACAGTGCACTACAGAACTTGTTACTATGTACACTTTATATGAATTTAACAAAAATTATATAATTAAATTGGGAATGCGATGGAATAGTTTTTGTTTTTTTTTTAAGATTTTTTTTTTTTTGATAGAGACACAGCAAGAGAGGGAACACAAGCAGGGGAAGTGGAAGAACAGGCTTCCCGATGAGCAGGGAGCCTGACGGTGGGGCTTGATTCCAGGACGCTGGGATCATGACCTGAGTCCGAGACAGACACTTAATGACTGAGCCACCCAGGTGCCCTATGGAATAGAAGTCTTAGTATAGAACCTGGTTGGTGGGAAAACAGGAGAATAAAGGGGGGTGTATAAGAAAGTGAAATCTTCATCTTCCAGAGTAGGAAGTTACTAGATAATTTTACTATTGAAAAAAGAATTAAAAAACTGGAAGGTAAACAGAAGGGGCAGTAAAGTCATTAATAACATGGGCACTGGGGGCACCTGGGTGGCTCAGTGGGTTAAAGTCTCTGCCTTCAGCTCAGGTCATGATCTCAGGGTCCTAGGATCGAGCCCCACATCGGGCTCTCTGTTCAGCGGGAAGCCTGCTTCTCCCCTCTCTCTCTGCCTGCCTCTCTGCCTACTTGTGATCTCTCTCTGTCAAATAAATAAATAAAATCTTTAAAAAATAAAAAAAAATTAAAAAAATAACGTGGGCACTGGAGCCCAGCTGCCCAGGTTTTAAGAATTAGAACCTAATCCAAGCTCTTGTCACATACTTGACCTGTGATTGGGTAAGTTAACTTTCTGTTCCTGAGTTTCCTCCTCTTGTTCTGAGAATTCAATTTCATAATGTAGAAAGCAGAGAAAATTCTTGTCACCTAAGTGCTCAATAAATGCTGTAATTATATGCTTATTATTGGGAAATGTGGAAGTAACACAACAGCAACACAACAGCTCTGGGGAGCAGGAATGAGCAGTAGGGAGAATGGGTCAGGGGTCTAACATCTTCCCTGCCTTGCAGCAGCACAGTCCAACAATTACAATGCAAGCCATTTAGGTGATCGTTAATTGTCTTACATTTTAAAAAGAGGTGAAATTAACTTTAATACTGTTTTATTTGGTCCCATCATCCTATCATTTATAGTAATAGTTAAAAACACTAGATACGGGGCGCCTGGGTGGCTCAGTGGGTTAAAGCCTCTGCCTTCGGCTCAGGTCATGATCCCAGGGTCCTGGGATCGAGCTCCGCATCGGGCCCTCTGCTCCGTGGAGAGCCTGCTTTCTCCTCTCTCTCTGCCTGCCTCTCTGCCTACTTGTGATCTCTGTCTGTCAAATAAATAAATAAATCTTTAAAAAAAAACCCAAAACACTAGATTGTTTACATTCTTTTGTTTTGTACTAAGTATTGAAATCTAACACTATTTTTACATTTATAGCACATCTCAGTTCAGACTGGCCCCATTTTCAGTGTTCAACAGCGACATGTAGCTAGTGGCTATCACACTGGACAGTGCAGCCTACAGCACTATTTGATTTTTTTTTTTTTACTATTTGATTGTTAAAAACAATTCATGTCATCAATGGCTGGTAAGTCACAGAAAGACAACCAGGTATGATATGCCCTCTGATAAAAGAACCTTACACAGTAGTCTACCTGCACCAAAAAAAAAAATTTTTTTTAATCTGAACTTGATCAAGCCTTTAGATTCAATGACTAATTTATAGAAAATACAGAAAAAGGAGTATGTTAAATGGTACCTCATGAATACAATTAGCAATATCCATATGGAGAGATACTCTTAGTAGGTAATCAAGCCAAAAAGGGAAAATTTAAAAATAAGATAGGGTAGGGTGGTGATAACAGAGTGACTGGTATTGAGGAGTGCTGTGATGAGCACTGGATGTGATATTTAACTGATGAATCACTGAACACTGCATCAAGAACTAGTTATGTACTAAACAGTGGCTAACTGAACATAAAAAAAAAAATGGGAGGAGGAATCCATGGATTTTAAAAGATTTAAAGGATTCATCAATTGCAATAATTTATCCTTATTTAGATCTGACTAGATTAAACAATGATTTTGACTAATTTTTTTAAAGATTTTATTTATTTGACAGAGATCATAAGTAGGCAGAGAGGCAGGCAGAGAGAGAGGGGAAAGCAGGCTCCTTGCTGAGCAGAGAGCCAGATGCAGGGCTCAATCCCACGACCCTAAGACCATGACCTGAGCCGAAGGCAGAGGCTTAACCCACTGAGCCAACCAGGCGCCCCTATTTTGACTAATTGTTCAGGTATAACACTTAGTTTTTTAAGAGCCATTACCTTTAGGAATACATTGATGAAATACGGTATCTTGGATTTGCTTCAAAAATAATATGCATATTATGAGAAGTGGATGTGAGTTTAGATGAAATGAAATTGTCATAAACTGATCATTGTTTAAACTGGGTAATGACACATGGAGGTTCGTTACACTTTTATTTACTCTTGTATCTGTTTTAAATTTTCTGTAACAAGAGGCTGAAAACAAAACTGCAAGTCACATGTATTAATTTTCAAAATGCAAACTTTGAAATAAAGGTGGGCTTAAGTGAAAAATTAGGGTCAAGTCAATGATTGTGATATATAATCAGTCTGCTCTTCCAACCCAAATCCAACCTTAATTCTTTCAGACCTGAGGACAGCTTTTCTCCTCATTTCTTATCCTGCCCTATAAGCCTACGAGACCTGTATTTATCATTGGTACTGAAGATTGGTACACATAATCTTCCTTTCCAACTTATCTAATCCTCCCCATTAGGAAGCAGAACTCCAGAGTCTGTTCATAAGCCATTTGAAATTACCCACTTAACAAACTACAGAAGACTTTAATACTGATCTAAAGGAAGAAGGACTCTCAGAAAACGTAAGGCAGATTCAAAGATAAATTCAAGACACTAGTCAATATAGCTGGAGAACTTTACTTTTTATTCTTGCAGTTTTATACTAGGAAGTCAACATTTAATTTAATAATCCATTGTTCACAATTGATTTATAAAAAAATTTAATCCTTAAATTGTACATCAATATCCTATGACTCCAAATTTTATCACTCTCCTTAAATCTGAAGAAAATGATTAAGTTCCACAGACAGCACAGTCCCACTGACATGACATTTAGTCCAAAGTCCTACACTCATGAGAATTAAGAATAGCCAGTATCAAACTGGCCTGAAACCTGATTGTGTTCCTGGCTCAGGATACCTGTAGTAAATTTGTAAATCCACACTAAGACACAAAAATAAACTAGGGTGTGTATGTCATATAAAAACTTTTCACAGTAGAGTAAAAATTAACAGTAAAATGTTACCAAATTTCAACCATATTATGGTGTTTTATCCAATTAGCTTTCAAAATGCCTGATTAACTGTGAATCAAATACAAATAACATCATGTAGGATTCTTTTTTTAAAAGTTTGCCCAGCATTTCAAAATGGTTATGGAATTAATATAACTTTTAAAATGTCAAAGTATGCTATACATATTGCACTTTTCTACTAGGCTGGGCTAGTATCTTCCATGGCAAGATACTAAAACTATTGAATAAAATACACTTTTAAATCAATAGGTACTTGATTAATTTCCCTGAAATTATCAACATCATTACCAAAATCTTCCAGGATTTTGTAAGATTTGATTCCTTAAATACAGTTTTAAAGTTTAACTTAAGGAGGGAAAAAAACCCTCATATATTTCACTTTTTAATGTCCTTTTTTGGTCCTTCAATGACCAAAGAGAATTTTAAACAAATTATGCTTCATGTTTCGTGGCTTAATAAAAAGCTACAATTTCTATTATCCAAATTAAGAAAAATTATACTAATCAAAAGCTATTAATTTTGAAATGTCTATGTAAGTCTGTCTGTAGGTCCCCTTAGAACCTTTCATGCTTTTATAATCAAGAGATTTTAATCAATTATGTGCTAGAATCAAATTAGGTAAGGAAAAACTTATTTGCAAAAATAAAATCACTTCCCAATATGCTTGACAGAAACAAGCTATTCATTTTCATTTGTGTTCCATTGAAGACATAACTGAAATCTGTCCAATGGTTTATTTCCAACTGGTCCACTATGGAATTCTTCGGAATGTTTTAAGATTGGCTGTAGCTAGAGTTCTGACTTCCATTTGGACCCTGCTCTCCTTCACTGTTCAAGTGGGGAAGAAAGAGATTTTATACCAATTAAAAGACTCATTTTCAACACCCCAATAAGCCAACTAATTTTTAAAGTTAGTTACTCTATGGTACAACTCCATAAAACAAAGGCATTCCTGATCATTAAGAGATAGAAAATTAAAATACAGAAGACTAACATTCGGTTTTATATTTTTATTCTTATGTAACTTGGTGCCCTCACACAAAACAAGCTTTCTGGAAGTTAGTGTCCATATACACTCAAAAAATTTAAATAAGGGTATGGGATGTTACTGTCATTACAGGTATCACTCAACATAGAGATTAGAGCTTCTTCTGAACAAATTTCCTGTAAAATTAAATCTTACAAATAAAATCTCATTCCTACTAAATATGAAAATCAAGAAGTGTTCTTCCCAAAAAATTATTGTCCAAATGCATAATAGAATCACATGTAAATACAGCAAACTTATATAAGTCAGAAAGAAAAATGGCAATTTCTTGGAAAATGCTGAATACTTAAAATAAAAATAACTAAAACTGAAAATACCAGTGTGGCAACAGGATTATTGCCTTATCTTGTCCATCATCATCTTGCAGCTTCAGGCCCTGCCACTAGTGGAGAATCATTCAGGGAATTTCTGCAAAAAATGTATCCAAAGGTAGCTGTTTGAATGACTGCCTTAAACAGCTCCTTGTGTAAGTATCAATTTTTTCTAAATGGTAACATTAACTTATCAAATCTATAAATCTATCTTAATATTATATAATTATTTTTCTTGATCATTAAGATGGGTAGCATTTCTTTATTTCCCTTCTGACCTTTTTTCCTACTCTAAATGATCTGATATATAGCAAGAGCTGAGAACCACTGAACTAAATAAAAAGATCCTGTAAAAAAAACAAAACAAAGAAAACCCTCTTAGCACAAGTGTCAGTTACCAAAATCATGTTACTATGTGCTGTGGATCTTCAGGTAGCTCAAAAGCAAAAATTACTTATCTTTACAATAGCAGATCAATAACCTAAATTTTCGAAAACTGCTACTGAAATTTATAAAACAGGATAAAAGCCAGCACTGTGGGTTGGGGGGGGGGGAGGTCAGAGAGTCAAAATGACATAGGATACTACAGAATTCTTTATCCCTGAATTTCAAATGAACTAGCCTAATTCTGTTCTGTTTAAATTTATGCACTGTATATAGCCATATGTTGAGGGATACCTGTAAGAGACCTGCCACTGCATTAGGGAAAGTTAACAGATAATCAGATTAATGTATTTTTCAAAATGAGGCATTGTCAATCTACCAAATCAGATTTTTTTAAAAGTTACATAAATCATGAAGTTATGGAAGCAATTTCATTAAAAGAATAAATATAATCTATGAAAAAATATATATGAAATATATAATTAAATGAAATCAGTAATTAAAGTCTACAAAGTACCTGTTTGGAGGAGGTTTTGGTTTCGGCATCTTACTAAGAATAGTCGCCATCTCTTTTCTCTCATCAAAATTCTTCCACTGCTCATATAGTTTTAAAATAACCCTGATTATTTCCAAAATCTAGAAGTAAATATTTGAAAAGTTCTCAGTGGCAATATCAAGCAACATTTAGTACATAAAGAACACACATCACACACATCCTCAGAAAACAGTGAAAAGATTGTCTATCAGAACCTGAATACTTAAGGACAGAGACCATCTTGATAAACTTGAAAGCAGTATTTTTACTGCACTGCTCTGTAAGCTTCTCCTTCTACCCTCTCATCTTTTAACATGTATACTTTGTTTATCCTTATCGATTTCTGCAGTTTCCTTCTATCTGCTACTATCCTAAACCGATACAAATCAGTGATATACTGGAAACAAGGTCTAAATCATGAAGGAGTATGCCACTACAGAGTACAGTCCTCTAAAACCAGTTGTTTCAAACAAATTAATGGGAGCTGGTGCAGGAAAGACATTGTTTGGTTTCTCTGTTAACTACTGTACACACGAGTTAAGGTGCTCAAAAGCTGGCAGCTATACATCTGTCATATCCAGTTTCCAAACCAGCCCTCTTTCTCATCTGAGTAGACCTCACATTGGACTGATTCTAATGCTAAGTAAGCAGATTCTAATGTTAAGTAAGCAGAAAAGGTAGAAAAAAGGGCAAAACCCACTTTGTCAGGAGACAGGCTGTTACAAAAGTTTACAGTAGTATTTAGTGGTCTCTAGGTAGTTTTTAAAATAATCCTGGAAATCAGAGGCAGCTTTGCGCCTCAGCAAACCAAAAGCTTATCATTCTGTTTAAGTCTAAACCCAAAAGAGAAACATAACCTAAACAGTCAACATCAACTATTCTTGCCAAATATGTTTCTTAATATTTTTTACCCAAACTTTTCTTAGCCTTGTAGACATCATAAGACTTTAGATTCATGTTAAGTAAATATCATAATAACTTTAAAATGTTCAAGTTTATATTTAAGGGCATTTTATTTTTATTTTATTTTTTAATATATTTTTAAAATTTTTAAATTTTTGTTTGAGAGAAAGAGAGTGCAAGAGGGATAAAGGGAAGAAGGAGAGAGAGAATCTTAAGTAAACTCCACAGCCAGTGCAGAGCCCAACATGGGGCTTGATCTCACAACCCTGAGATCCTGACCTGAGCCGAAATCAAGAGTCAGACACTTAACCGACTGAGCCACCCTGGCGCCCCTCAAGTAAGGGAATTTTAAAGAATACCTTCTCCATATCCACAGAAAGTTCAGCAAACCACTGTCTAGCATCTTTCTGCTGTACAACACAGGCTACATGTAGACAAGCTGGAAAGAAAATGAAAGAAAAAGGCCCATGTTTAACCACAAATGTGGAATGTATGGACTCAAAACTAAAGATAAGGTCTTCATTCAAAATTTTCATGTGCATTTTCCAATATTCCTTTTAAAAATTACACAGATTTATCTAATAGTTACCAATGACCATCCCATCAACTTAATATAATACAGACAGATTATAGACTATATTAAAGCTCTTGACATTTCCTGCTCCTCACTGTGTAATAAGGATGGTACCGTTGCTCTGACAGTCAGGGCATGTTAAGAAAAAAATCCAATGAGGAAATTACAGCAGGGAAGTAATCCCTGAACGGAGGCTTAAAGGAGTGGTCAAAATACACCCAGAAGTCAGTTTCTCACACACACACACACACACACACACACAGGCCAATAATATGCTGATACATTTCAACAATTGATTATATTTTGATATTTCAATTAAAAGCAGTGTGTTGCCTCTGTTTTCAGTTATTAGTCCATGACCAAGTCCGGTGAACACTTGGCACCCCAGTACCAAATTTCAGTGTTACAATTAAAAGGAGCTTAGAAAAAAGTGTAATGCACTATATACAATATAATTACAGTTGACCTCTAAACAACATGTAGGGGCACCAGCACCCTCTGCAGTTAAAAAAATCTGCAGGTAACTTTTGACTCCCCCAAAACTTAACTACTAATAACCTACTCTTGACTAAAGACTGATAAACAGTTGATTAACACATATTTTGTGTATATATTATATACTGTATATTTATAATAAAGTAAAGCTAAAGAAAAAATGTTATTAAGACAAGCATAAGGAAAACCTTTGTAAAATAGGTAAACCTGCACAATTCAAATCCATGTTGTTCTAGGGTCAAGTATATATACATTACACACAACATAAATTAACAAAAACAGTAAAAGAACCCAGAAACAACAATCTACATCCTAATTTTGCCTAATATAATTCCTACCAGCAGCTTGGCTACCTTAAGCCCACACCAGCTTCTTAAGAGTTAGATTCCCTGGTTTAGTTACCCGCATGATTTTGCGAAGGATGACATTCTAGGCAAATAGTGACTCAAATGTGAACTGACATACTGGTTGACCCAAGTCAAATGAAGCTGTAAAGTATGGTGTAGGCCCTGAAGCGATTAAGAGGCCAAAGAACTGAAATTACAGTACAGGTAATTAAAATACAGTGGAAAATGCCATTAACAGGACAAACATAGAGAAAACATCCTAAACCCAGAGTGAGGTGAGGTCGGAAGTTTGGGGATGGGGAGGGTCACTAAAGAGGTGGTATCTGAGACAAGTCTTTAAAAAAGGTGAGAATGGCAGCAGAGAATAGTACTGTACAGGTTAAAAGAAGTTGTGTATTTTATCCAGAAATTGGGTGGTAAAAGAATGGGCGAAAACCAAGAGAAGAGAATCATGGAAACTGATAGGAAAAAGAAAGGGAAAAGAAACTACTAAGTGCTTAATATATGGCAGGCATTACTGATGTTCTTTTATTTTTTTAAATCTATTTTTAAAATTTTTTTAAAAGATTTTATTTATTTATTTGAGAGAGAGAGAGAGAGAGATCACAAACAGGCAGAGAGGCATGCAGAGACAGAGGGGGAAGCAGGCTCCCTGCTGAGCAGAGAGCCTGATGCGGGGCTCGATTCCAGAACCCTGAGACCATGACCTGAGCCAAAGGCAGAGGCTTAACCCACTGAGCCACCCAGGCGCCCCAATTACTGATGTTCTCTAATATATCTCATTTAATATTCACAACAATTCTGTATGGAGTTAGTATCCCCAACATTTTACAATTAAGGCAACAAACTCAGAAAGGTTAAATGCTTTTCCCAAAAGTGTAAAGAAAGCTAAGTTTAAACCAAGGACTATCTGACTCCAAAGACAGTGTTCTAACCCATTACACTACCTTTCACAAATAAATAAAATGGTAGCTAACTTCTCCCTCCAGCAAGGCAACGACGACAGAGCCTCCTTTACTGAACCTCTGATGACTTAACCGAGCTCAGGGAATAAAAGACAGGCCCAGTTATTCTATATAATTTACAAGTAATATGAGCAGGCTTAATTCTGAACTTTTCCTCCTAAACAAAAATGTTCTGTTCAAACACTGGTCAAAATTATCTTAAATGACTTAGAAAAAAAAACAAAAAACAAACACTTACCAAAAGAAGGGGGGTAAGAAGGACAATAACTCTCACTTCTGAAAGTTGCATTTCATAATATTACAAGTTCACATGCAAGGATTAGTCTATTACTTCATGAACCATAAGAATGCAAAGCATAACAGGGTGAAATTTCTTTTGGTATGACCTAAATAAGCTTACAACAATTCTACTAGTAAAGGCATACCATGCTTACATACCTAAAGCTATCATGAAAGGAGGATACAGTAGGCAAAGATCCGTTCTGTAGGTATCATTCACTATCCTCCTATAGAAATGTAAATCATATTATTACTGAAATCAGAACTACCTTATATGATTGTACGTTTCCCCCCAGAGAGGGTCAGATTTCCCATCTTTGTACATTATATTATTACTAAAGCATAGATACAAAGGTGAAACCAATCAAGGGAAAAAGATGGATACATGAACATGACAATGAATAAGCATATTTTAATGGATAAAATTACAGCTAAATAGATTTTAAAACTTAAAACCTTACAATAAATTACAATAAGGATTTTCCCAATTTTTCAAAAACTAGAAAATCAGAGGAAACCAGAAATTATACAATGAATTAATATGTATGTTGAATACCAACAAAAAATACTGCATTTGAAAGATAATCTGTCTTAATTTTAATGTAAATAGTCTGGTTTTTTGGATAAGAATCAAATTTTAATGGAAATATTAATCAAATAAAGATCCTTATCAATTTAGCATTTATAAATATAGTTAACTAAAATTCAACAAACAGGTATTTCACTCAACATACAATATCTTGGGGCACTAGTTTAATTACTTTAAAAATACTAAACTTCATATTCATTTGTCAATCTTCCTAGCTAATAACATGTTACACTATGAATAACTTCTGTTCTAATTACCATGCAAGGGGAAGCAACATGTCTTCTTGGCCCATGTCCTGCACATACTGGAGCAAAGGTCTATAAGGATGATACACTATCAAGCAACAATCCTAGAAACAGTTTAAAAAATGTGTATGTATAAAAACAGATTTATTACAACACAAAAACTTATCATTACCCAACTGATTTGTAATTGTGTATTTCAAAATGTATTTCTCTAACTCATGCTTGCTTCCCTCTTATTCTCTTAAGCAAGCAGTATGGCGGCCCTAAACTCTACTATAATAGTGAAGGCAGCGCTCTCTCTGGAATATACCTTGGTAAATCGGTTGGCAGTCAGTCAGCATCCATTCCCTTAGAGACTCAAAGTGTCACATCTGCAACACACTGAAACCTCTTATTAGCCTATAAATCCGTAATTCCCAACTGGAGGAGCAGAATTCTGCCAAAGACATAATCTATCTTTAAATAACACCACACACATACACAAATTGTGCAAATAATTTACAGTGGCTTCATGTTCTGACTGGTTTGCTTGTATCCTTTTATTACAGTTACCATAGAACAGAAAAATTTTCCCATCCTAAGTGGGATATACAAATTATTTTACAGGCTTCTCAGAGGATATAGGTGATGATGCTACTAGGTACTCTGATTTCACCATCATGTATCATTTGGATGGTTTTAAAATGCACCTCCCTATAAATCATTTCTTAAAAGAATTTCTGACATCACTAAATTTGAAAGTAAGTTTTATTCTATTAATCACAAGGAAATAATATACTTACCATTAGTTCTAAAAGATAGAATTCACATTCTAATATCTGTTTAAAAAAAATTATAAATGTCATTGTGAAACAAATTAGATGAGTCTACTTAGTCTAACCTAACAATTTATACATTAAAATACCATAAATTTTTACTAATTTTTTAAATCAAGAAAATATACACAGAAATTTATATCAAAATGAACATGTGCAATAAAAATTACTTTTTTACTACTATACAGTGCATGCAATTATGACTATAAAGGATTTTAATCATTATAGAAAAGTCAGCCTCATATAAGCATTCTTACTTTTTTAATTTAAAAGCTGCTGTGTAAACTTCAGATTTTCTAATACACTTTACACTCAACAAATGCAAAAATGCAACTATCTCCACTTATGTGTTACTCTTACTATATTACGAATCAATAAAAGGAAAGAATACTGAAAATGAAACAAAAATATACAATTTATACAGGATGATGAAATCCCTCAAAAGTAGAAAAAGGACATACCTATTAAAAATTTTAACAGAAACTCACCTTCTAAATTAAAGTTTCAAATATGGTTTTCACACTGTTCCATTATAATAGTTCTCAGCCCTAGCTACACACTAGTATCACCTGGGAACTTTTAGAAAATACCAATCCCCAGACTTCAAGCCTAAAAATTCTGTTTTGGTTGGTCTGGAGAGGCCCTGGTATCAGCATTATTAAAAAGTTCCCAAAGTGATTTAATGGGCAGCACCCAGGGTTGATAACCAATGCTATTATGTAGTTTTTTTATAAAAGGTAGGAGCAATTTAGCTTTAATTTAGAATTAAAGTTTATATTCTTATAGTATTTGAAACTGCCATTTATAGGAAACTGTAGTTTCCTATAAACTATATAGTTTATTCTAACATAAAATGGATCTAGCTTATATACAGCTTTGACAAGTAGTTTTATTTTATACAATATACTTACATGGTTCATCCTATAAGGAAATTCCTTTGGAAAGGCATATGAAAATCTAGTTTTTACTGCAGAAAACAAAAAATGACTTAAACTAAGAAAAAGAAAAAGTAAATTAAACCAAAATTTCTTTAACACAGTGTATAAGAGCTAAATCATTGTTAGTAAGTGCTCTTAAGAGATGTTTAGGGACCCAGATTTGTTTGTTGTCAGTCAAGGGGAAAGAACTAAGTGGCAGGAAGTCCTAGCCCCCATCTATATTACAATCAGAGAGCTTTAATTATATACTTATTGTATTATAAAGGGGTTCTGCAGCTTAAAAAATAAAGGGGCAGGTTTCATCTCTAAAATCTTTCCAACTTTAGAATGGTATTGGTTTTATTTCTCAGTGATTTAGCTTAGAAGGAACACAAGTTATTTATGTGTTCAAAATGTATATATATAATATATGTATTTCAAAATATATATAATAATTGAAAGGATAATACAACCAAATAATGTTAATAGTGGTCATCTGAGATTTAAGGATTTTTACTAATTTATACTTTCTAGAATAAATAGGTATTTCTTTAACAAAAGATATATTTTAATAAAAGCATAAATATATGTGCAAAGTTCTCTAGGACTATTTCACACCACACACAAACGCATACACACAGTTATTACTCTTCTTTGTCACTAAGTACAAGTGAAAAAGCTGTTAACTATCAATCCTCTTATCTCTTCAAAATGGTGAGTGTACACTTTTAAGTACTACTATTGGAAAAAGTTGTATTCAGGTTATTATGATGCAACATTTCAGTAAATCAAGTGACATTCTAGAGGATCTGTTCTGTGACCCCTTCCATTTGTATAAAGCCTAAGACCTCACAGAGATTTAAATCTTTTTTCATTTATTCTATGTATTTTATTTTCAAAAAGCTTTATTTTGTAAACTGAGGAACCTAACAACTAATTTAGATAGGTAACATCTGCCAAGATTGAAATCTAAACCACTTAAAGTTGACAGTAGGAAATTTATACTTAAGTTTTCCTTTTCTTTCTCCTTTATTTGAAGACATACCTAATATTAAGGCTTCTGAGTTTTACAAATCCTGGTGATACAAACAAGATGTAAAGTGTACAAATAAAATAGGTACTTACATAATGGTAACTAATTAACAAGGTACATCTCTGTACATAAAACAAATCTGCATCCCTAACGCTGAAACTATGATGCCTAATTTTCTGACATTTACCTGATACTGTTAACCTCTCTCCTACTCCACGATAAAATTGCTCTGCATATTGATTTTCTATCTTCTAATCCTTTTCTAACTTGGGAGAAAAGTAGACCCCTCCTCTCTACTGCTACCTCTATCACTTGTGTATTTGTTTTTGATTTGTTCGACTGACAGTTCATATTTTTTTTTTCACCCTTAACCATTCCTCCTCCAATAAATCTGTCCCATCACTTACTAAAATGCTCAAATGTCTCTCAAAATCAAAAACACATAAAACCTCTACCAAATTATATTCTTCTACTTTTCAAAAGTAGACCATTTTTTAGAACATTTTTAAATTTATAGAACAACTGAAAAGATAATGTAGAGAGTTCCCTCCCATATACTCCCTGTTATGGGCTGAATGTGTCCCCCCAAATTCGTATGTTGAAATCACAACCCCTGTGTGATGGTATTTAGAGCCACTTCCAAATTCAGGGAATTAATCAGGTTTAGGTGGTCATGAGGGTGGGGTCCCCATGACAGGATTAGTGTTCTTATAAGAGGATGAGCAACCTCTCTTTGCCATGTGAGAGCACAATGAGAAAGCTGCAGTCTGCTTGCCAGGAAACGGCCAATCATGGAGCTGATCAAGGAAGACAATTTGTTTGATCTTAGATGTCCCAGTTTCCAGAACTGTGGGAAATTAACGTGTATTGTTTAAGCCACCCAGTCTATGGTATTTTGTTAGAGCAGCTGGAACAGTCTAAAACAACTCCCCACCACCCAGTTTCCCCTTATTATTAACCTCTGATATTAATATGGTACATTATTAACTAAAGTCCATAGTTTATTCAGACCTCCTTAGTTTCTCCTAATGTCCTTTCTCTGTTCCAGGCTCTCATCCAGAAGACCACTTTACATTTACTTGTCACGTCTGCTTTAGATTCCATTTGGCTGTGACAGTTTTCCAGACTTTCCATGTTTGATGACTTCGGCAGTTTTAAGAGTACTGTATCCCCCCCCACCCCAGTATTATTTTGTTGCTTGATGCTCCACTGGAATTTGTCTGATGTTTACTTAATGTTCAGACTGGGGTTGTGGGATCTTGGAAGGAAGGATGGACAGAAACAAAGCACCATTTCATCATATCGCATGAAAGGTACACACTACTAGTGATTTATCACTGTTGAAAATAACCTCAACCACCTGGCTGAGGTAGTGTTTGTTGGGTTAGTCTACTATAAAATTATTTCCCCCATCCCTTTTCATGATATACACATTAGAAGGAAGTCGCTATGAACAATGAATACTTAAGAAGTAGAAATTTATGCTTCCCTATTTGACGATGTAGTTAGCTATGTAAAGTATATGAAATTCTTCTGTATTAGAAATTTGTCTCTTCTTCCCCCACTTACTCAGTAATTTATTTGTATCAGTATGGACTCATGGATTTTTTTTTTTTATACTTTGGATTATAATCCAATACTACTTTTTGTTGTTGTTGTTGTTGTTGTACAAATTCTTCTAGTTTTGGCCACTGAGAGCTTTCAGTTGGGTTATATGTCCCCTTTGTAATCCTATTAAGCTAGGTGTTTTTGTTTTTTGGCCTTTTTTTTTTTTTTTTAAAAGCACTTCCTTACTTATTGGCACTATGCTCCAGGTCTATCTTACGTATTTCCTGTCCCAGTCTCCAAGGAGACCTAGTTCTTTTATTGGAGAATGGCATTAGATACAAAGATCTGAGCACAAGGAGAACTCATTGCTACTGAGATGTTAAGATAACCATGAGCTCATACTGATGCCTCTTAACTCTAATTGAACAGTACGTGATCTTTCTGGTCTCCTCTCCTTATTTGTGTATTCCCATTCCAGCAATGAGAAACCTAGTTCCCAACATCTGCCATCCATTTACCATGGATGTATATATTTACTGGAATTGTTCAATTCCAGATACAAGTATAGCAGTATCAGAATTAACTTGTGTCCACATTAAGTATCAAATCTATCAACTAGGATACAGTGCTCGTATGCAGCTCCTTTTGCCTTTAGTCTTACAGACTGTACTTCTTCCCAAAGTTACTTAGGTCAGCACCTCCCCTCACCCCCTTCACTGAGGCTATTTTATATATTTGTAATACAGTTAGATTCTCCTTTTCTCTGTACCTACTCACTTCTCAGTTCTTTGCAATCTGGCTTTGACACCTATCCAATAATGTTTAATGATGGCAACATTCTCAAAGATCACAAACCCAAAAGTCTGTCTCCCTCCACCCCCGGTTGGTACTTATCTACTCATCTTCTAAGCAGCACAAGACACTATGCAGCTCTATCTCTTAAAATTTACCAAGTTCCAAATTTCTATCATTGGCTTCACATTTCTAAGATGTTCTACTGATACATTTACACACTGAATGTCCAAGATTAAATTTAACTCTTTTCAGAACCAACTTATTCTCCTCTTCTGGTACCACCTTCACCTTCCCAATGCCCAGGCAAAACACCTCAAAAACCATTTCTGACTTGTCTTAAAACCTTGCTTTGTAAAAGTTCTGCTGACTCTATTATGCAAATCTAGCTTGCTTGTTGTTCTCCTTGCTGGGGGCCCAAACATCATTTTAACCCTTCATTAGTACTCACCTGGGCCACTTCAATAACTTCAAAATAATATTTTCCTACTTTAAACTTGTTAGTTTTTATTTCTCATAGTCAGTGAGGGCACTGACTACAATTTGCAGTTTTATATGTATTTCAGAGGGATTTTGGGGGGTGCTTTTAAAATTGTGGTAAAATACACATTATATAAACTTTATCATCTTTAGCCATTTTTAAGTATGCAGTTTAGTAGTGTTAAGTACATTGACAATTGTGCAACCATCACCACAATCCATCTCCTGAACTTTCATCTTGCAAATCTAAAACTCTATACTCATTCAATAATTCCCCATGTTCCCCTCCCTCCAGTCCCTAACAGCCTCTATTCTACTTTCTATCTCTATTAATTTGATTATTTTTAGTATTAAATGGAATCACACAGTATTTATCTTTTTTGACTGGCCTATTTCACTTACCCTAATGTACTCAAGGTTTATCCATGGTTGTTTTTTTTTTTTTTTAAGATTTCATTTCTAAGTAATCTCTACATCTAATGTGGGGATCAAACTTACAACCTTGAGATTGAGAGTCATATGCTCTCCTACTGAGCCAGCCAGGTGCCCCAAGGTTCATCCATGTTGTAGCATGTGAAAAACTTTAAAATCTGTCTACCTCAACTCACATACTTTCCTAATTCATCTTACATTATTCTGCCAGATTTACCTTCCTAGTCCACCATTCTGGCATTATCCTCATGTTGAGAAAAAAGCCTTCAAACATACTACCACCATCAACAGAACAAATGGCAGATTCTTCACTGAAGGCCCTCTTTTACCTGGCCTTAGCCAGGTAGCACTATTCCTGCCTCTTTCCTTACTGACTATTCACTGAGTGGAACTCATTAGTTTTCTTTACTTTTGACCAAACTGTTCAATGTTCCTAGTCTATCTTTCCCCTACATTTTCCCAGGTTCAGTCTTTCTTTACCAAATCCCAGTTAAGCCTTTCTGGATTCATCTAACAAATAACATTTTATCACTCAAAATACTCACTGCATTCTCTAATTCTCTTATGCCACTTATTTTTTCTTTTATATTAGTATTTATATATGCATGTCTTATGTTCTTGTCCTCAAATTCCTTGTATTTATCTTTGTAACCATCACTGCATTTGATATGGTGTTTCTAGTGAGGATAATCCTGTTATTGATGATAACGAGTAGGCACTTAAGTTTACTGAGTATTATGGACGGAACTGTGCTCTCTGCCCCTGCCCCTGCCAAATTTCAGTGCTGAAGACCTAACTCCCAATGTGATTGATTTGGAGATAGGTAATTAAGAGGTACTTATGGTTAAATGTGGTCATAAGGGTGAGGCACAAATTCTATAGGACTGGTGTCCTTAAGAGAGGAGGAAACACTAAGGGTGCATAACCACAAAGAAAGGGCCATGTGAGGACATAGTAAAAAGGTGGCCACGTGAAAACCAGGAAGAAAGGCCTCAGGAGAAACTAAATTTGTGGACACCTTGATCTTGGACTTCAGCTTTCAGATTGTGAGAAAATAATTTTGTTGTTTAAACCACTTAGTCTCTATCACTTTGTATGGCAGACCTACCAAACTAAGACACTGAGCAAGACACTGTTCTAAGAGCTTTACTGATACTAACTCATTTGATCCTCACAACAACCATTTGACGTAAATGTTACTAATCCTCACCTTGCAGGTGAGGAAACTGAGACACAGATACTGTATTTTGTTCAATTTGCCACACAGAAAGCAAGAGAGCTGAAATTTGAAACCTAAGCTGTGTGGGCCTATATAATACACTGTAACATTTATGAAATTCAACAAAAATATTCTACTGTAACAATTTCCTATTCATTTGGGAACCAAAAGCTGTTATGTATATACCTTTACATCTTTGCATGAAAAATAAACCTTAGTAATAGGTATTTTACTTTTTTTTTTTTTTTTTAAGAGAGAGAGCACACACATGTGTGAGCAGGGGGAAGAGCAGGGGGAGAGAAAAAGAGAATCTCAAGCAGGCTAACACACTCAGCACAGAGCCCAGTGTGTGCCTTGATCTCAGGACCCTGAGATCATGACCTGAGCTAAAATCAAGAGGTGGATGCTTAACCAACTGAACCACCCAGGTGCTCCTGTATTTTACATTTTTAAAAATAAACACCTTCTAAAAAATTTGGAAAACAAAAAATGACATAGGAATAAAATAAGGCACTAGAATCCACTACTCGCAGATGAGCACTGCTAACATTCTGGTGGATTACCTTCTAGTTGTTTCTGAATATTTAATAATTCAATTTTTCAGAGGGCAATTCAATACTTATCAATGGGATATATCTGCATATTAAATTCTATGGCAAAACTGATTACTACTCTGCTATCCTTAGAAGAGTAAAATATGGCATGGAAAAGACTGAACTAGATTATTACACTCTTCTCAGAAAAGGGATGACCCCAAAATATGAAAATTAGTGTGGTACACAAACCTAAAAACACAAAAAAAACCTTCTGCCTCTTCTGTGTAAGATCACATAAAAAAAAAAATCTGCATTATCTTTCATCTTTTGTTAGGTGCTGCCTTTGTGCTTACCCTATGAAGATGGAGCATAGCATCATGTTAATACCTTGTATACAATATTTTACAATCACTAGTCTATGGTATTATTTCCTTTAATGTCATGACTCCAAGGCAGCTAAACCCTATCTTTTTGTAAAAAGAACTAAAGCCAAGAGGTAAAGCAATTTGCTCAAGGTTATACAGCTGCTGCTTAGACAGAATTGGGGCTGACTACTACAGTCAGCATTTTTTTTTCCCCTGCACTCCGTTTATCAATATGGAGGCAAAATACATAATTCCCATCAAATAAATACACTACAATTACTAAAGGAACAGTTTATTTTACCCAAAAGAATGACACAATGGCTAGTCATTATGAGGCAAAAAAATACAACAGAACTGGGAAGTAAGTTTTTTCTTTACTCATTATTTAAAATTAAGAGCCACTGAACTGATGTTTTTGGACAATAGTTACTATCCACTTTTAGAATTAAAAAGCAATGTCCTGGACATAACACTACAAGTGGTTTTTAAAATTTTTGTATTTTTAACTTTATTTTTAGCCAAATACACTAGCCATAAATGTGACCCCAGGAAATTTAATAAACACAACCAAATCTTTCACAGTTCTCATAAACTGAAAAACATTAAGGTCCTATGGAGCTTTTTAAAAGAACTACACCCTTAAAGCAGAATATACTTTTTGCACTTACATACAGAAGTAGCAGCAGAAATCAATCTTGTATTTGAGACTACTCCAAATTCCTACAGAAATAAAAGTGGATGAGATCAGGTACATAGTAACCCAATGAGCCTGAGGGTATCTGGGTTTATTCAAAGCAAAGCATTTCCTATATATCCCCAATGTTTATAGTTTGTTTTTCATCTTCTACCTACTTGAGGCATGAAGTACTTAAGTCTCGAAAATGTATTACTTTTCTTTAAAATTGCTGCAGTAAGACAAATGTTTAAATAATTTTGTCATTTAACATCACTAAGATACCAAATTAGAAACCAAGCCCTAAAGCAACAGTGCCAGTTTTCTCCACTCCAATTAGTTTCCAAAAAGATTTCTTAGATTCTACACTTAACTGCAAGAAAAATACTAAGTATGCTTCCTATTCAACTGACCCTGCCAGGTACTTATGCTATCTAGTAATAAAATAGCTAAATATCTAAAGATAAACTTTAGTATCACCAAAATAATTTAAAAGACCACTGAAACTATTATTCTATTTGGAAGAAGACAAGAATAATAGAATGATACAATGTAAGACTTTCCTTTTTTTTTTTTTTTTAAAGGAGGCTCCACGCATGCCCAGTGAGGAGCCCAACACGGGCTTGAACTCGTGACTCTGAGAGCAAGACCTGAGCTGAGATCAAGAGTCAGACACTTAACCGACTGAGCCACCCAGATGCCCCATAAGACTTTTTTTAAAATTTTTTTAAAGTAATTTCAGCCTTACCATAAAGCAAGGTCTTTTTTTTTTTTTTTTTTTTTGAGAGAGAGAATGAGAGCGCAAGCGGGGTTGAGGGTGGGAGGTGGGGCAGACAGAAAGGGACAGAATCTTAAGCAGACCGTGTGACGAGCAGGAAGCCTAATGTGGGACTCCATCTCAAGAGTTGGGAGATCATGAGCTGAGTTGAAATCAACAGTCGGATGCTTAACCAACTAAGCCACCCAGGTGCTCCAAGACTCTTAATGTCAATTCCCACTTCCTCTTTGAACTTAGTATGCCACCACTGTAAAAATAACTAAAATTTAGGAGGTGATCCACCTTACATACACTGTCTCATTTGATTTGATTAACCTCATAAGATTACTAAAGCCTTCACTTCATTTTAAAACAGAAAAATCAAAAACTAGTTCCTTATTCAACAAAAGGAACTAAACTGAACCTACTCTATATAAATACCTTCAACCTACATCCTTATTTTGTGGAGTGGGGTGGTTATGTATGTGTGCATATATACTTATATTTATATTCAAACCTTAAACCATAGTAACTGATACTAAAAAGTAAATGCCTCAGACATCTTAAAAGTCATTTCTTTAATACTTTTTTTTTAAGATTTTATTTATTTATTTGACAGAGATCACAAGTAGGCAGAGAGGCAGGCAGAGAGAGAGAGGGAAGTAGGCTTCCTGCTGAGCAGAGAGCCCAATGTGGGGCTCGATCCCAGGAGCCTGGGATCATGCCCTGAGCCAAAGGCAGAGGCTTTAACCCACTGAGCCACCCAGGTACCCCAAAAGTCATTTCTATATAATACCCACACAACTAGACAAAATACAGAAACATTTGGTCACAGTTAAAGATTAAAAACATAATGCCATAACCAAATATGAAGGGATACATCTTTTTTCCAGGAATAATTTTTTTTTTTAAAGTATTCCCTATACCCAGTGCAGGGCTTGAACTCATGACCCCGAGATCAAGAGTCATATACTTTAACAACTGAGCCAGCCAGGCACTCCAATCCAGGAATTATTCTTTATCCAAAATTCTTAGAATGAAAACTTTCACTCAGTAAATCATACAACAAAAGGTATTTAACAAACAAAACAAATTAAACTCCCCAAGTTAATCTTCAAGAATAGAAATTTATAAAATTTTGTCTAGATTTTCCATATTGGTTGCACTTCAGATACATCAAATTACATGATAACATTTGGAAATACCACCCCATAACATGGGCTTTTTATGAACACTTCCTTTTCCCACTATTAAGAACTCAGTAACAACAACAGAGCAGGTTCTCTTTAAGCCACCACCTATTATTAGAAAACCATAAGCCTCTAGAAAGTCTGTCTTAATATTATTTCTAATAGGGTCAACTCTCATTACTTCAGGTAATAATTAGGAAATGTGTCTTCAATAATCCTGAATAATGACTAAAAACTAATTCAAAATTGAGCACCAAAAGGAACATAAACCTACTACGTTTAAATTACATTTATGGGTGCTTAG
Organism: Martes martes; assembly: GCF_963455335.1. Classification (NCBI taxonomy): domain Eukaryota; kingdom Metazoa; phylum Chordata; class Mammalia; order Carnivora; family Mustelidae; genus Martes; species Martes martes. Next base: position 31,538,786 of record NC_137893.1, on the reverse strand, counting down.
GTGGCTCAGTGGGTTAAAGCCTCTGCCTTCGGCTCGGGTCATGATCCCAGGGTCCTGGAATCGGGCCCCATGTCGGGCTTTCTGCTCAGCAGGGAGCCTGCTTTCCCCTCTCTGCCTACTTGTGATCTCTGCCTGTCAAATAAATAAGTAAAATCTTTAGAAAAAAAATAATAAATTACATTTAATTTTCAAGAATACAATTATGATTCTAAAGACATCTAAGAAACATAATACAAACATAGGAAGAGGTACAATTCAGGTTATAGTAGAGAAGCTGTGGCACTTATGGAATACTACAGTGCCAAACAGTAAATGTCTTAGAGGACCTAGAACAACGCAGTTAAAAGCATGGAATTAGTAGCCTGGCTCCCAGGCTCTGCCACTTACCAGCTTTATGATATTAGGCAAGTTTCTCAACCTCTATATACCTCAGTTTCCTCCTTTATGAAATGGAAGATATTACTACCATACACCCCATTGTTTCTTATGAGGATTATAAATCACATTATGAGTCAATTATAGTTGTAAAAGGATTTAGAATAGCACTTGGTATATAGTAAATGCTACATAAGCATTAAACGAATATATAAAGACATGTGTATCTTTGATTTTGCATGAATTTCAGTATTTTGCATAAATCACCATCTGTCGTTATTTTTATACAGGTAATGTGAAAATCAGGACAGATTAACCAATGTACATTGACTATACTTCAATGAAGAACAGAAAACTATTTCATACCTCTACTTTGGATGCCAAAAACACACATGTAGGAGCCATTAATACAGGATCTATACTTTTCAGAGAATACCTAAAATATGATAAAACAAAGTTAAACATCACTCATTTAGAAAACACTGTAAAAAAAAAAAAAAGATAACTCTAGTGGCAAACTCATGATTCATTTATACTAAGGCTCATCAACATTATGTAAGAGTTTCAAATAGGTGTAACATAATCCCAAAATAAAAGTCCTACCTGGCATAGAATCTCTTGAAATAGACCGTAGCGGTGGCAATAACTTGTTGTCTTAATTTAAGATGTTCACCTAATGCCTGAATAACTAAAAGAAAAATAATAAAATGTTAAATGTTCTGGAATCTCTATAATTTTGACATTGAATAATAACTTTCATGTGGTTAAATAATGACTGTATTAATTTTTAACAAAAAGAAAAACCTACATATGCTATAAAACTCTATTTGGATCACACTGGGCTGGTACTAGGATTTGCAAATCTGTTAAAAAAATATAGGTATGCATAAACAATAAAAAATAGAAAGTGTCCCACAGCAAACACTATTCTTATATTAAGAAGGTTGAATGATAATTATTTCCCTCTACCTTAAGTATTTTCAATGTTTTTGTATTATCTTTAGAATAAATGTAAAAAAGAAAATATTAGAGAGTTATCAAACTCACTACAATTTCTACTTTGTAAAATTTATTAAAAAGTCCATAGTAAATTCTCTAAACAACAGAGAGGTAGGTTTGCAGAAGAGTGAACTGAGGGTTAGAAAGATCATGTAACAAAGCTACCATGTCCCTCTCCCTCCAAAGCAAACTTGTAAGAATGACCAATATAGGATATCAGCCCAAAGAATCCATTTATCCTCAAAATACTTGCTTTAGCCAATCTTAAATTGGGTTTAACAACACATTATAGAGGCTTAGGGAGATTAATGAACACCTTCAAACTGTCTTGAGTGTCTCTGCAACATAAGATCCACAAAAGACTTTATTTAGATTACTTAAATGAATGTAAGTTATAAAAAGAATACATGAATAAAAAATACTAAGTAGGGACTAAAACAGCTCATCACAAATTACTGTACAAAGATTTAATTCAGAGGTCACCAACTATACCATTTCAGTCCATTTTTTTTTAAGTTTACCATTTGTAAAAAATATCTGTAATTTCCAATACTCTTCTTCTGAGAGAAACTTTAAGTCCTTCTGGCGTTCCTTCAACAGATCTTGTTTATCCAAAATCCATTGTAAACTAGAAGAATGAAGATGTTAAGATATGTTACAGAAAATCAACTAACAAAATCACAAAAAAAAAAATTCTAAGACTGAACAATTTATGAACATTGTGAAAAACACAAAGTGCAAAAAGTACCCTTAGAAGATAGTATTTTTCACATTTCTTGAAACTCTGAGAATTATCTCAGTAATGAATGTAAACATGCCCTGAAAAAAATTTCACTCTAATTTTCTGTCTCTCTTTTTTGTTCTCTCACTACCTTATATTGTTATTTCATTGGTTTTAAGACTCTGCTATCAAGAAAATCTTACAATCACTGATGCCTTAAGCTTTTAACTGGCAACATATTTATTTTTGCCTAGTGATACATACAATCACACACACACACACACACACACACACACACATAATTATTTGGCATCAAATGAGGGTGCCTTAGATTTAAAGTATCTTTTCTCGCGGCGCCTGGGTGGCTCAGTGGGTTAAAGCCTCTGCCTTCGGCTCAGGTCATGGTCCCGGGGTCCTGGGATCAATCATCGGGCACTCTGCTCGGCGGTGAGCCTGCTTTCCCCCTGCCCCCTCTCTGCCTGCCTCTCTGCCTGCTTGTGCATCTCTGTCAAATAAATAAATAAAATCTTAAAAAAAAAATAAAGTATCTTTTCTCAGTTGTTCATGAGTAACTACAGTATTTAATTTCCCTACTTCACAAATTCTAATCATGTTAAAAGCTGCTTCAGAAGTTATTACACTAATAGTCTCCTCCACCCGCCTAGTCAAGTCTACTATTTTTAACCAGAGATATGAAATTGAAATGACTATTCTGCAACTTCCTTTTGTTACTGAGTATGTTCTGGAAGTTTTTCTATGTCAACAAATTTGTTATTCAGCATACCTGTAAACTGCTGCACAGTATTACGGACAGACTGTTACTTACTTAGTTAATTCCTATTAATAGGCATGCAGCTTTTAATTTTTCACTATTAAAAATAATGCTTTAATGAACAGCTTTGTAATTCACCCTTACATATTTGGTTAATAATATATTTAAAATAATTTCCCAGAAATAGAACTGATCAGTAGGTTTTGCTGGTAACTCTTTAAGTTTTACATTGTCAGTTTGTATTCCATGTGTCATACCAATTTCCATTCCTGTTAACAGTACATGAGAGTGTTTTAAGATATTTAACCCCCCATGGGTTACTACTGCCAATCTTTTAAATACTTTACAAGTTAAAGGCAAAGTAGTATCTGACTGTCTAAGGGAATCTTGTTTGTTTTTTAGTTTACTTCTGAGGTTAAACATTTTCCATGCCTTATTGGCCAAATAGAGTTCTTTTGTACACTGTAATTCTAATGACAACTTTTCTAATGGAATGGTCTTTTTCACAATTTAGAGAGTCTTCCCATATAATCTGCATATTTTTAAAGCATTTATTTTGAAGATTTTTATTTATTTATTTGACAGAGAGAGAGATCACAAGTAGGCAGAGAGAGAGGGGGGAAGCAGGCTCCCTACTGAGCAGAGAGACAGATTCGACAGAGGCAGGGCTTGATCCCAGGACCCTGAGATCATGACCTGAGCTGAAGGCAGAGGCTTAACCCACTGAGCCACTCAGGCGCCCCTATAATCTGCATATTATGGATAATAAATCATTTGTCAAATAAACTGCAAACATTTCCTAAGTTTAGCATGATCTCTTAACATTTAATTATTTGTAACACAGAAATATGAATCACTTACTAAAACTAACCCATATTTCACTCTGATTTTATGCTGGTCACAAATGGGAAGGCCTTCCCTAACACAAAATTATTTTTTTAAAAAATCACCTATATTTTCTAATACACTTAAGGCTTTTTTCTTTCAATTTTTCTTATTCCTATGCCATCCTATTTTAAAATGTAAAATTAAATTATTAAAATCTCATATGGAAAATATCCCCCTTGCCACTTGCTATTCTTTAAAAAAACTTCTCGATATTCTATTACAATTATTCCAAGACTTGAACTTTAGAAGTATTATGTCAAGTCCCAATTGCATTAAATTTAGAGATCAATAGAGAAATGTTATCTTTACAATGCTAGAATTCAAACTCCTCTTATTAAAATCTTTATGTTCTACTACAGAATTTAAAAATTTCTTCCAATAGGTCCTGCACATTTCTTTATTCTTGTGTATTTCATATTTTCCATTGCTATTCATTTAAAAGAAAGCTTTCCATTTTTACATTTTGTAACTGGTCATTTTATTAAACCTTTATTGTTTATAATAATTTTTCAATTAGCTGAATTTTCAAGTTAATTTTATCTCTACAGGCTGACAATTTTATCATTTTTAATACCTCATTCTATTAATTGTATTGAGTAGCAATTCAGAACAATGTTAAACAGGCACCCTAATTTTCCTAATGTTTCACCATTAAATATCTCTTATTCATGTTTTGATGTTCTTACCATGTTAAGAAAGCAACATACTTCTTTTAGTCAAGAATAGAATAGGCTTCTTTTGATGCCTTCACTGTTGATTAACAGATTTCCTAATACTGACTATATTTCTACAATAAAATGACTATCATTTTTTATATTTCTAATGTAATGTTAGACTCTACTTGTTAATAATTTACATTTGTATCAATATTCAAAACTGAGACTGTTTTTAGTGCTACCTTTGCTATATTTTATCAGTGTTCTTGTAGCTTCAAAGAGAGAACTGGAAAGCTTTCTTTCTGTGTGAACTGGAATTTCAGTAGATCCTCTTGAAAATGCGAAAACATTTACCCATGACATAATGTACGCCAGAGCATTTTTTAAGGGGTAGAAAGTTAATTTGCTTAGGCTTTTTTTTTTAAGATTTTATTATTATTTTTAAATTTATTTGACAGAGAGAGAGAGAGATCACAAGTAGGCAGAGAGGCAGAGAGAGAGAGGAGGAAGCAGGCTCCTTGCTGAGCAGAGAGCCAGATGCGAGGCTCAATCCCAGGACCCTGAGACCATGACCTGAGCTGAAGGCAGAGGCTTAACCCACTGAGCCACTCAGGCACCCCTGCTTTGGCTTTCAAATCTACTAGCGTGAGATGACCCAAAGGTATTTACTTACTTTTCTCATTCCTAATTTTTTATCTTTGTATCATCCCTCTTTTCTTTGATTCAACTTTGATTCAACAGTTGAGTCTACTGTTTTGATTTTCCCTTCCAAAGAATCAGCACTTATAATTTGACTATTTTCCCTTTTAATATGTTAATATCAGTGTTACCTTTTTAAGTCTTTTTTTCCCCCTTGGATTTATTTCACCATTTCCTTTTTAATATTCTTAAGTAGACTATTTTGACTTATTTTTATTCTCTCAGTTATTCTGGATGTTAGTTCATAACTGGCTTTGGCTACATCCCATAGGTATGGATATATATTGATCTCATCAGGTTATTTCCTTGATATTATGTAACTGTATTTTCAGTTTCCTCTTTGATACAATAAAATACCCAGAACTGATTTTGTACTTTATTTCTGTTATCTCTTCAGTAGTTCAGTCAACCCCTAATATTCAGTGCCCTTCCACTTTTACTGCAGTAAGGTCAAAGAATGTGTTGTGCTCTACTTCAACTTTCTAGAAAACACTGTGATTCACTATGTTCTGGCATTATCATTAATTCCATCCTTACAGTCATTTAAGGTTTTTAAAACAATACATTTCACAAGTATTCAAGTTTTTCCTCACAGCATATAGTATGGCAGTTAAACCAAGAACACTTATAAATAGGAAATCTCATAAAATTTAAGATTACGCTGTTTGTAAAATTTACCATTATATCATGTGCTAAGAAAAAAACTGTCATGCCCATTTCAGAAATGTTAAACTGTGCATCTTCAAGCCATGATATATAACATAGTTCACGTCAATTTTCCTCTTTTACCAAAATCACCTAGAACAATGGTTTCTGTAATCTTTTTGTTGGTATGTTTTTCCAGAATTGATTGCCTTGTCTTTCTCACTTGTAACCTTTTGCAGATCAGGCACTTCATGATCCTCAAGAGATCTCAGTGGCCCCATTCTCCAGGATTATTTGAATTGTAAGACAAGGACGCTTTAAAAAAAGTACCTTTAAACACTTTTGGGGGGGGGCACATTTAACAGTATAACGATTTTATGTTTCAAAAGTGAAAAAAACAAGTATTATAGGTCCTGCTCCCCCTTTGATAAATGGTCTCATTATGCCAAAAATAAATGAAAGCATAATGAGACCATTTATCAAAAGGCAGGTAGGATTTTTTTTTTAAGTTGATAAATGGCTGTAACTTCTGATAACTAACACCTAGCTACCTATCAATTCTTTCACCTTCTTTCAAAGTTTATCAAAATACTACCCCTTCTCCACTAAATTGTCTATATTTTAATTTTGCCCAAGCAAGTATTACACTGAGCAAAAGAGTGCCAAGTAAAAATATGATCAGAAGTAGGGCTTCTATAGAATTTCATCTCCACAGAATCATTTACAGCAAGGGGCAAACCAGCTTTTCTGAAAATAGGTTTCCAACGCCATTGTTTTCTTTTCTTACAAAGGACTAAAAACAGAATGAATAGGAATCCATTATCTTCACAGAATCAAAGTTTAACTTACAGTTACTAATGCTCTCTTGGCATTCAGACATATTTACACTAAAACATAACAGTATCAAGTTCTGTTCATCTTTCAACCGTACAGCGGAAAGCCTGGTCAAAGTTCTGTTAGTCGCATCACCCACCTTTCGGCCCAAACAAATGTATTTATGGGATATATGTATTTACATATTTTTAATATTGCTCTAGTTCTTCCATGGTCACTAACAAAAACAAAAACTCATGAAATAGGTTCAAGACATTGGCGAAGTCACAGGAAAATACATGCTTAAAATATAAGGCACAGACTAATGAAATGGATAATTTGAGAGCACCTGCCCTATACCTAACGAATAATACAACTCCATCTAGGCATAAGGTAATGGCAAGAAGCGGTTAGAGAGCAGACGCAAGACTGACTCTGGACTCTTTCCTCGGAATATTAAATCCACTCAAGAGAGAAGGTCAATGACAAAAGACTACAATGCCGGCAACTGAAGAGAGCCCAGGCAAAGGCGAACCCCAACTGTCCCGAGGAGCCGGCCTCACAGTCCGGAACTGTGCCACACTTCCTATACCTGGGCCACCCCACCCCGCTTCCAGGCCCAGATTATCCAAGAATTGGAAGTTAAACTCCTTCCTTCCCCGGAGACCGAACCTCCTTAGCCCCTGCCCTTCTCCGCTCACAGATATTTCCCCCCACCCCCGAAATGCTGCCAGGGGGCGGGTAGAGGGGAGTCGCCAGAGAAAAGTGCATCCCGCTTCCGGCCACTGCCGCCTCCCGGGAGACCCCGCGGCGCTCGGGACAGGGGCCGGGATCCAGGCCAAAGGGAGTCGCAGGCCCCGTCCTCACCGACTCCCAAGAGCAAGCCCCGGGCGACAAGGCGGAAGATCACTTACTAATGGGAGCTCTGCCAAAAGTTCCCTGCCATGGAACACAGCTTGCCCTGATAAAAAAGCACCAGCCGGCGGAGCGGCCCGCGGAGCGACCATAGACCCAGCCCGCCCGGTAACCGCGCTCCTGGATCTGATCTGCTCGGCTCCGCTCCGCGGCGGCTACGGTGAGAGGAAGAGGATAGCACTCTATTCTCCTTGACGCCGGCCGGCAACACTCTACAGTGTAAACCCGTTCCTATGGATAAAAGTTCCGGCCCGCCCCGCAGTAGCAGAGGAAGCCAGCCGGCGGGGAGCAGACAGCCTGTGGGCGCACTGACGGGGCGGGAACTAGTGCTCACAGAAGGCTCCCGGCGGTCGGGAGGCTCTCGCGAGAGTTTCATACCGGTTCCGGCCTAGAGCTCGCGAGCTGTTTTCTGTGAGCTACGTCTATTCAGCGAGTGCAGAGGAAACATAGGCCGGTCTGGGATCTTGTTGCTTCATTTTACAGGCCGCCGCTATGGCACTTCGTTAAAGTACAAGATTTCCTGACTTCAGTTCTTTCTCCTGTTATTGAGAAGAGGAATAAAGCTTATTTTGTCCTCAAGGATCTAGCAAAATTTGCCTGCACCAAGCCGAATACTTTCTTAATGGAGTCCTTTAGGATTGGAATGCAAATTTTATGTTATGTTATGTTATGTTATGTTATGTTATTTTTTGGAATGCAGATTTTAGAGCAGCAATACGTTTCAGTGCCAGAGACTACCGGTTTTGCAGAACGGTGAAAAACATTTTTCCTTTATTACGTGTGTATGTATTTATGTGTGTGTATTCACATATAGATGCCAAATAGAAACATACAGCCAAAATGCAATGATTTAATTTTACAAGATGAAATACTCTATTTCCCATTTTTGTTATCATTGTGACATTGCATTTATTGTAAATCTTACTATTCTAAATAATTAGATACACTTGAAAGCTGTTCATAGACGACCAATGTTCTGAGCAGCTTACTACATTATTTTTCAGCTAAGCGAAATAAGTCAGAGAAAGAAAATAGCATATGATTTCATTCACATGCAATTTAAGAAACAAAACAAATGGAGAAAGAAAAAGAGACAAAAAACCAGATTCTTAAGCGCAGAGAACCGGTGGTTGCCAGAGAGGAGGTGAGTAGTGATGGGTTAAAAAGGTGAAGAGGATTCAGAGTACACGTATCAGTGATCAGCACTGAGTAATGTATGGAATTGTTGAATCATTCTGTACACGTGAGACTAATATAATACTGTATGTTAATTATACTGGAATTTTAAAAAGTAAAATTAGAGAAAAACTTTAAAAACATTTTTTTAAGATTTTATTTATTTATTTGACAGAGATCACAAGAAGGCAGAGAGGCAGGCAGAGATAGGAAGAAGCAGGCTCCCTGCTAAGCAGAGAGCAGGATGTGGGGCTCGGTCCCCAGGACCCAGGGATCATGACCTGAGCTGAAGGCAGAGGCTTTAACCCACTGAGCCACCCAGGCACCCCTTAAAAACATTATTTTTCACATTGTGGGTGGAGACCAATTAGGGTGTAGTGACATTGTAAGTCTGATGAGCATTTTCCTGAATGAAAATATGACTATGTCAGAAACAGCAAGTATTACAGTAGTATTATTTTAAAATTTTGTTTCATATACACACGCATACACACGGCCCAGATGTGAAATGCATGTCAGTGACTTAACATAAAAATATTTTATATGTCACATATCACTACCATAAAGTCTGATGTGGAGTAGACTGACCTTCTTGGTGGTTGTCCTCCAGATCTTTAAGGATCTAGCATATTTTCATCTTTCAACTATTGCCTCTTGGTTCTTTGCTTCTAGGCTTAAAAATCTTTCTAAAGAGAGCACAGAGGGCTCTCACTGGCTCTTAATCAGTGTTAAGAGACTTGAACCAGAAACAGTACAATCCCTTCCTCTCCTGACCCATTGACCAGAATAGGTGCATGATCTACCTTAACTGCAAGGGAGGCTGAGAAATGCAGGGGAACATGCAGTACGTTTGATGAACACTTAGTCTGCCACACTCCAGATCACAGTCAAAAAAGTTTGAAAAGTGGTAGCTTAAGAAACACCAGGCCACAGACTACTTCACAGAGGTTCAGAATTCCAACTCCCAGAGGTTTTGGCAGTTTAATATCTTTCAAAAGATGAGGACACAAATTAGTATTGTAAAATGTTTTGTTCATGTGCCCCGATTACACTGTTTCTACCACTAGACCAGCACTGTTTTATGTCTAATTCTGCACTCTTCCTACAAAACTGTGAGCTCCTTCATCTTTGTATCTCTATCAATTCAAGGCATAACACGCGGTAAGCACAGAAGATACTGGTATTTGAAAGTGATGTATAAATGGAGGGCAAGGTGCTTAGAGAGAAAGAATGTAGTGTTATGGACAGAGGTCGAAAACTGAGTATTAGAATGCAAAATAGAACTCAAACAAATGACTAAGTCCTTGGAGATCAGGTCCCTTTCTTCTGTGGATATTTTTAGGCAATTTACCAAAAATGTTACATAGAAATGTTTTCTGTCTGCAACCCGGTTTCTGCTTCCCACCAGAACTTCCTATTCCCAGCAGCTCTGGAACTCCCAGTGGGTGGGCTGTTCAAGCCCTGAATGAAGCTCAGGCTTCATTAGTTTCAGGGCAAATCATCTCTGAAGATATCCTGTAAATGTAGGTTGAATTGAACTGACTTGAACCAAAAGCCAACTTAATTTAAGGATATCTCTGATGGGATAGAGCAATTTATAAAAGCTCTTAAAATGCCTAGAAATCCCACTTTACCTGGATGCAAAAGAAGATGAGTCATGTAGGCTTAATTTTACTGATAGTTTTTTTTTAAACTTTTCTTTATAATTTTAGTATTATTTCTCAGTCCTCACTACTCAATCACTTACTTAACTTAATCACTTATTGGAAATAATCAGTCTTGTCCCTTCTAATTTTTTACTTACCTTGTACTTTTCAAATAGGTATATGATCAATAAATTCTTGATGCTAATATTGATTCTCCTGTGGATTAAAAAATAGTTTTTATTCCTTTTTTTTAAGATTTTATTTATTTATTTGATAGATAGAGAAGGAACACAAGCAGGGGGAGTGGGAGAGGGGAGCCCGACATTGGGCTCCATCCCAGGACCCTGGGATCATGACCCGAGCTGAAGGCAGACACTTAACGACTGAGCCACCCAGGTGCCCCTTTATTCTTTTTTCTACAATGCCTTCTTCAGAAGTATGAACGCTATTCTCAGAAACTAGAGCCTAGAAATGTAGTGGCTTTATCAAGCTTACTTAGCTGGTTAGTGGCAAAACAGCAAGAATCTAGTTCTTTTGATTCCCAGTGCAGTGAGCTTTTCATGATAAAACTATAATGATTAAATTACTATAAACACATTATTCCAGGCTTGTAGTAGAAGTTTCTCTTCCCAAACACTATTTTTGGAGACCATCTTCTCACTTTTTTTTTTTAATTTGTCAGACAGAGAGAGAGAGGGAGAGAGAGACAGAGAGGCCGGCAGAGGAAGAAGCAGGCTCCCGGCTGAGCAAGGAGCCTCCTACGGGATTCTACCCAGGACCCTGGGATCATGACCCTGAGCCGAAGACAGACTCAACTGACTGAGCCTTCCAGGCATCCACATCTCACTTTTAATTAAAGTATTCTTGTAATTTGCCTTGGTATTAATAGTCTTTATTGTGGAAATATCATTTCCTCTATTTAGTCATTCACTATGCATCCCTTTATTTTAATTTCTGGTTACATGTATTTGTGAAAGATAAGTAAACCGCTAACTTATGGTAAAAGATACTAGTTAAGAACTCAGTCTCTGGGGCGCCTAGGTGGCTCAGTCGTTAAGCGTCTACCTTCAGCTCAGGTCATGGTTTCAGGGTCCTGGGATGGAGCCTGGCATTGAGCTTCTTGCTCAGTGGGAAGCCTGCTTCTCCCTCTCCCATTCCCCCTTGTGAACCCTCTCTGTAAAATAAATAAAGTCTTTAAAAAAGAAAAGAACTCAGTCTCTAAATTAGACTGATCAAGTTCAGGTAACAGCTCTGCCACTTACTAGTTGTTTAACCATCTTAGCTCAGACTGCCATAACAATACCACACACACTGGGTGGCCTAAACAACAGACATTTATTTCTCACAGTTCTGGATGCTGGGACGTCCAAGATCAATGTGTCAGCAGATTTGATTCCTGGAGGCAACTGTCTTCTTGACTTGCAGGTGGGTGTCTTCTCATTGAGTCCTCACGTGGTGCAGAGAGAGACAATAAGGATACTATCATGAGGGCCTCACCTTTATGATCTCATCTAAACTTACCTGACTCCCAAAGACCCCATTTCTAAATACTCCTGGGTATCAGAACTTCCACGTATGAATTCCATTCCGTCTAAGCCAGTAAACTTGATCAAACTACTTAATCACACTGAACCTCAGTTTCATCATTTGTAAAACAGGGATAATCATAATTCCTAAGCCGTAGAGTTCTGGAGAGGTTTAAATGAACCTTAAATGGAATTGGAATAGTGCCTAGTACATGGTAAGAGCTCAATAACTCTTACATTTTACTTTTTTTTTACTTTTAGCTTTTATTATTTAAAACAAGTTTAGATTCTACAATCTGGACTATAAAGAACTCTGTTTTCAGAGACAAGGAAAATAGTGCTACCTTAATATAAATATGTACTCTGCCTCTTAATTCTAGTCCTTGATACTTTAATCCTTCTGCACTCCACAGAGAAAAATAATCAAGTATGTTGATTTACAATGTGCCAGTTTATTTATGCCATGAGGCATTTGTTCTGTCCTGTATACCTCTAGGTCTAGAATCCCCAAACGGTTTAGGGATTCCAGAATTCACTTTCTGGTTTCAGGGAGTCTAGAATGGCCTTTGAGAGAACATAGTGTATATCATAAAGAAACCTGAGAACCAGAGCCTAATATTCTTATTACCTGAAGAGCCCTGGGACCAAAAAATGGCCCATTTCTAAGAAGATTCCCCAGAACAAAAAAGAAATCCAAATAATAGGTAAACACTTCAGTCTGGTCAAGGTGATCCACCTGGGGATGCCTGTCAGGATTGTGATTGCAACTAAAAGTTAACACTAAGTAATTACATTATTTTGCTTAAACAAGAAAGGAAGAAAGGAAAATTTATGAAATATATAAATGGTAATCAGAAAGGTCACATTAGCAGAGTATATGATTTTCCTATTGCTGCTATAACAAATTACTATGAACAGTGGCTTAAAACAACACAATTTTTAAATCTCATAATCCTAGAGCTCAGAAGTCCTAAATGGGTGGGTCTCCTTGAGCTAAAATCAAGGAGTCAGCAGGGCTGTGGTCCTTTCTAAAAGCTCTAGTGGAGAATCTGTTTTTCTTGCCTTTTCCAACTTGCAGAGGCTGCCCACATTCCTTGGCTCATGGCCCCTTTCATTTTCAAAGCTAATAATGCCAATTAACTCTCACAAACCATCACTTTAACATTGACTCTTCTGCCTCTTTTCCATACTTAAAGCTTGTGTTTATTACATTGGACCCACCTGAATAATCTAGAATAATCTATTTTAAATTCAACCAATTAGCAACCTTAATTCCATCTGCAATATTAATTCCTTTTTGCCATTTAACCTAACATATTTACAGGTTCTGGGTATTAAGTTTTGAGATATCTTTGACTACAGGGGGCGGGGTGTATTATTCTGACTCCTACAGTACCTTCAGTGACTCTGGCTCAAAGACTTAAGTATCGAGGCTCTTCAGCTGGTATGTTCTTAGAATAGAAGTGGATACATATGAGTGTTGTAACTTGATAGCACTAACTCCAACTAACTCCTATTGATCTAAATTGTATACTTACCAAGCAATCTCCCAATAGTAATTTGGCTTTTCACATGGATTTGCCTGTGGAAATATAATGCTCTCAACAGCAAACAAAAATACCTGATCAATTTGTCAATTATTAATTGTCCATATAAACCAATAAACATATTAGTTTTTTTTAAGAATCTTTTTTTTTAAGATTTTATTTATTTATTTGACAGACAGAGATCACAAATAGGCAGAGAGGCAGGCAGGGAGGAGGGGGGGAGCAGGCTCCCCGCTGAGCAGAGAGCCTGATGTGGGGCTTGATCCCAGGACCCTGAGATCATGACCTGAGCCGAAGGCAGAGGCTTAACCCACTGAGCCACCCAGGCGCCCCATATATTAGGTTTTTAATATATTAATTTCTCTGGGATGGATTATTGTGTGTCCACACCTAAGAGATGATCTGGATGTGGTAAGCTCAGGTTTCTGAGTCTGCAAGAATGAGAGTCAGATCCCCAAGCCTTGAGGAAGTCCATCTGTCTCAAATGATTGAAATATGACTTTAATATATTTTTCTCTTCAAACCCAAACTCAGAATAGATCTTACCATCTGGCTATGAACCGAATGCTCTCTTCTTCCATTACAATCCTTTATCCCTGCAACACTTGCCAATTCCCTTCCTTCTTTTCATTCACTCTTACTTCAATCTATATATTTTAATTAGACTCTTTTGGTTGCTAAATTTTCAGAAATTTACAGTTCACTACAAAGAAACATGATTGACATTAGAATTGTACCTAGAAAACTGTCCTGAATTGGGGCTTACTTCTCTCTATGTGTTTTCTGTTTTCTTGTTCCAAACCGGCTCATACAGTCTCCCCACTCTGTGTCTCCTTCATCATCTCTGTTCCCTGTATCTTTGTCTGTATGCTCTTCAGCTTTTGTCTACATCATAAGCTTTCCACTTTACTTCATTTTCTATTTATTTCTTCTATTTGCTTGTCTACATAGGTAAAGGTCACACAAAAAGTATTGTCTAGAGGTAGCCTTGATTAGAATGACCATGATTGGCTTAACGTGGTGATTCTTAACCATGATTGTGCCTTAAAAGTGCTTGGGTTGCTTCTAAAACATTTCTTTTCTCAAACTCTAACCCCAGGCCAAATGTCTTCTGTAGAACAAATACACCTATACAGTATCTATATCCTTGTGTACTTATTTATATTTGATCAAGAAGAAAAATGTGGGAGAATATGCACCAAGCATTAAAATAATAATAGAATTAATGGAAAAGAGAACAGGGCCACTGCTAGGGTGTGAGGCTTTGAGCAAAAAATTTTGTGGGATCTCTTTCTCTATAAACGTTCTGATTTAAAAATGTATTCCACCTTGGGGGGGCACCTGGGTGGCTCAGTGGGTTAAGGCCTCTGCCTTTGGCTCAGGTCATGATCCCGGGGTCCTGGGATCGAGCCCCACATCAGGCTGTCTGCTCCGCAGGGAGCCTGCTTCCCTTCCTCACTCTCTGCCTGCTTCTCTGCCTACTTGTGATCTCCGTCTGTCAAATAAATAAATAAAATCTTTAAAAAAAATGTATTCCACCGGAAACTGAAAGCCTAAAAACAGAAAGAACTGTACATAAACATTGTACTTTGGTTTTTAAATGGTTTCTCACAGGAGTATAGATTAATAATTCTGAATATGCATGCTGAGGTTGAACATGTAAGTAAATGGATAATTCATAATGGGAGCCAGGTTTCTCATCATCAGAGAAGGAAGTTACGAATCATTGAGGAAAGAAAGACAGAATGAACTCTATGGTAATGGATTAGAATCAGAGATTACAGAACTAGCTCTGCTCATGTATATATACAGATAGGTATGGAATAGGTATACCTAAGTTTGTATACATGCATTAGTATTCATATACATGTATATAACATATCTATTTTTTAGTTTCATCTCCCGAGAGGAGTTGAAAGCACTGATACCCAATTGTAATGAACATACTCACACCCAAATCTTGGTTTGTAAATACCACACTCCAATAAAAGGAACCCAGGATCCTTGGAGAAATGGCTAATTCTAAGACTGAGCAGAGAAAATACAAGGTGGTCCTGGCTCATACTACCAATGAGGGAGAAAAGAAGTGCTCCAAAAACAAAAGATTGGGACTATATCAGAACACAGGAGTCAACCTAAAAGAGACCCCAATAGCCTAAGTTGAAACAACATGAGCAATTATAACACACATAACTAAATATGTTTCTTTGAATTCATACTGATATATAATTGAATAAATAAATAGATAAAAAGAGATAAAACTTTTTTACTGAAGAATTCCAAACAATATATGTAAATATTACCCCCCCACCATGAGATGGAATTTAATCCCTCTCCCCTTGAGTATGAGCTGAAATTAGTGGCTTGCTTCCAAGGAATGGATTATGGAAAGAGAAAAATAGTAACTTTGTAAAGGAGATACCTGGCGAACACAACTTTAACTAAATGATAAAAATTAACAATAGCGGTGATAAGTCATGTTGATAGCATATATGCCAGACATAATGTTACAAGATGAGCACTTTACCTCCTGGTCTTCCTTCCAAAGACCTATAACCCCATAACTGGTCATGAGAAAAAGCATCATACCAAATTGAGAGATGTTTTGTGGAACACTTGACTAGGATTCCTCAATCTGCCAAGGTCTTCAAAAACAAGGAGAGACTGATAAACTGTCACCGACCAGAGAGAACTGGGGAGACTTGATAACTAAATATAATGTGATATCCTGGATGGGATCCTGGAACAGAAAAAGAGCATTAGTGGGAAAAATCTGAATAAAGTGTGGAATTTAGTTAATAGTAACGTACTGGTATTAGCCTCTAAATTTTGACAAGTGTACCCTAGTTATATGAGATGCTAATATTAGAACTGGGTAAAGGATATACAGAAATTTTCTGTATTATCTTTGCAATTTTTCTGTAATTTTTTTCTAAAAAGGTTTATTGTAAAAATTGTATATACTCTAAATTTCAGGCCCTGAATTATATATACTCTAAATGATATATACTCTAAATTTCCGATACTAGAGCAGTATCTCAGTTGACTGACTCTAAAGGCAGTGCTGGCTCCCTTTTGCCTTGCATGTGGTTGGTTGAGGCATGGGCATGTGACAATCCTGGCCAATGCAATAGAAGAAAAATCCACTGAGAGCTTCTGGACAAGGTCGTCCCTGGTCTTAAACTGAAGCCCTTGGAGGGGGAAAAAGAAATCACTGCCTTTTCTGTTGCTGCTCATTGTTGTATCTGTATGTCAGTGGTTCTTAACTAGGGATTATTTTGACGGTCATGGAACATTTGGGATTCTCTGAAGACATTTTTCTTCAGCAGTGGGGTGGGCACTCTAGGCATCTATTGGCTGGAGGCCAGGGATGTTGCTAAACATTCTACAATGCACAGGACGTCCCCCCACATCAGTGAATTATCCAGCCCAATAGTACCAAGGTTGAGAAACATTATCATATTTTTCTTTTCTTCTTTTCTCTTTTTCTGATGTGATAGGAGGAGGGGTATCAAGAAATATAGCACATAATGAAAGGCTTCAAATGGTCTTATGGGACTAATTATTTAACTAGAGGTGATTAATGGCAACACTGGAGGCAAGAGAATCCCTACCCAAGGTCAGTAAGGGAATTGCCTTAGATAAGCTCACTTGAAAGTTTAATTTGGGGCACCTGGGTGGCTCTGTGGGTTGAGCCTCTGCCTTTGGCTCAGGTCATGATCTCAGGGTCCTAGGATGGAGCCCTGCATCGGGCTCTCTGCTCAGCAGGGAGCCTGCTTCCCCCTCTCTCTCTGCCTGCCTCTCTGCCTGCTTGTGCTCTCTCTCTCTGTGTCAAAGAAATAGATAAAATCTTTTAAAAAAAAAAGTTTAATTTGAAAACTTTAATTTGTAATAATTCTATTACAGTCAAACTGTAATAGAAAACACTTGACTTTTGTGAGTTACTGCTCTGATGCTATCTCTCCTTACAAATGATAAGTATAATAATGATTTGAAACATTTTTATTATGAGTTCTCTTTCAAATTCACATTATTGATTACAGAGATCCTTATTCAGTTGCTGGGGGATCAATTCTTGACCATCTATCTATGTGAAATCGAATTCGGCCACCTGAAACGTTATCATAGTTAACAATAGTGGCAGGTACATATTTTATTTAGTCTTATTAACAAGCCTGTTAAGTAGATAGTATGCTCCTTTTATAGATGACCAAACTTGTGCAGAAAGGTTAAGTGAAGAGCCAGATCCACATATATAATATGGCAGGGCCAAGATGAAAACCAGTGTGTGTATCTGGAGTATGTATGACTTCTGTGTCCTACTGATACTGCTAAGAAGGAACAAACCAGCTATGTGTCCACACTGAATATATTAAGGACCAGTAAAAATCACACTCCCAAAGGCCTTCACACTGTATGAGGCACTTAATTACTAGCAATCCCTCAATGAATATGTATTGATTTACATTTTTTTAAAAAATGTGCTTGCTGAAATATAAATATATTGTTTAGGAATGGCACACAGAATACCGAGCTGAGCAGCAGGCCAAGACACTAACAAGGGTTCTTCTATGAACTAATCACAGAGCCTTGGACAAATGACTTAATTCATCTGAGACTCAGTTTTAAAATCAGAATAATACCTGCTGGGCCTACTTCCCAATGTTGGGGTCATATACAGAGAAGTTCTTGGGAAAATGAGATTTGTTGAATAACTGAAAGGCTTTACAGACTTAGATTCCAAATTCAAAGAAGCCCATTAGATAGGGAAGCACTCCTTTGGAAAAACCAGCTCAACCCTACTACACAGACTTGATGATGGTATAACCCTACCTCAATATCCCACCACAAGTCTGCCTGATGACTTCATTCTTTCCTTGGATCCTACTTCTCTGAACCTGTTTTTCTGGCTCTTTTACTTGATTCCATCACCCCTCCATCCAAACTAATCAACTGCTTTTCCAAAGTCATTTTCTAGAGCTAAAGAAAAGAACGTTGCCCACCAGAGGTTAGACTCTCAGGGGCATTCTGTCCAAAGAACACAAGAAATTTCTGTTCCTTTCTCTTACTCCAGGCTGTATTAATCGTATTTCTTATTTTCTCTCTATTACCATGTTTTGACATCTTAAAAAATCCTTCTGGCTGGGGAGCGACGCCCTTATCAGGGCTAGCCAATTTGTAGAGATTGAGAAGCTTCCAGCTCCTCGCATGACTTTGATATGCAAACCAACCAATCCAGAGCCGGAGCTCCTTTATCTAGCCCTTATACCCCAGGAGGCAATATTCCTCTACCTCCATCATCCCAGGACCAAGTGCCAGGCAATTAGGACCACCCATATAGCTCCAAATCCGAGGAAATTATCCAAACTAGCCAAACTTAAACTGTTCACCCTGCCCTGACTTATCTTTCCCACAGGAACCCAAATAAAGATTCTCGCCTAAACATACTGCTGGCTCCTGTCTTTTCTTCCTGACCAAAACCTGGTGTTCCTCCTGTGGCCTTATGTGGTGAGCTGTGCCTCTTGTTTCCAGGGGAACTGTGAGTAACGTTAATTTTCTTTCAGTGACATTGACCTCTCTGTGTCATTACTTAGTCACCTTTATAATAAGATCTAAGCACAGAACACGATCCCAGTGGATCTTTTCATAGCCAGAGGCTAAAGTAGCTTAAAAAGAAGTGGAGTAACTAGTGTTGTTGTTTGTTTTTTAAAGAAATTATTTATTTATTTGAGACAGAGAGAAAGACAGAGATATCTAACAGGGAGGAGAGGGTAGTGGGACTGGATCTCAGGGTCCCGGGGTCATGACCTGAGCCAAAGGCAGATGTTAAACCAACTGAGCTACCCAGGTGCCCTGGAGTAACAAGTATTATCAAGACTTCCAATTCCCAGGGAGGTGATCAGGGTGAGGACCTACTTATTTTGTGATTCTAATTCCTTTAATTATCAGTCCTTGATCTATGTTAAAACAGTGAGGAATTCGTAAACTTAAACTTAGTTTCTTTGTAAGAAGGAAACGTGGACATAGTGTTAACCCCACCATTCTCTTTGTTTTCAGTCCTTGAACTGAACTCCTTTCTCCTCATTCCCTTTCTTATTTATTCCCTTATTCTCTTATTTATTGTCCCTTGTTTCCTTATTTATGGTCTCTGTCTTAATGTCATGAGAGTAGACTGGCAAATTACATTTAGACCTGAAAGACAGACCTCTCTCCCTAGTGTGTGTGTGTGTGTGTGTGTGTGTGTGTGTGTGTATACACCATCTTAGTTCATTCAGAATGTTATAACAAAATGCCATACACTGGGGAGGCTTAACAACAGTAAACATTTATTTCTCACAGTTCTGGAGGCTGGGAAGTCCAAGATCATGACACAGATAGACAGCTCTCTGGTGAGACCCTACTTTCTGGTTCACAGAGGGCAGCTTGTCTCTTCCTTGTGTCCTCACTGCGGCAGAAGGGGAAGGGATCCCCATGGGGTCTCTTATAAGAGCACTAATCCCATTCATGAGGGGGCCATTCTGGTGACCTAAGCACCTCCTTAAGGCCCCACCTCCTAATACCATCACACTGGACATTAGGTTGCAACTTACTAATTTTGGGAGGACGCAAACATTCAGACCAGAGCATTTAATACCATAAGAAAGTAGGTAATTTGCCCACAGAATGCAGAGCTGATCACTGCGGGAGATCCCTCCTGTCATCCTTTACCTTATTCCCTCCACCCTGGAAACACAAGATAGAGGGAAGGGTCGTTCTAGTTCTATGTCCCGGACCCCGTTTTCCTGTCCTGCCCTTTTTGAGATGACCTATGGAAAGGTGGCCCAGAGGTGCCATCTTCTTTTCTACAGCTGTTCTTGATGCCTAATTCTTTCTTCATTCATTCAACTAACTGTAAATTCAGGCGTGTTGAGGCCAGGTGCCTGGTCTGCGTGGTTCAAGTCAGCGTCCGTGCCTGGCACATCATGAGCAATCAACAAACACCTGTTAAATGAATGAACCATTATTTTCCCGAGCGTTTCTGTGCGCTGGTTACAGCTCTAAAAGCGGAGAATAGGGAACTGACGGCTACACGGCGCTTCCTTTGGAGGCTGCCACTAGGGAACCAATCCAGACGCGAATTACTGTGCCGAACCGAGGACGTCCCTCCCGGCTGAAAGTGGAGCAGGGCGGCGCTGGGTGGCGTGCGCGTCTGCCGGGTCCACGTTGGTCCGGTTCCTGCACCTCCGGCTCCCGCAGCGCCGGCCTACGGACAGCGCCACTAACACACCCGGAGAGGCTCAACGCGAGACGATTCCTCCCGACGGACTCGCCTGGCGGCGTCTGCTGTCGCTCCCAGACGCCTCCCGGTGCTCCAGGGTTCGGGGGCGCACACCTGTCGATTGCCTCGGCCCAGCTGCGGCTCAGTCCTGCAGGACTCCAGGGAGCGATGCCCTTCCCCCGCCTCCTCCAGGCAGCAGGGGGGCCTCCAAGGAACAATTCCCCTAAACAAAAACAAACACAGCAAAACCCCGCCACGTTCTTCCTCGCGACCCGACCCACTTCGCTCTGGATGAGGCGTGGACTCGGGTTTGAAGGCCGAGTTAGTGCCTGAAGCGCAGCCTAGAGGGCAGCTTGGGGCACTGCGCCACCCCCGGCTGCTTCCCGCGGGTACCCGCGCAGGGTGCGGGGCGTCCTCCGGAGGGGGCGGGGGGCTTTCACTTCCGTCTGGAGCGGCGAACCGAGACTGCGGCGCTTCCTTTCCAAGCCTCGGGTTTTAGGTGGAGCCAGAGGAACCTGCGGTGCCCGCGGGCGAGTCTCACGCACGGAATTCCAAACAGAACTTGAAGTTCTTGTATTTTACACCCGAAGAACGGCGACAGACCCCGAGGAGGGGGCGCGGCTGCGGGGGAGGGGGGTGGCCACGGGAAGCAGCCGCGGCGTGTGAGTCTCCTCTTTGAGCCAGCTTTTGCCAACCCGCCCGGCCTCGGAAGCCCAGGGAACGTACTATCATTTACTTAAGAGTTCTGACGCCCTATTACATACCCTGCCTGACGTCTCCACACACTGCCAACCCTAACATTGTTACGTGGCGAATTCGAGGCTGGGGGTGGGATTAGCAAAGGAAAAATTAATTTCCCACTACGTTTATTGCATCTGTATCCTCCTGTCACTTGTATCTTACTTACGGAAAATGTTAGACTTCACCAGACAGTTCAACTGACAATTTCAACATTTCCATCTACAAAAGTTTCCTAATGGAAAAAGTCTTCCGTCTCGATAAGCATGCATTCTTGTTTGTGTTTCATAATATACAGAACTTTATTACCCACCGTGGGACACAGAAAACCAATCACTACCTTTTACAGTCACACATCGATTTTCTGTATCTATCCTTAGGATTGAATACTTAAATTGACTGCAGGTTTATTCAGCTGTGGCTTTAACTCTTTGACTAAGGGTACACATTCAAAACTTTAAAAAAATAAGTAAATGATTATGATGAAAACAGTGTTTGCAGTCTTCCTGGTCTTGCTCCAAGAACTGACTGAGGTGCATCAAATCCTTGACCTTGGTCAGTTTTCTCCCAAACATCAAAACTTTGGTCTGATTCCAAATGTGAGTCTGGGACCACAAAAGTGAACTGGACAATCTTTTCCTGCACATGACCCTGTCTTTCTTTGCAATGGTCACCAAGCTTCACAGACCTTTCGAAACTGTTTACAGTCACTTTGCAGTGCTCCTGAAAACATGGGGGAAGATGGTATGTGAAGGGCCTGGAAGGGCCTAGAATGATGCTTGTCAACCAGGAGCACAGCTGCTCCATAATAAGCACCCATTACGTGTTCATGGAAAGCATGAATGATGCGTGAATTAATGTACTGTGCTCACTGTGAGAGGTCTGTTACTCAAACTTTAATAGACGATTATGAGTTCCAAATTCTCTTTTATCATCATTTATGTCTTTATCACTGAAACGCTTCCTGCCTTGGGAATTTGACGGCTTGGTACAGTCCTGAGGGCACCTGCCTCGCTCTGATTTCGGCACCCGTCCCCCCGGGGTGGTAGTGCCAGGCAGAGGGCCAACAGGATCCACAGAGGAGCTGTCCAGCGGCTCCTGCCTCTTGCCAACAGCTTCTGGAACCCGCCCGAGGCGCGTGGGTGCATTCACTTCAGCGACGGCTTTTGTGGCCGGGCGTGGCTATCTGTGAGTGCGTTATCCCAAGGTCACCGCAACGCAAGCCGACCTCTAACAAGGTATTGGAGCGGCCTGAAATGTCCGCAGGGAAGAGGGAAAGGTCTTGCGCGGTGATCTGGGGCGAGCCTTTCCTCTCCGCCTCCTTAGGAAAACAGCCTGACCGCCTGAAGGGTCCAACCCCCGAAAGAGGGGGGAGAGACCCCCGGCCCCATCCATTCCAAGCCCGGGAGGAGGCCTGGGCGCTCCTCCACCCCGCGCTCGGGCCATAGGCGCAGAGGCGAGGCCTCGCGGTGAGGCCAGCTGTCCGGTGGAACCTGTTTGGTCGCCGTAGCGGACTTGGCAGAACCGAGTGTGGTGCCGCCCCAGTTAGCACAGGGATTGGGACCTCCCTCTTAGGCGACTGGGGAGGGTCTCGCCATACACGCAAAGATCCCCGGCGTTCCTCTCAGTGCTAGTGCTTGCTCAGCATCCGCCCGAGGTCAAGCAATTTTGCTATGGGGCTGGAGAAGCAAATGGGGGGACTGATGGGGTCACACTTCATTCCTTTCTCACTTCTGTGTTTGTCTGAGGGAGATTTGCTTGGAACTTTCTTTACCCCGATCGTCACTTAGATGTAAGGAAGTATAATCTTATGCCCCAAGCAATCATTTTTTTGTAGATGACCACATTTAATCATTGGAAAACTCGGCTAATTGCATTGCTCCAGAAAGAGGAATCTTTCTGAGGTCCCAGCACTCATTGTAACATTTGATATTTCTAGAATGTAGAATAGTTTGTTGGAATTTATTTTCCAAAAAGGAGGCAGAGTTCTAATGCTATTACTAATTTCCAACCAGTTTTTTAAAGGCCAAACAATGCTGAAAAATAAATTAGTTGTAAATACAGAAGGGAACATACTAGTTACAAAAATTAGTGAAAACAACTATTGAAAACTGGTTCCTCTTTTTTATTGTCTTCCGGCAATTGTCTTCCTATTTCACTCCCCAGTTTTGCAAGAGAAAAAGCAAAGCAAAATATCCACATCTTCTACTTAGATTACAGATATTGTTGTCAAATTATTCAAACGAACACCTGAAGTTTCTTTTCTCTTTGATGTGGAGATCTAACTACCTATTGAAAAGTTGGGCAGAAACTTTCTTTAGGACCGGACTTGCCAGTAGCTGAAGCACTGGTTCCTTTCAATTTGTATATGCAAGCTAAACCTTCCTTGATCATCTCAGATGGAACAATTCTACCAAACAAAGTAGAAAGTATTCCCTAATTTGGAGTGTGTTTTGGAAGGAATAAGTTTGCTGAGAGCAAAAGCTCTTCTTTTCTCTTCCAACTGATACCATTTTTATACAAGTATCTAGTTTTAAAATGAATATCTCAGCTTACCAGATCTCTGTATCTTTAGTCTTAGATTTATTTTGTAATATAAAAAAGGGACCGTGGATGCCAAGAAAGAAATGCCATAGGTTAGGGCTTTGAAGAAATTACAACCATCCTTACTTCAGAAATTCTTTCCAACTTAGAAGAGCATATAACTTTCTTCCTGAGATCAAGCAATATCTACTTTTCTTTTCCATGTGTTATCCCCCAGCCTTCCATCCTAATAACAAGAAGGCTTGAGAATTAGTTTTCCATTATATAGACAGAATGAAAACAAGTAGGAGTGGTTTACATGGTCAACACACTCGTTGAACTTACTTTATTGTCCTTGTAAATATTGTTTGAAGTCTAGTTAATTCTCCACTGTCATAATCTTTATCATATAAAATAATAAAATTAGAACTTTGTCAGTAATGTTATACAGCATTTAAGCAATATCAGTAATTTTTTAAATTGCTTTATTGGCTATCTGGGAGCTTTAGCCTTGACAGCATAGCTATGGTTCCTTAAAATGAAATAAATTTGGAATACAATTGAACAAAGTGTAGCCTTTAGTATTCTCATTATTATATAAACATTTTGTTACATTGTACACCTCTTTAAATATTTCAGTTGCCTTTAAGATTTAATTTTTTATTTGAGAGAGAGAGAGAGAGAGGGAGCGTGAACTAGAAGGGCAGAGGGAGAGGGAGAGAGCATCTCAGGGAGACTCTGTGCTGAGTGCAGAGCCAGAGGTGGGGTGGGTGTTCCACTTGGGGCTCCATGCAGGGCTCTATCTCAACCCTGAGATTAGGGCCCTGAGATCATGACCTGAGCCAAAAGCAAGAGTCAGTCACTTAGCTAACTGCACCACCCAGGGACCCCTCAGCTGCCTTTAAATTGTTTTGTCCTTAAGCACACCAAAACTTATTTTTTTTAAAAAAGATTCTATTTATTTACCTGAGAGAGAATGAGTGACAGAGAGCATGAGAGAGGAGAAGGTCAGAGGGAGAAGCAGACTCCCCAAGGAGCTGGAGCCCGATGTGGGACTTGATCCTGGAGGTCCATGATCATGACCTGAGCCGAAGGCAGTCGCTCAACCAACTGAGCCACCCAGGAGCCCAGCACACCAAAACTTTAAGAACTTACCCATAGGCTATGTCTACAGAGGGTTATTGGAAATAATAACTTGCCCTGAATTAATGCTTGTTTTTTGATGACTTGAAAGTGACATTGTGGGATTCCCCCCATTTTGGGAATTATTTAGTTGTTATAATGAGAGAGGAAGTATCTCTCCTTTATTGGGCCATAAAATGTTGAGGCCATGGAAGCTCAAATATGGCTAGAGTAGAGGAGTAAAAAGGAGACCTGAAATAAGAACCCATATCTCTCAAATGTTCACCTGTTCCAGTATCAGTAAGTATCAAGTTAAGATGTCCTGTGGAATTTATTTTAATTGGGCAACTTAGAAGAGTCATATTTATTTCATTTGACTTATATCGTACATATATGTATGTGTTTTTAAAAAATATCTGAAGGTTATGGATTCCTGGGTGGCTCAGTGGGTTAAGCCTCTGCCTTCGGCTCAGGTCATTATCTCAGGGTCCTAGGATCAAGCCCCATACTGGGCTCTCTGCTCAGCGGGGAGCCTGCTTCCCCCTCTCTCTCTGTCTGCCTCTCTGCCTACTCGTGATCTCTCTCTCTCTCTCTCTCTCTCTCTCTCTGTCAAATAAATAAATAAATACGACCTTTAAAAAAATATCTGAAGGTTAGGACCTGGAGCTTCCTGATGTTTCTTTGGTTCTGAGATATCTGGCTTCATGGGACGCAATACAAATGAGTTTTCAGAGTTGTCTGGTAACTAGGTTATGGTGGTGTTTGGTAGGACTTTGTTAAAAGGTGGGAGTTCAGTCAGGCTTAGGAGAAAAAATGGTTGCCCAGAGGAGGTGATCAATTCAAATTAGACTATAAACTACCTTGGTTTCAATCCCCAGAATCAAAACTCTTTGGATGAATGCCCCTAAAAGCTCGTTTAGATCCTGCTCACTCAGATTTACTGGAGCCCTACCACTGCTCATGTGAGAACTGGTGGCCATGCTGAAGGTGACCCTTCAGGTCAGCCTTCCTGCCTGCAGTCATCTCCATATATATTATATATACATAATGGAATACTACTTAGCCACCAAAAAGATGAAGTCTTACCGTTTGCAACTATGTGGATGGAACTAAAGGGTATTATGCTAAGCAAAATAAGTCAATCAGAAAGACAATTACCATATATCTCACTGGTATGTGGAATTTAAGAAACAAAACAGAGGATCATAGGGGAAGGGAGGGAAAAATGAAATAAGGCAAAATCAGAGGGGGAGACAAACCATAAAAGACTCTTAACTATAGGAAATAAACCGAGGGTTGCGAGAGGGGAGGTGGGTGAGGGGAAGGGGTAACTGGGTGATGGGCATTAGGGAGGACACGTGATATAATGAGCACTGGGTGCTACATACAACTGATGAATCACTGAACTCTACTTCTGAAGCTAATAATACACTATATGTTAATTAATTGAATTTATATAAAATTAAATAAAATGAGATATTTCTAAAAATGGAGAGGGCTGGACTAGACGGCCATTAGGGCCTTCTCAGTTTTGTGATTTGATGAGAATTGAGGATAGATAGGATTAGGGATTGAATTGTTAAGCCTGTCTTCCAATATGCCAGATGTTTTCAGGGTTATGTTGCCACTGGCCATACTGATTTAACCCTCAGTTAACTCAGCAATTGTCCCTTCCTCTTCTTTGAGCCATCAATATTTTCCTCTTGAGTGAATCATTACCATGATCAGACAAGACAGCTGTAGTATCAACCAAACTTTGAAAACTCTTTGATCTCATATCCCTCTAAAGTTACCACCCTATATTATCTGGTTCCCTTTATAGCAAAACTCATTTAAAAGGTAGCTTATGGTCACTGTCCCTACTTCTGCTTTTCCCTTTCTCTTTTGAACCCGACTTATTAGATTTTCATTACCCTTAGTCCATTGGAAACTCCAGCCAAAGTCAGCTTTGCCCACCATGTTACCAGCATGATCTAATGATCAACTCTTATTTTTAAGAAAAGATTTTATTTATTTTAATGATCAACTCTTAATCCTGTTACTTGACCTTTCAGCAGCATTTGACAAGGAATGTCTTTCTCTTTTTTTCTAGAAACCTCAGTTCCAGGACACTACTCCTTTAGTTCTCCTTCTCCGCTGGTTCCTCCTCACCTCGCTGACTTCTAAAAGTTGAATTACTTCAGGGCTCAGTCCTTGGATTTTTCATCTCTCTCTGAACTCATTCCTTTAACAATCTCATCCATTATCATTACTTTGAGTACATACTTTATGCTGGTGACTTCCCAGTTTATATCTCTAGTCTGAATGCTCCTCTAGTCTAAATTTGTATGTTCCAACTTCCTACTTAATTTCCTCTTCACTTGAATGTTTAACGGACAGCTCAAATTTAACATGAACTGCTCCGTCCGTGCTTTTCATCTTAGCAAATGACAACCATACTAACAATTTGCTCATTCCAAAAACCTAAGTGTCATCTTTGATTCCTTTTTTCTTTCACACTCTAACTCAATTCGTCAGGAAAAATTGGTGGCTCTGCCTTAAAAACATCTCCAGAAGTTTACCTCTTCTCATCAACACCACCACCCTGGTCCAAACCACCATCATCTCTCTCCTGGATACTGTTGTAGTCTCCTAACTAGTCTTTGTTTCTACTTTTGTCCCTTTTGTCAATATTGTAGCCAGTGTGGTCCTTTTAAATTAAAATTCTAATGTGTTACACACATGTTCAAAACTCTGTAATGATTTCCCACATCACTAAAGTAAAATCCACAGTTCTTAAGATGACTCAGAAGGCCCTACATGAATAGGCCCAATTATTTTCTTTCCAATCTCATCTACCACTCTTTCTCTCACACCATCTTTTCTAGTTATATTGGCCTTCTTGCTATACCTGGAATTTACTAGGCACACTTTTACCTCAGGGCCTTTTCACCTCCCCCGGATATCTTACATGGCCTTCTCCTTCTCATCCTTTGAGTCTCAACTGTCCTCTTATCAGAGAAACCTTTCCTATCCTTCTCATAAAATGGCACGTTCCTCCATCAGTACTTTACCATTTAACTTGCTTTTATCTTTTTTAAATACCATTTTTCATTTCAGATGTTTATTTACCTAAAGAACTGTTCTAAGGCTGGTTATTTAAAGGACAAGTCTCTGGCATCCTTTGAATGCTGGTTTCTTTTTTCTTTCTTTTTCTAAAGATTTTATTTATTTATTTGACAGAGAGAAAGATATCACAAGTAGGCAGAGAGGCAGGCAGAGGGCGGAGGAAGCAGGCTCCCTGCTGATGCAGGGCTTGATCCCAGGACCCTGGAATCATGACCTGAGCCGAAGGCAGCAGCTTAACCCACTGAGCCACCCAGGCGCCCCTGAATGCTGGTTTCTACCCTCAGGTTTGTTCCCTCATGATTGATTATTGCTATTCTAAAAATCTCGTCTTCACACAACATTCAAAGACAGAAATAATGGGACTCTTTCCTTTTGGACACATCTTTTTAAGATCAGGCTAAGCTTTTCCCATTATTTCCAGAAAACTTGCCTTCATGTCTTTTTGGACAGTATCATCTCACACGCCCGTTCCTAAAGCAATCACAAATAAGAGGAAAAGAGCTGCTATGGCTGAGGTAAACTAATCAAGATTCACTTCCTGAGATTTAGAGGGTTTTAGCATTCCCTAAAGCACTTAACCAATACAATCTAGGTTCTGTTAGCAAGAAAGAAGCGGGAACAATGACAGTTGGATGGACATCTCAATAGTGTTTCCTACACTTGTGATGAGTCAAAACGCCCATTTTGTCAGCTATTTTTTGTCTAAATAGGTTGCTCTCACGTTTCTAGGCAGCTGCTCATTTGAATCAAGGCAGTTCCTCCCATTTATATCTATTGTATTTAATTGTGTTCACTCATAGGAAGTATTATCTGTTACTTGTTGCCAAATAGTGAGCCACTTTGAAACTTAGAGGCATAGAACTATTCATGTGCTCACTATTCTGCAGTTTGGTCTGGGCTTACCTGGATGGATCTTTCGCTGGTATCATCTAGGCTCATTCAAGTGGCTGTAATCTTTCTGTAGGCAGCTGGGGGCTGGGCCTTTCTCTCTCTCCATGTGATCTTTTATGTTTATGGAGATGAGATCAGGCTTCTTCACATGGTCATCAACAGTGTATCAAAAAGGGCAAGCCCCAAAGTGCACATACTTATCAAGTTTCTGTTGGCGTCACATGTGCTCATGTCCCATTGAGCAGAGCAAGTCACATGGCTAAGTGCGGAGTCTCCGTGAGAGGATACTACACGTGAACATGGATACCAGGAGGCTTGATCTGAGGGGGATGATTATGTACCAGTGGGCCACAGGAGAAGACTATTGAAAAGAGAATAAAATTTACTGGAAGAATAGTGAAAATCAAAGCATTCTTTTTAGAATGCTATATAACTTCTCTAAGATGTGATGGAGTGAGATGCAAAAATGAGAATTCAGCAGGGTAAAACTTTTCCTTTGCACAGTTTAGTATATTTTAAAATATTAATAAGTTAATTATCTAAAAATGAATTTAAGTATGGTTGAAGGTAATAGAACCAGGGATGGGATAAAATTGGAGTATCTTCAGGGAGCCTAGGTGCCCCAGTCAGTTAAGATCTGCCTTTGGCTCAGGTCATGGGATTGAGTCCTGCATTAGGTTCCCTGCTCAGTGGGGAGCCTGCTTCTCCCTCTCCCTTTGCCCCTTCCCCCACTGTGTTCTCACTCTGTCTGTGCTCTCTCTCTCAAATAAATAAAAAAGTCTTAAAAAAAGAAGAAAAAGTTTAAAAAATGAAGCATCTTTCTAAATTTCTTTCTTTCTTTTTAAGATTTATTGATTTATTTGAGAGAGAGGGATAGCAGAAGCGGGACAGGCAGAGGGAGAAGGAGAGAGGATCTCAAGTGGACTCTTCACTGAGCATGGAGCTGGATTTGGGGCTGGATTCCAGGACTCTGAGATCATGACCTGAGCCAAAACCAAGAGTCAGATGCTTAACCGATTGAACCACCCAGGTGCTCCAATATTTTTCTTTCTTTCTTTAATTAATTAATTAATTTTAATTTTTACAAAATATTCTATTTGTTTATTTATTTGAGAGAGTGAGAGAGTGTGCATGCGTGTGTGAACCTGTGAGGCGGGGGGAAGGGCAGAGGGAATCTCAAGCAGAATCTTGAGCAGACGCTCTGCTGAGCATGAGTCCAGTGCTGGGATGGATCTCAGAACCCTGAGATCATGACCTGAGCTGAAACCATGAGTCAGATGCTTACCTGATTGAGCCACCCTGGTGCTCCCTAAATATTTTTCTTATACAAAACAATGAAGCTTTGTCCTGATTTAGTATTTGTCTATTGGCCTTATTTTACTCAACATCACTGGGTTGTAAAAACAAAAGTCAAGTTGTTATTTAAAAAGAACCAGAAACTTGCCTTCAGCCTGTCAACTTAATTAACTACTTGGCTGCATATCCTAAAAACACATGAAATAAGTGACTTCTGAGAGCTGCCCTTCTGTTATACCGCTCTTTTTGTGACTAGTAGACACTGCAATGTCTGTTAAGTCATCAGAGGAGAGAAAGTTTCTTGCTGAAATATATTTTTCCTTATGATGTCTTGATTCTGGATACTCTCCCAGCAGCATCCATTTCTCCCATGCTTGCAATCATACTAATCCACAAGTCATTCCATCTTTCTCTGTTGTTTAATTGTAAAGAATTCTAAGCTTCTTACTTTTCCTCCCTTCTCTTCCTCTTCTCTCCTGCCCCTCTATCTCCTCTTTCTCTCTTCCCAGTTCTTTTTTATTATTCTTTTCTCTCAAATCAACTCTTTACATGATTTAAAATTTAGCGGCTGAAATTAAATAAAGTCCTCTGTTGTCATTACCAGGTCTAAAATTATAGACCATATTGTTATGGCCTTTGGTTTGATCTTGGAAATCAGGGGACTACCTCCTTCATGTTCGGTGATGGGAACCTGCTTTTTCATCATGCACTTAACACAATTTTGCATTTGTTACTTTTCCCAGAGAAGAATAAAATGTGTCACAAAGCTGTTTAATATTAGGGATGTCTAAATTAATCAGTTGTGAAAAATAAGAAACCGAAGAAGAAAAAATGGTATGCAGATAGTTTGATGTATTTTATTAAGAGCTACACTACCAAAATATACTTAAATCTTGGGATAACTGATAATGTCTACAATTTAGACCACAGACCACAAATCCCCATGAATGCACACTAGTGTTGGACTGGATTCAAAGGATGTCTTTATTTAAAAAAATTAAACAGCAGTTTTCAGGAGAAGCGTTCCTGTTTTAGTAATAACTTATAATTTCCTTTTAATTCTCCAAGTATTTTGGGTAAAATAAAATCAGTGGTATCTCAATTTCAAAGGTTTATTTATTTATAAATCTTCCAAATGCAAGAATTAACAAATTACAAGGAAATCTAAAAAGTCATTTTTTTTTATAGCACACAAACAAAATCAAAACCCAAAAGGAAACAAACCAACATGTTCCATTTGTTAGTGTACCACTTAGGAATTGCTTTTAGCTGTGAGTAATGAGACCCTCTCTCCCTTCCTGTGCATTCTCCCTACAAACTCAAACAAACGGTCCAAAGACATCAGGTTTATTCTGACCTAAGAGAATTCCAGACATAGGTAATCCAGTGTTGATGTGGTGGTTCCATTAAGTCATCTGGTGTCTTGCCTCCTTGTATCTTTTTATTTATGCATCCTTAGCACATGGTTTCCATATACAGAAAACATTTCATGGACCAAGATGGTTTCTGTAGCACCAGCCATTATGTCTGCATTCAGACATGAGAAAAAGCAAAAGGGGTCCAAGTTGTCTCCTTTGCCTCAGAAAACATTCTGCTTATATCACATTAACCAGAACTTACCCAAACACATCTAGTTAGGAAGAGTCTGGAACACATAGTCTCTGTTCCAGACAACAATAACCAGCTGTAATGTAATATAGTCAGGGTTTTGTTAGAAGATGGGGAGAATGGGGCACGGGCGACTCAGTCCATTAAGTGTCTCCCTTCAGCTCAAGTCATGATTCTGGAGTCCTGGGATAGAGTTCCAACTCAGGCTCCCTGCTCAGCAGGGGGCCTTCTTCTACCTCTCCTACTTCCCCTACTTTGTTCTCTCTCTTTCTTTCACTCTGTGTCAAATAAATAAATAAAATCTTAAGGAAAAAAGAAGATGATGGGGAGAATGGATACATGGGAAGCAAACAGAAGATTTTGCTACAGTGACTAAGGCAATGTGGAGAAATTACATCATGCTTTTTCTTGGCCACTAGAATCTATGAAGACCCTTCAACTCTAACTGCCTTGTACCTTCATCTATTGACTGCCTACCTTATGGCTTCATCCTTCCCCTGTTTGTAACTGAGAAGCTCACTTTCTCATATTTCTTTTTACATCTATGTCATAGCAATGTGGCTTATGCTCTAAGTCAGATGCTACTATCCAGGACTTTGATTTGGAATTACGTAATGTAAAAAAGCAAATACTTGTGTGGAATCCATTTTTATGAAGGTAGTAGCAGAGATATCAAATTCCCTGAGGCAGTACTGGCAGAGGTCCATGCTCAGAGTCAGCAATGCAATTTATGGGTCTGTGTCCTGTGCAGTGGCTATCTCCAGTGGAGCCACCTGTGGTCTAAATTTGGCAGTTTTCCTGGGGGATGGCGTGGTAGTCTCCAGGTCAGTCTTTCTGCCATTTGCTTAGAATCAGAACCACCTAATATCTTTTTCTGATTCAAACTTTAGAAGAGGATTCTGATGTTTGTACGTGGATTAGTTTGCTAGGGTACCATAACAAAGTACCACAAACTAGGTGGCTTAAGCAATAGAATGTATTGTCTCACGGTTCTGGAGGTCAAAGTCAAAGTGTTGGCAGAGTTGATTTCCTCTGAACAACCTTGGATTTAAGGAAGGATCCATTCTAGGACTCTCTTTGGCTTGTAGATGGCCATCCCCGTGTTCATATGTTCTCCCTACATTCATATCGATGTCTAAATTTTCCCTTTGTGTGAGAACACTGTCACATTGGATTAGGGCCCATCCTAATGACCTCATTTTAACTTGTTTACCTTTGTGGTAGGGAAGTCTCAGTCTCCAAATAAGGTCACATTCTGAGATACCAGGTGTTAGGATTTCAACATATGAATTGGGGGAGGGACACGATTCAACCCATAATACATAAGAATTTCCAATGACATTGAGATACCACCTTACACCAGTTAGAATGGCCAAAATTAGCAAGACAGGAAACAACGTGTGTTGGAGAGGATGTGGAAAAAGGGGAACCCTCTTACACTGTTGGTGGGAATGCAAGTTGGTGCAGCCACTTTGGAAAACAGTGTGGAGATTCATTAAGAAATTAAAAATAGAGCTTCCCTATGACCCTGCAATTGCACTACCGGGTATTTACCCCAAAGATACAGATGTAGTGAAAAGAAGGGCTATCTGTACCCCAATGTTTATTGCCACAATGGCCATGGTCGCCAAACTGTGGAAAGAACCAAGATGCCCTTCTATGGACAAATGCATAAGGAAGATGTGGTCCATATACACTATGGAGTATTATGCCTCCATCAGAAAGGACAAATACCCAACTTTTGTAGCAACATGGACGGGACTGGAAGAGATTATGCTGAGTGAAATAAGTCAGGCAGAGAGAGTCAATTATCATATAGTTTCACTTATTTATGGAGCATAACAAATAACATGGAGGACATGGGGAGATGGAGAGGAGAAGGGAGTTGAGGGAAATTGGAAGGGGAGGTGAACCATGAGAGACTATGGACTCTGAAAAACAATCTGAGGGTTTTGAAGGGGCGGAGGGCGGGGGAGGTTGGGGGAGCCAGGTGATGGGTATTATGGAGGGCGCGTATTGCATAAACAATGAATTCTGTTACGCTGAAAAGAAAGAAAGAAAGAAAGAAAGAAAGAAAGAAAGAAAGAAAGAAAAGAAAAAAAAAACTCTAAAAAAAAAGAAAAGAATTTCCAATGATGCACACATGTCTTGGGACATCAAATTAGGGGTACTGTATTCCCAAACTCCATGATACGGGGGACTCACCCCCTCCCCACTGCCTTCCATCCCACCTATTGGTTTCAAAAAGAGAAATATGAGACTGCAAAAAGGTCAAGGATGAATGTAGAATAACTTCACTGATTTTTTTAGAGGAAGATATTTGTATAAATATAATGAATTTAGTCCATGTATAATTGACTTAACCACAGACCACATTTGGTGGACTCTGTTCCAGTTAAGAAGAGGAGGAGTTTTATTCAATGCCACAGGAGGAACATTTTTGATTGTGACAGCTTTGGACACTGCCTGTGGGCTCCTTAGGCCTGGTGGGGCACCCCGTAGCTTTGAGAATTCCAGATGGCCTTTTAGATTGAAGACTCTACAACTCAGCACATTCTCTCTGGCTCATCTCTGCTACAGCTTCTTAAAAGATCACATAACCAAAGGACCTATTTTTTCCCCCCAGATTTCAGTGGACTATTGACAATGTATACACACCCACCACCTGCTCCAGATCTCTTCTCACCTACTGGATTTTTAAAAAATCTTATTTTTCTTAAAGGTTTTATTTATTTATTTGACACAGAGAGAGAGAGACAGCTAGGGGGGGAACACAAGCGGGGGAGTGGGAGAGGGAGAAGCAGGGAGCCTGATTTGGGGCTCTATCCCAGGACCCTGGGATCATGGCCAGAGCCAAAGGGAGACGCTTAATCACTAAGCCACCCAGGAGCCCTAAAAAATCTTATTTTTAAATGACTTTCTATTTTGGAAAATTTCTAACACATACAAAAGTAGACAGGAAAGTATAATGAGCCCCCATGTACCTGTCACTTAAATTAAACAAATACCGATTTGGTTTCATCTGTATCCAGTGGCTCTCAACTGCGGATGATCTCAGTCTCAGGGGCCTGGGATCTCTGCTCAGTGGGGAGCCTGCTTCCCCCTCTCTCTCTGCCTGCCTCTCTGCCTACTTGTGATCTCTGTCTGTCAAATAAATAAATAAAATCTTTAAAAAAACAAAAACAAAAACAAAAACAAAAGGTCATTTGTTCAGTAGAGGGCTCCACAGTCTGTTAATTAATACTTTTTTTCCCCCCGATCGTATGCCTCTGGATTTGCTTATCAAGTTCATCTGTCTCTCCATTTCCTATTATCAAAACAATCAGATTCAGGTTTAATTTTGTTTGCTTGCTTGCTTGCTTGTTTTGGCACGACTCGTGTTGTATACTTCCACTCAGAGGCATGTAATATGTCGTTGATTTGCTCTTTAGGTTCTAGTTATTATTTTTTGAAGACTTTATTTATTTGATAGAGATCACAAGTAGTCAGAGAGGCAGGCAGAGAGAGAGGGGGAAACAGATTCCCCGCTGAGCAGAGAGCCTGATGCAGGGCTCAATCCCGAGGACCCTGAGACCATGACGTGAGCCGAAGGCAGAGGCTTTAACCCGCTGAGCCACCCAGGTGCCCCTGGGTTCTAGTTATTGATGACCAGCTCCTTGCTCCACTATTTTATGAAGTGTTGCAGAACAACAATATTTGTATTTTTGAACTCTGTCTTCATTTATTAGCAGGATTATGTTTATAAACCAAGGCTTGCCTCATCCATTGTTTGTTGCCCTGAGGTACACACACCTGTATCTTAATGTGACTGCCTAAGTGCCTGCTCGGTGTCAAGAAGTCCTTCTGCATTTGATTTATTATGTACAATCTCCAGCCTGTGAATACAGTACCTTATAGGTCTCAGAAAGTGGTTAGTATAAGTATTGTCATAAAAATATTAATAACTAACATCATTACTGAGTGCATTTCTGAGTATATCCCATGTCCCGAGTGCTATGACAAGCACTTTGTATCAACAGCTCAGAATTTTCTCAACAACTCTGTGAAGTATGTCTTTTTTTTTTTTTTAACAGGGTGAGAGAGAAAGAGGTGGGAGGAGGGGCAGAGGGAGAGGGGAAGAGAGAATCTAAAGCAGGGCTCCCATCTCACAACCCAGAGATCATGACCTGAGCCAAAATCATGAGTCCCACGCTTAACCCACTGGGCCACCCAGGAATCCCGAAGTAGGTCTTTTTATTCTCATTTTTACAGATGACAATATTGAAGAATAAAAAGGTTCCCCTTGCTCAAGTTCATGTGGCTAATAAGACTCAGAGACAGGACTTGAATCCAGGCAGTCTGACTCCAGGGTCCACCGCTCTCAACCCTGGGACATTCCATGATAACTTAATGATCCTCACAGAGGACAGCAGATGCGTGAAGTCAATTAACTCTTCTGAATGCAGTGTGGTCAAGTGAAAATGCCCTGGGCTTTGAGCTCAGAAGGATGTAAGAAGAATTCTGTATCTATTATTTACCATGTGACCCTAAGCAAGCTTCTTGACCTCTCTGAACTTTCCTCATTGGTAAAAGACAAATAATAAAATCTCCTTGTTAGTGTCATTATGATGGTTAAACCTAACAATCTGTTTTGTGTTGGTCATTTTAAAAATAATAAAAAAATATGGTGTTCAATAATAAGAAGACAAATCACCCAATTAAAAAATTTAGGCAAGGAACTTGAATAAACATTTCTCTATAGGAGATCTACATGGCAAGAAGCACATAAAAGAATGGTTGAGTACTATTCAGTCATTAGGGAAATGCAAATCAAAACTACGGTGAGGTACCACTTCACTCCTACCAGGCTGGTATAATTTAAGAAGACAGATAATAAAACGTATTAGGGGATATGGAGAAACTAGAACACCCATGCACTACTGGTGGAACAATAAAATTGGAAACAGTTTGATAGTTATTTAAAAAAAATCAAACATAGAGTTATGATATGACCAAGCAATTCCACTCATGGATATATAGGCAAAAGAACTAATACATATACATACAAAATCCAAAAGAACTAAGACATATACATACAAAAATGTATATATAAATGTTCATATCATCGTTATACATAATAGCAAAGAAGTAGAAACAATCCAAAGACCTAACAACTGATGAATGGATAAGTAAAATGTGGTATATCTAGACAATGGAATAATATTCATCTATGAAAAGGAAAAACATACTGATACATGCATGAACCTTGGAAAATTATGCTAGGAATCCAGTCACAAAAGACCACATACTGTGTGACTCCATTTATATGAAATATACAAAATGAGCAAATCTTGGAGCACCTGGGTGGCTCAGTTGGTTAAGCATTGGACTCTTGATTTAAGCTCAAGTCATGATCTCAGGGTTGTGAGATCGAGTCCTGTGCCAGCTCCACACTAGCTGTGTTGTCTCCTTGATTCCCTTTCCCCCCACCCCTCACCAAAAAAAAAAAAAAAAAAAAAAAAAAGCAAATCTTTGCAGACAGAAAATACATTGGTAGTTTGGGAACAAATGGGGAATGATAGCTAATAGGTGTGGGCTTTCTTTTGGGGAGAGGGATGAAAATGTTCTAAGATTATATTGTGGTGATGGTTGTACAACCCTGTGAATATACTTAAAGAAATTGAATTGTATATTTTATTTATCTATCTATTTAAAGTAGCTGAGGGGCACCTGGGTGGCTCAGCAGGTTAAAGCCTCTGCCTTCGGCTCAGGTCATGATCCCAGGGTCCTGGGATCAAGCCCCACATCGGGCTCTCTGCTCAGCAGAGAGCCTGCTTCCCCCGCCCCCTCTCTCTCTGCCTGCCTCTCTGCCTACTTGTGATCTCTGTCTGGCAAATAAATAAATAAAATCTTTTAAAAAAAATAAAATAAAGCTGAGATCAAGAGTTGATTTTAAGCAACTGAGCCACCCAGTCACCCCTGTACATTTTAAATGAGTAGATTGAACATTATATGAATTTTGTTTCAATAAAGTTGTTTAACAAGGAAAATAGCTTGTATGTGCATAAAAATTCATCTTTTATAATCTTATCTAATTTTATGTTGTGATTATGTACAGATTTGAAAAGTTAGCTGAATGTGAACCCCTACTATAAAATAAGGATATATAAAATTCAAATATACTTTCAGGAAACTAAAATGTATCATCATTTGGTCATTGACATGAATGACATAAACATGAATAACATAAGTGATCGTATTGCATTTTATTTTTTTTTTAAATATTTTATTTATTTATTTGCCAGACAGAGATCACAAGTAGGCAGAGAGATAGGCAGAGAGAGAGGGGGAAGCAGGCACCCTGCTGAGCAGAGAGCCCATGTGGGACTCGATGTCAGGACCCTGAGATCATGACCCGAGCTGAAGGCAGAGGCTTTAACCCACTGAGCCACCCAGGCATCCCCGTATTGCATTTTAAATCAGACAAATACATAATTAGTGGTGACATTAGATGAATGCACAGACAGGATACTACTAGTGAACTTAACTAATTGTTATTCAGAGATGCTGGCTATGAAGCTGAATTTGGTTTTAGCTGGGATATAGCTGGGTATTTTTATTGTTTCCTGTTGTTATCATAATAACCATATAATGGGCTTCCTTTGCTCACAGGTTGTCTTAGGGGCCATGAAAGCACCTGCCAGGAGAGCTTCCTCCCATTATGCATCACTTTCCAAGGAGTTGAAAACTGGGTCATGGATTAAAGGAAAGTTTTGTGCCTTCTAAACAGATTGAAAAGTTGTTGCTTCATGAGGTGAAACAGCCTGAAGAGGAAGGAGGTTTCGAGATCTTTTGAGGAATTGAAAGAGAGAAAAAATGTTTGGCTTATCACTGTCCCTCTGTCACATGATCATCTTCTCTGCTCAGAATCCCCTTTGTAGAAGATGTGGAACCCATCTTCCCACCTGGGCTCAGGCAGGAGGGGCGGGACCCTGGATTGGGTGGTGTCAACAGGTGTCTCTAGAGATACTGGGTTTGAGAGCCTAATTCTGAGTAAAGATTTACTATAAAAACTACTGGCTATTACCCTTTCTTCAGATCCACACATCACCTTCCTTTTCTTTTTTCCCTCTTTTTCTTTTGCCTCATGCATATATTTTTAGAGAATTTAAATCTCAAAAATAACATTTATTTTTTTCTTTGTCAGATTTTTATTTCACTTAGCATAATGCCCCAAATTCCAGCCATGTTGTCACAGATGGCAAGATTTCCTTCAAAAGTAACTTTTAATTGGAAATACATTCTTATGGTACCAAATCCAAAATGACACCAAAAAGGATACTGTGAGAAGTCTCCTTCCTGTCTTCAAGGACTGGAGTCTCCCACCCCTCCAGGGAACCAATGTTTCCACGTGGATTTAAACAAAGTCAGAAACAAGGAAATCTAGGTAATTTTGGAAATATCCGGTCTCTCTCACATTCTTTTGTTTAGTGTTCATCTGTCATTTCTGGCTCCTCTGCTCTCAGGGGCTAAAAGAGGCTGTCGCTGCTCTCTGCTTAGACAACTGTCTCAGCCTCAGCTCCAGGCTGATTTTTAGCTTTTATGAGCCCTTGTCACCTTCTGCTGGGAAAGCCAGCAGCCACCTCAGGGTGACCATTTACAAGAGACTATGTATCTACATCCACAGTCTGAATTTATATGAATACTTATCATTCTGCTTGTGTTTTAATGCAGCATGTGTATTTTACACACACTTCAACACATCGGGAAACATTTTCATTGACTGATTTGGGTGTGACATTCTCCTTAACATACAAAAAACCTCATACTTTTGTTTCTTTTGACTTTTCTTTTCCTAATTCAAATACCAAATTGTTCTTGTTATTGCCCCAAGAGATGGTATGTTCTTTGGGGGTGGGGATGGGAGGCAGAGATAAAAAGAAAGAAAGCCCAAGCTCTTCAAGGGGAAGACGAAAAAAAAAAAAGAAAGAAAGAGAAAAAAACCGTCTGGGAATCTCAGAACATCTTTATTTCGCCTTTTAACACTCCGCCTTTCTGATTAAAGAGTTCAGACCCGCTCCCCCGCCCGCCTTCAATTATCCCCCAGCATCTTTTCTCCGAAGCTGTCACCACCACTTGCTGAACCGCAGCCCCATCGTGAGCCATTAGCCCGGTTCTGTTCCGTTTCGCTTTTCTTTCCTCAGTTTCTCCCTGCAAGCTTTATAAATCTCCCTTGGAGGAGGAGTGTCCAAGCGGGTGGAAGTCTGAACACAATGCAACCTGAGAATTTCTGTCACTCTCTGCATATGCTCCTAAGTGCTTTAATCCCAATTAGGGGCGGCTGACACACGGTCCTATTCATTCCCATCAGCTCTTGAATACATTTGCCTAGAAATGAACTTCACAAATAGAGGCGCTCCTAAATGTGCCCAACAGCAAGGAAAATCGAATTGAGTGCGGGCTCATTCGGCGGCGGCCGGCAGAGGAGCGCTGAATGTGGAGGTGCCCCGAGACATTGCAATTCAGCAACACGCTCGCTGACTTTTCTTTGCACCATGTCAACCGAAAGAACCAAGAAATAAGTTGGGGAACTCCGGTTAAAAGGCAACTTGAGAGGCACTCTGAATACTTTTATTGAGCCGCTTCCAATGAAGGACTTAAACAACAAAAAAGGCACCACAAAACCCACCAGCGGCGTCCGGTCTGCGTCCTGGCCGTGCGTTTGGAGTCTACCGGCCGCGGCGCACCCACCGGCCTCGCAATTAAGGGGAAAATGGCCCCGTCGCCTGCGTGTCATCTGGTGGCGTTCCCAGAGCCCGTCGCCGCCGCCCTATTCAGACCCGGCCTTAATGTCCCACCCGCGCCTCGGGGGCCGCGCAGCTGGTCCGCGCTGACCCGCCGGCCGGGCCGGGGCAGACACCCTCGGGGGCCGCGGCCCGGGTCACCTCAAGCCCCAACTCCGCGGAGTCTCCGGGGCTCTATCTGCCCCGCGTCCTCGCCATTGGTCCCTGACCCCGCGCAGCTCCCTCCATCCTGGGATCCGAGACTCTGCGAGCCGGCCAGGGTTGGGGCGGGCGACTCTCCAAACACCCGGGGCCTCAAGGCAGAGAGGGTCTCAGGATACTGCCGAATCGCCCCCCTGGGGACCCGAAGCCCAAGGGCTTTGTGCCCCGGCCACCCCCAGCTCTGCAGAAGGGTGTTGGGAAGAGAGCGGCTAAATCAGCGCTCAAGCGCTGTAGGGCCTCTTTTCTAGGCGGAGCCCAGCCGGATCACACGTGCTCGGCGCCGGCAGCATTTCCAGCTCCGCTCTGGGACGCTGCGCGGCGCGGGCGGGGACCGCCCCCCTAACGCAGCCCGGTCTGCAAGCAACGCAGTGGGGGGGTTAGCTCTCTGCTGCCGGCCCCACCCGCGGGCTGCTGCATTCAGCCGCCTTGCCTCCTTACCCGCAACCGGTTACGGGGAGGGAGTTGTGCCCGCGCAGTTCCGCGGTGGGCAGTGGGCAGGACCGCCCCCAAACCCGCCTCGCCCCGCACCTCCGTACAGAAGGGATTTCGCTTTAACGGGGCCTCTGGACGCCCATTTTAAGTCCATAAAAAAGCCGAGTGGAATGTTTTGATTGAGTCTCAACATTGTCTTTGAATAAGGCTGAGACCATGTAATTAATGTGTCTTTTTAATAAGGGACAATACGGCCGTTCAAGCTATTTAATTTCATTTAATTTTCCATCCCATTTGCTGCACAGCCCGCTTTTACTTTTAACACCCTGCCTTTCACGGCCCATCTTGCTCCACTGGGCACATTAGATTGGTTTCACCCTTGCTTTTTCGGGGAGAAAAAATAAAAGAAAATGTGTTCCTTTCCTCCTTTGTGGACAATTTATTTCACTTGGAGAACTTCAACTCTGAGCCACAGGACAGAATAAAACTCGGCGAGCTGGTGTGAATGCCTCTGGCGCAGTCCCTTTCTTCTCGAGGGGCTGGGAACCAGCCACAATTGGCCATATTAATAAATAACTTTCCTCACAGTCGGCCTTTACATGGTCCTATTGATAAAATTGTTCGCGTGTCGTTCACGCTTTTTCACTCATTAAGGAGGGCCGGGGAGGAGCCCCGAACCCAGGCCCCGCGCTCGCCCCTTCCCGCTCGCAGTGCTGGTAATTTAAACTGGGTGTCATCCCGGAGTCGCCAGGCCAGAGGTTAGAGGGACATGTTCATGGCTTAAATTTATTGCCCTCGACTCTTCGGAGCGGCTTCCTCTCCTCCTCCCCTCCCCCGGCTTTTGCCATTCATGGGCCGACGGATCAAAGGCTCCCTCCTCTCCGTGTCTCGCGCAGACTTTGCGCGGCACGAAGAGGGGCAGTGGAGGATTGAGAGGAAAAATCGGTGGCGGCTCCCTCAGAAAGTGGCCCTGGGCATGGCGCGGCAGCCTGGTCAGAGCGGCCGAAGAATGTGGCCGCCTGGACCCGCCAAGTGTCTCTCTTCCCCGCCCCAGCAGCCGCGTCTATACAGGCCTTGAGTTAGCGGAGACTCGCCACCCATGTTTTACCGCACCGTCAGACTGGAGATGCTTAGACTTGAGACCCTTGACCTGACCTGGATTCCCCCCTTACTCAAACCTCGAGTCTGCGCGAGCCACTCACTCTACACACAGATCATTGCTGTTGACCTTCGCAAAAAACCCGAGTGAAACGATGAGTGGAAGCTGAAGTTCCATTATTGTTCCCATTTTACGGATTAGAAGAATGAGGCTCTGAAGTAATTGACAGTAATTGAAGTAATGACAGACTAAAGGACCCCGAGCCTCCTGACAGTGTCCAGTATGGTGAACGCAGGTCTCCATCGAGGGGTGCCACGGAGCTTCGTTGAGGGCCTGATGGAGACCAACCGCTGAGTTACCGGTGTCGCCACCTTGCGTCCGGCCGCTGTTGTTAATCACATTCACCCCGGCCAGTGACCTAAGAACTACAACTTTCTCGGGCAGAAGCCGGTGGAGAATTCGGTGTAGTGGCTGCTGGGAGTCCTCCGCCCAAGTGTACAGTCTTTGGGCCTCCAACACACGCCAGAAATCCACAGCCTCTCACGCCGCTCCCGGAATACCGCGTTGGGCCCGCATCCTGGTCGGTAGGGTTTGGGGAGCGCCGCCCACGATGAGCGTAGCGTGGCAGGTGCAGAAGAACTGTCACAAGTATCTGATGAACTCAATTACTCAGCTATCTTACGAAAATAAATGTCTCTGCACAAATCAGAGTCTTCCTTAAAAGAAAACGAGCACTCTGGCACTCTGGTTTAAATTCCGAAGTATGCACGTTCTCATAGTTCATGAACTGGGCTCAAAGTAGGAGTTCCCAATGCCCACCTCACCTCCCCCCCCCAACCTTTGATACAGTACTCCGCCCCCTCCTTTTTTAAAAAAGTTAACTCCAAGGATTTCCTCTAGGTTTAAAACGTAAAATTAAATCAGGGCTTGAGTTGGTCGGTTGGCATGTGAGGGAGACCTGATTTTAAAAAGACCCAATCAGCACACCCCTCTTCAACCCTCTGCTGGGGACAAGGGTTTAGGTTCGCCGGCAAAGCCGTGGCCCTGAGGCCGCTTCCCATTCCCAGAGAAAGTGCGGGTCCGGGGTGCCCCCGAGAGCAGTGGTGCACAACGGACCACGTCTATCAAAACTAGTCCGGACGCTTCATATTTCGGGGCGAAACTGGACAGAAGGAACGAAAAAGGGGTTCTAAATAGACGACTGGCGTGGACCCAATCCCCTGAAATGGTAATATGGTCGTTATTTAAAAAGTGTAGGTATTTTCTGGTGTTTTCCCATCAAGTACCTGCCTAATTTCTGTATGGCACACGCCAGAAATCAATAGAAGTTAACAAGTCCTCCAAACAGTCCCCATCTCTTTGTTTAATCTCCTTTACAATAAAGCCAAGGGGAGAGAATTAAAAATCTTTGAAGTAGACCAAGGCTCAAAGGAATCAGCCAAGTAGACTTAAAGTAGTCACTTATTTCCCAAAACTGGTTTGTCGGAGAACAATAAAAGGAAGTAAAATTTATGGAGAAATTATACAGTGGATTTGTCACTTAAAATATCGTAACTGTCTCGAGGACAATACCCCATGCTGAGGATTAATGGTCCCGCCGGACCTTTGATTCACCAGCGCCTTTTCTTCGCCCTTGACAAATTGGATTTTTAGGAATGGGAAGGTCGCCTGGACCATTGTGCGCCAGCCATTCAGAGGCCTCGATTATGCAGAGGGCTGAGGGAACCACTCCATGTGACCCTCTCGGGTGGGACTTTGCAGCTGCTCCGCAGAGCAACTCTCTCACCAAACTCCGCGCCCTTGCGCTCGCGGTGCCAAAAGGCGCCCGCCCCGATTGAAAAGGCGCAGTGCATGCCCGCCCGCGTCACTCCGCGGGCGGAGGACGCACGTCGGGGTGCGGCTCCCTGGCTCACGCGCGGCTGGGGCACTGTCACTCGAGCCCTGCGGAGGACCCGGCGCACCCGAGCGCCTGCCTGGCGGCGGCGGCAGCAATGCACGGAGCAGCCCGCGCTCCGGCCACCAGCGTGAGCGCGGACTGCTGCATTCCGGCCGGCCTGCGCCTGGGGCCGGTGCCCGGAACCTTCAAGCTGGGCAAGTACCTGTCAGACCGCAGGGAACCAGGGCCCAGGAAAAAGGTATTAGCCATTCCGACCTCCGCCCCCAGCCTTTAGCCTCCCTTTGCCCTAGCCCTGGCAGGGGTAGATAGGGCAAGTGGAGGAAAAGGGTGGTTGAGTCGTTACCTGCCAGTTGTGCCAGGTGGCCCGGGGGACTCCGGTAATTCCCCGCAAGTCGTATTAAGTGAGAGCTGGACGTGGGCCGAGCTGAGGGGAAAGAACATGGCTGAGAGGGGACGACGGCCCCTCGTGGGGTGCATGGGACTCTTTACGCGCCGGGACCACTCGGAACCCACGGTTTCCCTGGAACTCTGGGGTTTCGTTCGCAGAGGCGTGGCGGGGCACGGCCTCTGCAAATTCGCCTCTTCTGTTTCACAACGCGCGGGGCGTTGAAGGCTTTTCTTAACTTCTTCCCTTCAA
Organism: Martes martes; assembly: GCF_963455335.1. Lineage (NCBI taxonomy): Eukaryota > Metazoa > Chordata > Mammalia > Carnivora > Mustelidae > Martes > Martes martes. Next base: position 31,493,815 of record NC_137893.1, on the reverse strand, counting down.
CGCGCTACTTTAAGGCTTACATTTACCTTAATTTCATGTGTTGGGGGGGCGGGGGAAATCCTTGGGAATCTCTCAATTCCCAGGTCCTCCCCCCACCCCCAATTCTTCCCCTCCGCGGATGTCTGCTGGAGGGTTGGGGTAAATGGAGAGAGGGTGAGTCAGGTGATTGCTCCGATTGGGGCTTCCAGGGCGAGAAGGGCCCATCCGCGTGGGGCACCGGGTCCGCGCGCCCGCAGCCGGGCTCTGGGAGTCCAGGGTCGCAACTGGGAGTCCAGGGTCGCAACTGGGAGGCGTCGGGGCCAGCCCGCCTGCTCAGACTCTGGAGCAGCGGACAGACCCCTGACCGCAGCGGGGTTTTAAAGGTCCCCGCTCGCCCTGAGGCGTCCCAGCAGGCAAGGGTCGGCTCACAGCGACCGGGGAAAGAAGGCACGAGTCCCGTGGGGGCGGCGGAGGGAGGACCTTAGGTTTGCCTAGTCTCTGCCGAGAGCTTTCTTGTAAGAAATTGCTCAGGCGCCCTGCCAGCGGGACCTGCATCTGGCTCCTCACGTAATCATTCTCCCACCCCCCCCCCAACCCTCCGCGGTCTAGAGCCTTCTTTAAATGCGCTTTAATTGCTTTTAAATGGCCGGCTGTCCAGTGCTTTGTTCGCACACTCTCTCCACCGGGCTCGCGGGCACTTCGGCACCTAGGTGCTTTGCAGCGAGCGTCGGGAGGCATGAGAAGAAGGTGGAGGAAACTCTGGGTTCTGGGGCTGCCTTCAAATCGTCTCTCCCCTGGTATTCAGGCAGCTCTCAGAACCGCAGGAGCGAGAACTGGTGTGAGGGTGGGAGTGGGGAACGTCTAGGTACCAGACACCCCCAGTCACTCAGGGAGGATGCTCTTGACCTTGGTATCGCCGAGGTGGGGGGAGAGGGGGAACTGTCATGCTAGCCAGCCTCTTCTCCCTCCCTCAAGCAAGGGTCCTAGGAATTATCTTCCTCCCAGCAGCCCATAGCGGTCCGGCCACCGTGAACACAACCGTTTTCCTGAGTCCGGTGGGGTGTTGGATAAACTTTCCCTCTGGGTTGTGGGCCTGGCCGTGGCGCGGGGAAGAACGACCACTGCTTGTGTTGCAGGTGCGCATGGTGAGAGGGGAGCTGGTGGACGAGTCTGGGGGCTCTCCTCTGGAATGGATAGGGTTAATCCGGGCAGCCAGGAACCCCCAGGAACAGACTCTGGAAGCTATTGCAGACTTACCAGGAGGACAGGTACCGTGGGCTTCCCCCCACTGCCAATTCTACCTACCTAACGTTACTGAGGTGGCCACCAATATCAGGAGCAAAGCGCTTTAGCTGGAGGTCTCGTTTAAATATCCCAACAACCCTGTAAAGTAGATACTATTATTTTCCCCATTTGAAGAATGAGGGAAATGAGGTTCAGAGAGATCCAATAGTTTTTCCAGGGTCACAGAGCATCAGAACAAGCATTCCAACCTTTCCTTTTAGATGTGTTTAGACCAATTACCCAGGAAATGACAGCAAGCTGTCCTGTTCCTTGTGTCCCAGATTTTCTACCGAGCGCTGCGAGATGTCCAGCCAGGAGAGGAGCTGACGGTGTGGTATTCCAACTCTCTAGCTCAGTGGTTTGACATCCCCACGACTGCAACTCCGACACACGACGAGAAAGGTACCAAGTCTGAGAGGGCCTCTGGCCAGCCGGGTGGGTGAGAGTCCAGCCCTGGACCGACAGGGCCTTTCCTTCGAGCTGTATAAAACTGAATTCAAGCTAAGTAATGTCAACACTACCTCCTCAAAATCAACAGTAAAGGATAACAGAGACAAAAATCTGCCTCGTGATTGCAGGGGAAAAACTACTTAAATAAAAGATTTATTTACTGAGAGAGAGAGAGAAAGTGGGGTGAGGGGCAGAAGGAGAGGAGAAAGAGACCCTCGACCAGACTCCCCTCTGAGTGTGGAGCCCCACATGGGGCTCCATCTCAGGACCTTGAGAGCCATTAACCTACTCACACACCCAGATGCCCCCCAAAATATTCTTTATGAAATTCATGGGGTCATCTTTTCCTATTACATACCCAGAGACAATCATTTACTCAATTAAGAATCAATAAAGAAGACTTAACATATTATTAATCACATCATGAGCTCCAAAAAGCATAACTCAGACTCGGAATGCTTTTCGAAGGTGGAGGGGCTTCTCTTCACTGGTTTGAAGAAGAGTAATGTACTTTTACAGCATTTTAGAAGCATTACGGTACTTACAGCTGGTCGGTTGGCAGGTACTGAGGCCCTTCCATTTAAATGGTATTTATTCATTTCCCCTCCCTACTTAAATTGAATCTGGGATGTATCCCAGTTTCTTCTCAGATTTATTTGATCCCTTCCAAAGCCAAGAGTGGATTTATGCAAATTAAGGGGCAGTCACTAAAGAGAAGAACATTTTCAATCCTTCCCTAGAACACTGAAGAACACTTTCTGTGAAAGAAAGCTGGGAGGTGCTAAAATAGTTAAGATCTTGAGACCTCCCTTTTAATTCACAAAGCTTCCAAGACCTTTTTCCTTCACAACTGTTTTAGTGTGCAGTTTCTCCTAAAGACATAGTTATGTTTAAAGTCAACACAATGAATTCTGTAAAATATTTTAACGTGCTCTTCTCCTGAATTGCCTGCTTAAGTCTCATCACTTTAGAAATAGGGTTAAAGAAATTAATACAAATGTGAGCATTAAGAAACATTCATGAATAAGACAGAATCAAGTTTATTCGGAAGGATGAATCACCTTCACTTCAAAGTATCACTGTCTTGTGGGTAGATCTGTGCATACAGTATTCATAAAACATTATCCTAGCTTGTTCCTTGTGTCACACTGTATTAAATTCTCTTGTCAACTTCTTCCAGTAAAAGAGAGACATGATAAAAGCCCCGTAGTGGAGAATTCTCAAATCAGCCACCACAGGACAATTCTAACAGCTGCTGACCTTTCGGGGCCAGACATTTCTACACAGAACACCCCTCCTTAGGCACTCTCAAATAGTACAAAGGCAACTTGTTTGAGTGGTGGCCCTTGTGTTTTCATTTCAGCCAACTGATGTCAGAATAGACACCATTTTCCTTTTGGGAATGCATGGGTTATTTTGAACCCTGACTTCCCCACCTTTGAAATGCTTGAAATCTTGGCAACCTCAGGGTTACACCAAAGAGATGGGGCAACGTCACTTATGAAGTGTGTTTGATACTTTTGGCATAGGCTGGATTTCAAAGTCCAGAGAACATGTCAGTTGGTTAGGATAAACTGAAAAGGAACATACTGAAACAGGAACACATTTGCTTACCCCTTGAAAAGAGGAAGAAATAAGTAGAGATGGCTGCTATTCTTCCATTATTGACTAACTCCAGTGGGTTTAAATTCCATGGTAAGTTTAAGTAAAGTACCAACCCTTTGTTTTACGGATAAAGCTTTATTGGCTTTGCAATTGACTAGAGTCATTCTGGGGCAGCCTCTGAAAACTCCTTCTTTAAAAAGGGGTGATGAGAGGAAGGTTCTGACAAGGGAGGTTATTTAAGATATTAAATCAGCATACCCATTAAGGGAACCCAGGAAATCTCTCCCCCCCCACCAATATTTATTTTGAAAGCTGCTCAATACAAGGTAGCAAAAACATTGAAATGATTTTATCTAAGTCTTCCATAAACAAATAGGTTAAGTTCTCAGAGGCAAATCCTCCCCCCCTCCCCACCTTTTGCTTTCTGTTCTACCTTGGCTTCAGCCGAAATAAACAGATCCTTACTTGAACTTCCATCTTAGTTATCTAGGGGGACTACTTGCTTTATGCAAAGCCAAAAGTAAAATACATGAAGGGAGGAAGATCTGGAATTTCTTCCAGTTGTTTTTATAGTGATGTTTTAGAAGTTTGAACTGCTTGTGTACAAGGGGGAAGGGAATTTAACTTTTCCACTAAATTTAATGAGACAGATATATTTTGGGTACTTCCTTGTGGCTCAACTAACTTCTTTCTCACAAACACCCTTCAGTATTATCAATCAACTGTAACACTGCAAGATCGTTGTTCTGTGTCCAGACGTAACGAGACCTTTTTAAGTGAAAATTGACTACCATGTGATCAAAATCTGTTTCATACATGTGTCTCTTAATTGTGTTCCCAGAACCTGGCAAAATTAAAAGAAGTAATGTTAATAATATTAAACACGAAAAAAGACTTGATGCCAAAAAACATGTATACCGTTCCTGGTAGAGAGTTGTACACTTATTAAAAGCTGAGTATCTCCATGTATCTATATATATATTCACTTATTTCATAAAAAATAAACTATCTTTCCCAAGAACTTTATTATTAAGCTTGGATTTGTGTAGCTATCTAGGAGTTAATTAGTTACTCCAGGTGAAACAACTGACAAGATAATGCAACATCATCCTTATCCTTCAGTTTTTAGAATATCAGGACACAGGGCTTTTTCTTTTCTCTCATCAAATTAAATGGGGTTAAAGAGGAAATAAAGATACAAATAATTTTGAAGAATAGCAGATCATAGTCCCTATGTGGTCCTTCAGTTGGTCACACTCCAGGAAAACCTCAGGCAAAATGTTTAAGGCTGGGAGGGGGAGGGAAGGGTGCGTAGTGTACATAAAAGGCATTGTTCTATGAAAAGGAATGATTACATATGGCCCATACATACAAGATATTGTCTCGCCTGGTAATGAGGTGCTCACGACCATTAGATTGGTCTTTGTTCAGTTTATCCAAACTCCTTGACATACGCCACCTATTCTGCAAACGCCAACAGATGGGCCCGGGCACAGCACAGCTTCAACACTTGATTTAAAGCAACAGCTGCTCTCTGTTCTGGTCTCTTTCCCGGCTAGTCTGCCTGAGCGCTGCCCTCCCAGCGAGGATTTGCTCGGATGGCCCGGAGGAAGTCTTCGTTGGAAAGGCACAGGTCACCCCTTTGGCCTCTTGAGTAATCCCAGAGGATGGAGATTTTGACAAAGTTGGCCATTTGGGGCTTCTCGGGGTCCTTGCTACGGGGGGCTACCGAACTAACTCACTTATTCGCTGTACCCAATAATAATACTCCTGTTCCTCCTCATACCGCTGGTCAAAATCTGGGCTTTGCCTTGGGTGCGCTTTCTTTCTCTCTGGCTAGTTCGCCTCTCACTGGGTCGCTTTCCTACTCTTTCTCGCCCAGGGGAGGAGCGCTACATTTGCTGGTACTGCTGGAGGACGTTTAGATACCCCAACAGCCTTAAGGCCCACCTACGTTTCCACTGCGTGCTCAGCAGCGGCGGGAGCCGAGCCTACCTGCACCACGAGCACGCGGCTCGCCAAGGCGCTGCCCCGGCCGCGGATGGCCTTCACTTCTCTCCAAAACTCCCGGCGCCTGACTTTGCCGCGGCCGCCCCCGCTGGCCCTCTGCGGTCCCACCCGCAGGCCCCGCCGTCCCTCCAGGCCTGCGGAGCGCGGGAGAGCATTAAGCGGGAGGCCTCTTCTGCGCCCTCCGTCCCTTCACCGCCCCCGGCCAAGTGGGGGCAGCCCAAGAAGGGCAAGGAGCAGCCGGACCGCGCTCTAGACATGAGCGGGGCCTCCCGGGGACACGGCCACTTCCTCGGCATCGTGGGCGGCTCCCCAGCGGGGGGCGGCGGCCTGGCCTTCTACCCCGGAGTGCGCTCGGCTTTTAAGCCTGCGGGCTTGGCCAGGGCCGCGGCGGCGGCCGCACACGGCGACCCCTACCGGGAAGAGGGTGGCGGCAAACCGGGGTCCGGCCTGGCCTTAGGCAGGCTGCTGGGCGGGAGCCGTGCGGGCGGGCGCCCCGGAAGCGGGGAGAACCCCGCGGCGGGCGGCACGGGCCACCACCATCACCACCACGCGCACCACCACCACCACCACTCTAAGTGCCTGCTCGCGGGGGAACCGCCCCCGCCGCCTCCGCCTGGCCTACCCTGCTCCGGGGGCCTGCGCGGCTTCCCTCTGCTCCCTGGCCCCCCGGAAGAGGCGTCAGCCTTTAAGCATGTGGAGCGCGCCCAGCCAGCCGCGGCTGCGCTGCCCGGAGCGCGTTTCGCCCAGCTGCCCTCTGCGACCGGGCTGCCCGTCGAGCGCTGCGCGCTGCCAGCCCTCGACGCGGGCGGGCTCAAAGCCTACCCCGGTGGCGAGTGCAGCCACCTGCCTGCCGTCATGCCCGCTTTTACCGTCTACAACGGAGAGCTACTCTACGGCTCGCCGGCCGCCGCCGCTTATTACCCGCTCAAACTGCACTTTGGCGGGCTGCTCAAGTATCCAGAGTCCATCTCCTACTTCAGCGGGTCTGCGGCGGCGGCGGCGGCAGCGGCGGCCGCGGCCGCTCTAAGCCCTGCGGAGCTGGGCTCCTTGGCGAGCATCGACCGAGAGATCGCCATGCACACGCAGCAGCTGTCGGAGATGGCGGCCGGGAAAAGCCGCGGCCGCCTGGACGCGGGGACGCTGCCACCGGCCGTCGTGGCGACGGGTGGCCCTGGGGGTGGCGGCAGTGGAGGTGGCGGCGCGGGCAAGCCCAAGACCGGCCACCTGTGTCTTTACTGCGGCAAGCTGTACTCGCGCAAATACGGGCTCAAGATTCACATGCGGACGCACACGGGCTACAAGCCGCTCAAGTGCAAAGTGTGCCTGCGGCCCTTCGGCGACCCCAGCAATCTGAACAAGCACATCCGGCTGCACGCCGAGGGCAACACCCCCTACCGCTGCGAGTTCTGCGGCAAGGTGCTGGTGCGCCGCCGGGACCTGGAGCGCCACGTCAAGTCCCGCCACCCCGGACAGAACCTCCTCGCCAAGGCGGGCGAGGGCCCAGGCGCAGAGCCTGACTACCTCCCGGAGCCCGGGGAGCCCAAGAGCGACAACGACAGCGATGTGGACGTCTGCTTCACGGACGACCAGAGCGACCCCGAAGCTGGAGGCGGCGGCGAGCGCAACTCGTAACGAGTCGGCTCGGGAAAGGGTGGGCTTGGGGGGCGTGGACAGAGATGAGAAGGTGGAGGTGGTTCTGTTTTGGGAGAAGAGGAGCTCCTGGAGATACGAAGGATCCGGTTGACAGAGCCGTTTTTATTTTGGTCGGGCGCCAGATTTGGAAGAGTGATAGGTTCCAGGTCCGCTGCTTAAACTCAGAGCAAAGGTTTAGAAGTGTCTCAAAAAAAAAAAAAAAAAAAAAAAAAAAAAAAAAATCTGGCCTTCTGCGCCGCCCGAGGGCGGCGGGTGTCCGCGCGTCCTAGGCCTTTGGACTCCGCGGATAGGCACTCCCACGAAACGCCCAGGAGGTCTACTATTCAAGGTTTAAGATCGCATTCATGTGAACTTCACAGCGCCCTTAAAGGCGCCGATTTTTGATTGCCATGTATTTTAAAATTGTTCTTTTCTGTGGAGGAAATTGTGCCTTTTGAAACGACTTTGTGTGTGTGTGTGTGTGTGTGTGTGTGTGTGTTTTACATTAGCATTTCACGATATAGGCAAAACAGTAGTTGCAGTTCGGTAGATGTGACAACCATGCATTTGTTTCCATTTCATCTGTTCTCGGGTCAAAGACTACGCCTTCCCGCATTGACTATATAGTGGTAGCAGGTGTACAAATTGGTCAAGTTGCAATTATTTATAAGAGAATAATGACAAATGTAAAATACCTAAAGCATGAATCTAAAAGCACGCAATATATAATTTTAAGGAAAATGTCTTATTTGGTAGAGTACAAATGTGATGTATATTGTTTTACACTGAATGATGTACAGTGGATTCAGTATTTTGGTCTTGGTTCCAGTTTGTGCAATCTTTAATAAAAATAAAATACAAATGAGTTTCTTCATTGAACGATTTCAGTAGATCTTTTAATGAGATTTAATTTGAAAACAATTTATGAGGAGACTCCATAATAAAATGAATCACAGGACACTCCTAAGACTTTGATTATTCATAAAATAAATGTTAAGTGGTGTTTTAATAGGGAAATATAGCATTTTCAATATGTGCACTTCACAGGTTCCCAGATAGCAGGCAAAGCAATTGTTTTCTGAAACCACTGTTAATTATGCTAAGAGTTTTCGTGTTTAGGAAAGAACTAATGACCTTCAAGGAAAAAAAATGCATATTCCTCATCAAAAAGACTTATAGAACTGTAGAATCATTATTTCTTGTTATGAACTGTTTTGACAAGGAGATTTTCCTTGGGATGCAAATGAGGGAAACTTGCGCAGTGCTTTTTATGATTCATACACTTTACCATTCATTCAACACATGCTAAAGGAGGTATTGATCTACTGGTCTGTGTAGCTTTCTTTTCTCCATGCACTCTTTCCAATGATCTTGTGCTTTTGCTATGTGTCCCATTTTACCATCAAGAAAATACACACTTCAAGGTCACTGGGAGGCCCACAATGAGAAGAACAGAATTAGAAACAATGACTTTATTTATGGATATAAAAAATTAATGCTAGCTAATGGAAGACTATGATAAAAAATAGATTTCTGTGTGCTAAAATTGGAAAGCACCCTCTCCCCTTCCTATGCCACCCCCCAACCCCATATTCAGGGGAGGATTTCACTGAAGTTTCCACCAAGTGGAGGATTAGTTTATCCCCTCCACTAAGGTCAGGTACCCTAAGAGCCCAGGTCTGTAGTGCTCTTCCCAGAGGTTGGTGGGAAGATTCTTGTAGGTCACTAAATGACCTGGATATGATCCTGATGACTTAACTCAGTTAAAAATGACTTTTATTTTCTGGATGGTGAGTACTGCAGCAATCACCACCTTGCTGTCTCCCAGCTGGGACCAGGTCCTCAGTCCCTGGGTGGCTGGCAGGGACTTTTTCTAACCCATCACAGCAAGAGACGTGGGTGAGGGGAAGGAGAAGGTATCTGACTTCTATACGGGCTCATCAGCAAAAAGACATTTTTCCTATGAGAAAACTTATTGAGGGAATTTTAGGTTTTTAGCATCAACTGACCAGAAAATGTTTTGCTTTGTAAAAGAAAGCTCAAAAAGAAAGAAAAAAAAGTATATGTGGATTAACATGTATGTATGGTGACAATGAAACTGCCACTTATTGAGGGCCTACTCTATGCCAAATCCTTGTGCTATTTGCAGTTCTTTCCTCCCTGCAGAAGATGACCATGGGCTTGGCGCACTAGGTTCAGTGATGCCCTGACACACAGTCTGGACGTGAACCCAAGCTTCTGCCTGTTCAGCTTGCTCTAGGCACCCAGGACTTACTCCTCACTGCCTACGTAGAATCATAGTCCTGTCCTTCGAAGCAATTATTGCTTGAAACAAAATCCGTCCTTACAGAGAAATATTGGAAAACTTTCCTGCAATCAGACTGTGTAAGTCCTCAGGGAAAGTGAGAAAGGCTGCCCAGATTTAAAACATGAAAATTTTATCTGCTGTAAAAATCTTGTTTCTTTCATTACCTAGCTCACTACTAAGTCTTATAACTACTGTTTTAAAGAAATAAATTAAAAAGTTTGGTCAAGGGAAATACATTTAAAATTGATAAAGATTTAATAAAACAACAAACCCCTAGCCTTCTTTTCCCCCTTTATAAATTAATATTGACTAGGTTATTAAAATAAATTTCAGTATAAAAAATGAAAGTTGAATATAGATTTAAAAGGTTCTTAATAGCAGGTCATTTGTAACTCTCCATAGGTTGCCTCAAATAACCTGTATATTTGTCCATGGATGTGCACACTATCATATATGATGAATGTGATTATTTTAATGTTGAAGTCAAATCAGTGATGTACAATCAGTAACATTAATTCTACTTATTTAAGTGACTCAGTTGAATTAGTGTTTCTCAGATGGCTTCTTTTAATCTCCAATCCCTTTGTCTCCCATTATCAGACTCCAGTACTTGATCCTTCTCATCCTGATGACCACAACTAACCTTGAAGGTTATGCTAAAGCCACTGGAAGTTTCTAAGATTTTAACTAAATATTTTGCATAAAGAGATTAAAAAATGATAGGAGGATTTATATATTTTAGAAGTAAAAGTATCTAGGTTGTTCGGGCCTTAGTAAATTTGAACATTAAAATGTTTTGCTAATCTAAATAAATCAGACACTGGTTCTTGTCTCTCCCACTTACTTACTTGATATCTTGGGCCAGTCTCTCTACTGCCTCAATTCCCTCATCTGTAAAACAGGTTGAAATAAGCAATACGGAGGTTGTGAGGATTGAACGAGTTAATGAAGGTAAACTGCTTAGAATAAAGCCTGATGCATATAGTAGGCTCTCAAACAATATTAAAATAACCCTAGCAACTCTGTTTCATTTTGTAGACATCGACCAACGAGATAAGGGTTGACGCCCTTTCACAAGCATTAGCACTTCGTCCTCCTGTTCGTTCACTTCTAGCCCAGGACAAACTCGCCGCAACTTCAGTAAATAAAGGCCTTTCACACTGTGGCTAAAGAGAAATTTGTCAGACCCCTTATCAAGTCACCTTTCCCTTTTAAGCTCAGACATAGACCTGTTCAAGCGCCTCGTAGCGGTTAAGTAACAGGAAAAACGCTCTTCGTCTGTTTTCACTAATTCCTGACACGCACGGCTGTGCGGTGAGTTTAAGGAGAAGCCTGCGGAGGAGGTCAGCGCGAGCACATCTCCCCTCCCGTGTCGAGCAGAGCGCGGAACACACAGAAAGAGTTGCAATTCCTCAACATTCTGCTCTGCGGAAAGTTCATTTCCCGCCTAGACTGGAGGGAAGGAGGTGAGTGGCGGCGGGGCTCCAAGTTAGACCTGAACTTCAGGGGAGCGGAAGGAGCGTTTGGTGGTGTGGGTGCCTTGGCACATGAGAGCAGTGATTGGCTGCTCCCCTTCAGTCCGAACGCTCTCATTGGCTCATCCCTTGGAGCCCAGGGATGCGATTGGTGGCAGGCTGGCGTCGCGCGAAGGTTTGGGCAGGTGCGGCCTCCCAGGAAGCCCGGACCCACTGGCCGTGCGGCCGCCTGAGTGGGTGCCGCGGCATCAGGTAGTGAGTGAGGCGCTCCTGCAGCTCACGGCTTCGCTCTCCCTGGGAACAGGGGTGTTTGGGTTCTGGGTTGGGGCAGACGTGTGGGAGTCTCGCCACGTTCCGGTGTAGTGCCTGGGAGCCCTGGTGGGGAGAGAAACGCGGGACGCGCCTTCCACCCCCTACCCCTGCAGCGCGCAGCAGGAGGAGGGAGTTCCTGGCGCCTGGCTAGTCCTTGTTGACGTGCCCCTGCCCTGCTGTGGAGGGGAGCTGCGGCACCAGCGCTGCGGCGCCCTCGCCATCTGCTGCCTCCCCAAAGGGAAGGGGGGGGGCATAGGCGCTGGCGCCGTCGGGAGGTCAGACTTGACCCTTGACCACCCAGGTGTGAGCTGTGAAGGGGAGGAATCAACAGACGTCTGGGCCAACGTGTTTAGTTCCAGAAGGAGCGTGGCGCTCGCTCCGGGCTGGGTGACCTTCCTACAAAAGATGAAAGGAGCGCTTCTGTCATCTGCGACTGTAGTTTAATTCAAATTAGGTGTAACCAGTTGTATGACAGACAACTTGTTAAATCCTTTGGCTGGAGAACGGTCCCGAGGTCCTTAAAAAAGGAACCAAGGTTGGGTGGACTATTTGTATGCATGTAAATCCCTTAAGGACACTGATTTTATTTCAAGAGCAATATGGTTTTTTGTTTAAATTTTAGCATTTCATGTAAGGAGATAAGAAGTAAAGAACGATTTATTAAAAAGATGAACGTGATAGCATAAAAGGCAGATTTTTGCAATTAGAATCAAACGGATTGAGGAACATTTTCATGTAGAGTGAAGAAATTTTATTACAAAATGAAACTTATTAGATACCCAAATATCATGAGTATTGTCTACCTTTTTCCCCCTCCTATCCACATATGCTTTTGTATACTGTAGGAAATGTTCCTATGAGAATTTAAGTAGAGAATGATTTAAAATCCAACTTTCTTTCCATGGCAAGTTGTATTTGAATGGGAGACACTCAATTCCAGCGATTTGTGTAGAAAGCCTCAGGTGGAAATGTCTTATGTGACAGGAAATATAGTGAAGAGAAATGCAATAGCAGATGGCTTTACATAAGAACACAGTGAAGGTCAAAGATATATATATATATAAGATCCTTGACAACCGGCAGAAAGATAAGATTCTATACTCGACACTGAGCAGTTGATTCCTGAATTATCACCTTAAGGTAAATGGAGACACGACCAGGTCAGGTTTAAGCTCACTTGAGTGCATTGGACCATAGCAGAACACATCTGTGAGCAACAAAATGCTTTCAGGTATGCTAAGTCAATCCAAGAAGAAATGAGTCTATGTAACATGTCACATTTTATAAGCTTATTTGTAATTTTCAGCAAGCTGGAGAAAGAAATGCCTTAGCAACCAAGAAGACATAGAGAAAAGAAAATACGTTAGAGGATTTATATGATAGACTTTCTGAATTATTTAAAGTTACATTGCTGAAATGTGGTCTCCGGTACTGCTTTTGTCATTTGTATGTGATTGTACATATATTGTGCCCCACATTTGTTTCCCAAATCAATTTATGTATTATTGGTTTGAATTGGTAGTTTAGGAATTAATGATATTCATATTGGCCAATATTTTCCTCATAAAGTGAGAAAAAAATAGCTTTGCCTTGAAGTTTCCTGGATAGCACTCATTTCATTAAACCTTCAATATCTCACTTAATCTTTATAACAACCTATTTTCCAGATAAGGGAAATGAGGTTTGTGTTGCACAGTTAGCTAGAAATATTCCCAGGATTCATCCCTAGACCTGCTGACTACACAGCCTCATTCTCAACATTCTGTATGTTCTCTTTAAAGCACTGTCATCTGACTGACATAGGAGGTATCCGGAAATTCAGTAACTGGATCCAGTGAATGTTTCACAGGACAGAGATGAGGTGAGCTGAAAGATTAATGGGTTCCCAGACTTTTCCAGTTGGAACCAGAGTTAAATTAGAGACCATCTTTGGCTTGTAGGGGCTTGAAATTATTTAGATTCTGGTAAATTCTTATAAGGCTAGGTTCAGTTCAGTCTAGCCTGATTTTTTTTTTTTTAAGATTTTATTTATTTATTTGACGGACAGAGATCACAGGTAGGCAGAGAGGCAGGCAGAGGTGGGGGGGGAAAGCGGGCTCCCTGCTGAGCAGAGAGCCCAATGCGGGGCTCCATCCCGGGACCCTGAGATCATGACCTGAGCCGAAGGCAGAGGCTCAACCCACTGAGCCACCCAGGTGCCACCTGATTTGGTTTTATTAAACACAAAGATGTGCATATAGGGGTTAGTCTAGAGCGCACTACCAGTGTTCCTACTGACTCTAGGAAGAATGGTATGGTAGTTGGGTTCTGTTGAGAGCTCTAGGACTTATTGGGACCTATTCCCAAGTTAGGACCTAAAAAATCTCGCAGGCTACTAGCACCCCTTGGGATTGATCACCAGTGATATAGTTGTCAGTTTTCAAACTCCTTTCTCATGTAGCAGGCTGGATTCCTGGGAGTCTGGGCCATGCAAGGTGCAGGGGTAGGGCTGGGTTGGCCTGAAGCTGCTCTGCCAATGGTGGACCTGAGGGTGATCAGAAAGAGAAATACAGGGCTCAAATCAAAATAGGATGCCAGGCCCATTATCATCCGGAATGAGCCAGGCTGAGGCAGAATCCCAGTAGTTACAAGATAGTAGGAATGAAATCAAGCTAGAACAGGAAGGTTGGGATAGAATGAAAGAGGTAGAGAAGGAGTGATACCTTCAACACTGGAGCCTGGAGAGAGGCATTTTTTAATAAGTTAACTTTGTTTTTTTAAAAGAGGCAATATGCTCATGTATTCAAAGATAATAACTGTATAAATAAGTTTATGTTTAGAAGTCTTAATTTCTCATTTCTGTACACTCCTTTCCACCCAGAGATAATTGCTAGTGGTAGATTAATTGTGAAACTCACTGGAAGGACATGTACTTAATTTTGTCTTTTTCTTTAATTTCTTAAATTTTTCTTAATTTTGTTCTTCTTAAAGTGATTTTCCCAAGTTCTGGGAGTTGCAGAACCTACAAAATCTGGATCTGTACTTTGTAACCAGTTATTTTAGTTTTTTTTTTGTTAAGTATAAACACTTAAGAATGGATATACTTAAGCTGAAGATTTTTTTTCCTGTGTCTTGTGTTTGAATTTTTTAAAAAATCATATACTCTGAAGGTTTTTGCAGAGCAGCCCCAAAAGAGCTTCCTCATTCTTTTTTTTTCTTTTACAGCTGCATAATATTCTATCATATACACAAACATAGGTTATTTAACCAATTCTTCTGTTGATGGCAGTCGGGTTATTTTCTATAAAGAAAGCTTCAATGAATAGCTTGTGCTAAGTGATTTTGTAAGTGAGGGGCAGGTATTTGGTAGGTGAGGTGCATGTGGGGAAATGGTCAGTGAACTGAGCTGACCAGCAGTGTCAGAACTAGACCAACCTGTAGGAAATGGATGATTGGCTGACTGCTCATTCTTTGTCTTTGTGATTGTAAGGCTAAGTTACCCTTCGCTCTTGACCACATTTTACAATAGGGAGACCAAACACTGAGGGCCTGCATCTGTCCTTTTGTTCTCTTGGGAATTTGGCAGATAATCCTTGAGAGACCTGAGCTATAGAGCTGTACTTCTCCAGGTCAGGCAACATGGAAATCCTAATGTTAGGTTAACATGGAAAATATGTGTTTGTGAGCACATGCATTCGAACTTTTAAAATTCTCTCCTATGAACATTACTATCAAATTTTGATTTCCCTGTGATGTGTATTATTTAAAAGTACTTTATATAAAACCATCTTTGGGATTATAATTCAGACCTGTAACTGGATGACCAGAGTGTGGGCCTATGGTAAGTAGTACGTACAGAGCGTAATCCACACCAGCTGTAGAATAGTGGCAGGCACTCCAGTAGGGAAACAAATGAATGCAAATGAGATGCACTTGGCCACGGAACAAAGATGAAAATGACATTCACTTGTAAATGAGTTTTCTGTGTTTGATGTAAACAGAATGACATGTATTTTGCAGGAAGACCTCCATGACCTTAGGATAGTTGTTGAATTCGTTACATGGAGGTGCACATGTTTCTGACATTTTATCATTATTAGTGTATCTCATGATCTAACCATCCCTAGGCTTTTATTTAGAAGCATTTCTGTGACTTTCTGTCACAGAGGTAAGGTGATATGTTCATCACTGACAACTTAAATGCTCTGGAATAAAACTTGAATCTGGCACCTTGCACTCAGATAAGGGCACAGCTGGTCCAATAGAGCTCAAGATCAAGAGGGAGAGCATCAGCTTCTCAGCTTTGCCTTCCATTGCTAGTTGTGGGTCCCCAGCCCGGATATTTGCTTACACATTAGACTTGATTGATATGTAGCTTTGCTTTTGAGCCTTATTCATCTTTCAATCCCCTTTAAAATCTCCCCTCTTCTCTGTAGCCTTCCCTGACTGTCCCAGCCCAAGGTGGTCTTTTCTTCTTCTGGATTTCCACAGCAGGTGGTCTGTGATACTCATAAGTTACTTGTTTTGTCAAATGCATATATTGGATTATGTCATTTGCTTTTAAAGATATCCTTGGCAGGGATGCCTGGGTGGCACTGTTGGTTGAGCATCTGACCCTGGGTTCTGGTTCAGGTTGTGATCTCAGGGTCATGAGATTGAGTCCTGTGTCAGCTCCATGTTCAGCATGGAGTCTGCTTGTTTCTCTCTCCCTCTGCTCCTCCCAACAATGCTTGCTCACTCTCTCTCTCTGGAATAAATAAATAAGTCAAAAACATATCCTTGGGGTGCCTGGGTGGCTCAGTGGGTTGAAGCCTCTGCCTCCGGCTCAGGTCATGATCCAAGGGTCCTGGGATCGAGCCCCGCGTCGGGCTCTCTGCTCAGCGGGGAGCCTGCTTCCTTCCTCTCTCTCTGCCTGCCTCTCTGCCTGCTTGTGATCTCTGTCTGTCAAATAAATAAATAAAATCTTAAAAAAAATATATCCTTGCATGCTTTACATGTAGATATTCAGCGAATATGCCAGAATTAATTGATTAGACACCCTGAATTTCTGATTCTTTTGAAGACTACAATGAAGCACTGAGAGCCTGCCATGTACCAGGCATTGTACCTGCTCAGGGTACAGGATGATTGCGATAGTCTCAAGCTGCTCATGGTCCAATGAGCGAGGCAAACACAGAAACTGAAAGGGTGATATGCTGGGTATGGTGATGGAGATAAGCACAGAGGAAGGGCACCTCTCAGTCAGAGAGAGGAGGGTGAAAGTAGGGAAGGAGTGAAATAGGGAAAGACTTAAAAGAGTTAAATAGGGAGGTGACACTTGCAACTGTCTTTAAAGATGGGTAGGCATCATCTAGGTCAAGGGTAAAGGGAGATGGAAGACATTTCCAGGGACAGAATAGCATGGACGAAGAAGCTGAGTAGAGACGCAGCAAGCAGAAGTAGAGCAGCAGCAGAGTGAGAGAAATTCTAGGCAGTGCAGTGTTGCTGGTGGGCAGAGTGGCAGGCAGGCAGTATTGCTGAGAGTCGAGGATCCATCTGTGAGAAAGTGTGGTATGGTGTTTAAGAGAGTGTATGGGCTTGGGAATTAGGCAGAGTCAAGTTTGCATCCTGGCTCTGCATCCTCCTGTCCGTGGAAACTTGGCTGAATCACTTAACCTCTGTATGCATCAATGTATTCATCTGTAGAATGGGAACAACAATGGCATTCCACTTAAAGGGTTCTTATGAGGGTTAATTTAATTTATGTTTGCAAAGTGCATAGCACAGGGTAAACATTCAAAGCGTGTTAGCTAATTGTTTTTAAGAGACTGGGGAGTTGCACAGGGGTCATAAAGAGAGGGCCCCTGGAACGTTTAAGCTGGTACTGACAGGCAGTTTGGATGGTAAGAGGACAGTTTGGGAGGCAGGGAGACCAATAAGAGGCAACCGTATTTAGCATTTCAGTTGATAGGTCATGAGGGACAGTGGGAATAGGGATGAAGAGGGCATAGAGTTAAATCTGAGGTAACGTTCATAGGATTTTGTGACTGAGTAGGGGAATGTGAGCAATAGAAGGGAGTCAAGTATATTAATAATTGGACAGCTGCAAAGTGTTCAATGGTATTATACTGTGTCCAGGGCTATTGGTAAATACACATCATTTCAGGTCAGGGTGATCATAGAGGTGTTGTTCTGTTTTGTTGAGAAATAGAACCTAAAAAAAAAAAAGTCTGATATGTTACAATATATAAATAACAAAAGTGTATGTTAACTCCTCACAGAAACAAAACTAGAGATAATTATAGTGTAAGGAAAACACTAGCTTTGCCAATAATAGAAGGTAATAGCAATATATAAATAGCTCATGGGGCACCTGGCTGGCTCAGTCAGTGGAGCATGAGACTCTTGATCTTAGAGTTGTGAGTTTGAGCCCCGCACTGGGTGTAGAGATTACTTAAAAAAATAAATAAATAAAATTTAAAAAAGTAAATAGCTCATTAAAGTTTATGAGGAGGCCTCATGATTCTAGTAACTAAATGGCAGACAATAAGAATTAACCAAGTGGCTGGTAAACAAAGGTGGGCAAACATGTTCTTTCTCATAGAAATCAAAGATAGGCACATTAAGTTGTCCTTAAATATGAAAATTAGATAAAAATTTAAGATAATGCCGGTAATATTCTGAAATTGGTATTGAGTACATTTTGTTGATGTCATTAAAACTGTTTGTCCAACAATGTGGAAAAAAATTGCCAGGAAGATAGATATCTCTGTCTCTGTCTCTACCTCTATGTATTTGTGCTCAGAACTCACATTTCTGAGGATTTATTCTAGAAAAACATTTAGCAATTTGGCAAAAGCGTAAAGTTATATATGCACATGGTTTTTCCCTGCAGCATTAAGTCTTATAGCAAAGAAAGAAAGGAAAATTAAAAGAGAGCAACTTAAGTACTCAGAATTAACATGGTTATTTAGGGAACATCAATATTATAATATACTATGAAGCAATGTTAAAAATAATTATTAAGAGGAACACTGGGTGCCTCAGTCAGTTAAGGGTCTGCCTTCAGTTCGGGTCATGATCCATGTTCCTGGGATCGAGTCCCACGTCGGGCTCCCTGCTCAGTGAGGAGCCTGCTTCTCCCTCTGCCTGCCACCCACCTGCTTGTGCCCTCTCTCTCTCTGTCTCTCTGACAAATAAATAAATACAATCTTAAAAAAATAATTACTAAGATAAAACAGTGGAAGAGTCTTCGTGAAAATATTGAGAAAAACTGAATAAAACTGATTGTCCATTATGATTGTAGTTACTGAAGTATATGTATTTATGTAAAGACTAGAAAGTAATACACAGAGCACGAAAGTCCTTGTGCAGTGCTTAAACATATTCTCATGTGCCCTAGGTTGTCTCTTCGATTTTACTTTAGCGAGTGTAGTTCTGTGACATTATTAAGTAATTGTTAACATTTTGTTATTTTTCATTGCTTATGTATTTTAAAGTACATTATAGTTATTATGACGTATTAGCCTTTAATAATTGAGTGTGCATCAAGAACATTTTCTCCAGAACTGTAATATAATCGAGCAAAGTGAACAATTCCTTAATATCTAGTACCCAGTCCACAGTCAGATTTTCCCAGTTTGCATTTTTTTTTCAAAACTGAAATAACGTGCTGAGTCTGCCCAGCCCAGTGGGATTGTTCAGTGCTGAGAGTGACTGGCTCCCAGGTCCCTGGTGCCATGGCGGTGAGTCTCAGCCCTCTGGGTCTCTCGGCAGGGAGCCCTAGGAGGAGGACAGCTGGCTCAGAGACGGTGGGCTCCATCTGCAAGTAGAGCTGTTTCTTTTTTCCTGCCCTCTGCTCCTGGGAGCTGAGGGCATAGGCTTTTAGACCCTTGGAGCCAGCTGGCAAAGAGGAGTGGGAAACCAGCCAGCAGGTCTGTGCTTCGGGTGAGGAACTTTGGATCGTTGTCTTTGTCAAGCCAGTTGTGGAAGGTCCCAAGATTTCACACAAGCCTCCCCTACTCTGCTTGGCGCTGCCAGTTCCCAAACACCTGGCCAAGATGTCGATTTACCTCCTTTATGGTTTGTGGGAAGAACTGTCTCTTCTTTTAACTAGCTGGACCTTCTGACTCAAATCAGGCCTTAAAAAAAAAAAAAAAGAAACAACTGATATTGAGGGATATAACTACCTAATAAAGTTATCAAGGCTGTCCCACAACTTTTATAAAATTAAACAAAAGCCCCAAACAAACAAATGAACAACCAAAAAACAAGGAAGAGAGTTTTATTATGGGCATTTTCTAAGATCCCCCAATGTAGAGACAAAATGAACTTCCTGATATTTTTACCAATCTTGTTTCATTTGCTTTTGCTTAAGTATTTTAAATTCCAAGCGTTTTATCAGTTCTTAATACTTGACAGAATCGACCGTTACTCCTTAATACCATCTAATACCCAGTCCCTGTTGAAATTTCTCAGTTGTGTTAAAATTGTCTTTTTACAGTTGAATTTGTTTGAATCCGGATCTAAACAAGGTCCACCGATGGCGCTGATTTATGTTTCTAAAGTCCTTTCACATTTGTAACGGTTCTCTTCTTTTTACCTTCTCCACCCACCACCACTTTTATTTGCTGAAGAAACCAGGTCATTTGTCCTTTACAGTTTCCACATTCTGACTCTGCCTTCTGCCTGCTTGTTTCCCCATAGTGTTATTTAACACATTCCTCTATTCCCTACCCCCTCTATCTTCTGTAAACTGGTAGTAACAGCTAGAGGGTTGATTAGATTAGGGTTCAGTGTTTTTGTGTGTTGGGGGGGCAAGAATACCTCATAGGTGATGCTACATGACTTCTTTTTGTATCACATCAGGAGGTATGTAATGTGTGCGTGTCTCATTTTTAGTGATACCAAGATTGATTATTGTGGTCAGGTGTAGTCATCGTCTTTTCAACAAACGCTTTTGGCAGCCACTGATAAAACTGGCTTACATCCATTCTTTTATTAGAGGTGAAAAATGGTGGTTTTCTAATTCTACCATTCCTTCTACATTTGTTATTCCTTCTTCTTAAACTTTAGGTCTCTGTAGCTGGTTGCTTTAGTCGGTTCACTCACACTTCCCCTAGGAGTGGGTTGTGGCTAAGTTCTTGGCGCAGCTATAACTCACTTACTCTAATTCTGACACGGCTTTGAGAAATAGCCTGGAACCAGGATTTCAGAGGGAGATTTGTCCCTTCCTCTGCTGTAAACTTTTGAGGTAATGACAATTATAAACAGTGTCAGTTTTATGCCCTGGCATAGTTTTGATGTTTGTGTGGTATGATTTGAGAATAGCTGAAAGGTCGGCCTGACAAAAATATTTTCCTCTTTTCTGGCTATCGTGTGTGACACCCCAACAGTAGTGTCCTCCCTTGAGGACCTTATGCTGACTTGTGAATTGTAACTAGGTTAAGGTATGATGTTACCTGGGAAGGAGAATGGGAGAAGCAAAGACCAGCACATGAATGATCATATTAGTAGGAATTTTTTGATCTTATGGTTAGCTGCTTACCGCCTCTCGTCTCCATATCTGGGTCTGGAACTTGCAGCTGGGAATGGAATTTGAGGTTGTTAGCTCGGATGAGGTAAGGAGGTTTCCATTGGTCCAGATAATGCTTGTCCCAATACCTGGGACTTGGTTCAGGTTTTTATGTGGGGTTTTCTAAGAAGGAAGACTGTTGAGGGTGTAGAAGGCAGAGGAAGAAAAATGTTGAAAGATATGAGAAATCACTTCTTCAGACTTCTGTTGAAGATGACTTTGGCTAAACCCTCAAAGTAGCTTAGAAACTAAAAATGGGACTTCTGCTTCTTTTGCTCACTACCATGTTGGCCAGGAAGCATGGAACAGTGGGATTCTAGGTTCTAGGGGAGTTTTCCTTATAGTTCAGCAGTAGTAAAGAAGTTTGAAGGCAGAATTGAAGCAAGATGAAAGGCATAAAAGGTTATGTGAGAAAATAGGAGGAATCACTGTCTTAAAGGTGAAAAATGGCAGATTGATCCCTTTTGCCATAGAAGAAGTTCAGTTTGGAATTTTAGAGAAACAAACCATTTTCCCTTTTTCACCTGCTCAACAAGCACTTCTAACAAGGAAGTTCAGTATTTTTATCTTTATGATAATTTCAGAAACAGAACCCATTTATTCCTAATAATGTTACTGAAAAATACCAGTAATTATATAATGACTGCAGAAATCACATTTTTTAAGGAAATGAAGAGGGAAATGATTTTTTCTTGTTACATGTCCTGAATTTATATGTAATTATCAGGTATAAAAGAACCTCCCTGGTATGCCTAATAACCACCTTTTGTCCTTGCATGAAAAGTCGAGGTTTCTTTTTTTTTTTTTTTATTCAAGGTTTTGTTCTGCTTGGCTTATTTCTGGCTGGTTGGGGAGATAGAGGCAGCTGTTTTATAACATGTCTCACAGGCCTTCTTCAGACCAGGGAGTGAATTGCTCTGGGAACCAGCTGGCCATATCCTTTGCCTGTCAGACCCAAGGCAAGCAAACAGAATTTAGGCAAACAAGTGGAAATCTGCCAGTATAGGGAGAAGTGGCCCTTGATTAAAAAAAAAAAAACATGGTCTAATTACCTGCAACTCTTCTGATTGGTAGGTAATAACACATGGTACATAAACATGTATGGTTTTCCCCCGTTAAGTTTGGGTTTAGTGGTTATTTGCTCTTTTAGGAAACATCCTTTGAAAAACAAGGCAGGAAATTGAAGAGAACAAAATAAAACAGAGCTTCCTTTCCCATTTAGTGATAGCATCGAGTGGTTATATGTATACTGTCTATATGTCCCAAGGGCAGTAAAAGAATAATAGTTTTCCTTTTAATCAAAAATAAACATTTAGCTTTTTCTGCTTTAATAGATTTATTATCTACCTATAGCTAACTAACATTTTATGTTTGTATTTAGTAAGTTCAGATATCATATACCATAGTATCGATCAAATTCTTTCTAATATTTTCTAATGTTTCACATGAAATGATATTGATATATAGCATAATATGTAGACAGCAATATTTTTAGCATATCTATATAAAAATTACTTAAAAAGGATGTATGCATATATAATAAAGTCTTACATCCATCCATTTGTGGGTTATTTTGTTCATTCAGTCACTCACTCATTCCTGAAATATTTTTTGAGTGCCTGGTTAATGCCAGGCACTGTGCAATCATAAAACCTATAAAGATCACAGGAGCTGCTGAGTGGGGAAGGTATTGTGGAATGAGGCAAGAGTAAAATCAGAAAGGTTATCTGGGGGGCTCTTTAAGAGTATATGGTTTGGGAGAGGGCCCAGGCAGGTAAATAAGGATTTCTGAGATATCCCATGGGAGTGCAAAAGAAGGAATGGCAAACCAATGTGCAACTCAGTGATGATGTTGATTTATTATCAAGGTAAGATGGGGGAGGCTTCTACTTGTTCCATGTGTGTGAGATGGCAGGACAAATGGATCCCAGAGATCCAGTGTGCTTGTGTGGACAGTGCTTGGCAGCTAGGACAGGCACTTATACTCCTGATTCAGCATGAAATGAGTGGGTGTCCGACAGACAGTAGCCTTAGCTCCACTTGATCTCTTGTGACCTTGGACCCATCAGGATGTCACTGTATCACCTCATCACTGGAGCAGGGGTAGGATTGGGTCTGCAGGTGGGGAGATGAATGGGGCTGGTGGCGGAACAGGGGAACTGAGGCCTGGACAGATGTTTGCTACTGCTGTTAGCTCTGCTTACAGTGCTGTTTCTTTCCTCAGTGTGAAAGAAAGGTCCAGCTCATATGTCCTCTCATATGTTCTCTTTTTGGTGAAGATCTCCTGGATTTTCCCTGCAGTACTAATCACTCCTAGTGCATTTAGTACACATCTACATTATAGTATTTATAATACATTTTATTTTATTTTTTTTAAAAAGATTTTATTTATTTATTTGACAGACAGAGTTCACAAGTAGGCAGAGAGGCAGGCATAGAAATGAAAGGAAGCAGGTTCCCTGCTGAGCAGAGAGCCCCATGCGGGGTTTGATCCCAGGACCCTGAGATCATGACCTGAGCTGAAGGCAGAGGCTTTAACCCACTGAGCCACCCAGGCGCCCCTAGAAGGGACTTTCTGAGGAAGTAACATTTAAGATGAGACCTGAATGACTAGAAGAGCCAGACACTGGTTATCAAAGGTATAGGACAGGACAAAGCTAATGCAAGTGCCTTATGCCAGCAGTGAGTCTGGTACTCTGAAGAAAGAGTGGGATGAGCTGAGGCACCTGAAGCAGGTAGAGGTGAGGTCAGTCTGGGCTCAGCAACTGAAGGTAAGGACAATGACTTTAGTTCTAAGTGTAGTAGGAAGCCATGAAAAGTTTAAGTCAGGGCAGTGATATTTAGAAAGATTATGTTGGCTGCTGGGTGGGGAAGGTGTTGTGGAGTAAGGCTAGGGTAGAGTAAGAAAGCCTATCTGGTAAGTGATGGGAGTCCTTCAAGGGAGAGACAATGGTGGCCTGGACTCTAGTGTTACTAGCAAATGTGATGACAAGTGGTTGGATGCTGGCATATGTTTTGGAGACAGGCCTAAAGCACTTGCAGATGGATTTCGTGCTGGAGGTTAAGGGAGGAGATGAATCACTGTTAACTTTTAATATTTAAGGTGTGTAAACCAGGGTGGCTGGTAATACTGTGGCTGGGATGGGGCCTGGGGAGGAGCAGTTGGGGAAATGGGGAAGCAGGAGCTCCTTACAATTATGATTTTTCCTGAAGAGCTTAGCAACAGTACAAGTAAGAGAATGTAAGTGAGTAGGTCATTCTAGTTAGTCATTGCAGAGGGGGTTGAGGAGGTGATGGCCTTGCAGTTGCACAGGGAGTTTGTATAGGGTTCTATTTGGAGGAGAAGAAAGAGTTGAGATGCTTCAGCATGATGTGGTCAAAGATTGCATGTACAGTAGAGTCAGGTGGGGTGAAGCTTGAAGGATGAGGGGATATTAGAGTTTGAGATTTTAGATGTGAGACTTTTCTGGGTGATTTTAAGATCCAAGCTGTGGTGATGGATGTGGACAGCTGAAGAATGGAGGTAAAATCTTCAGGGTTTAAAATATTAAAGACATGTGGTACTGTTGGAGTACCAAAGTTGGAAAACTTAAAAAAAAAAATAAAAAAGGATATTGGGTCCCAAAGAAGGATGAAAGTAGCCAAGACAGAGGGGAAAAAAAAAATAACCAGGTGCCATGATCATGGGAGGAGAGCTCTGGAGATTGGCAGATGACACTTATGAGGAGCTGTGGAAGGGGGTGCAGCGGCACAGCATGGCTTTCAAAGACTGGTGTGGAAGTAGAGTTGTCTGAAGGCAAAAGAAGACGGGAGAATGTTGCCCCTGAATCCCTTGAAAAAAGGGAAGGGGTAGTTCTTCAGTAGAACTTCAGTAGAAGAACTATCAGCCCGCAGGGGTGCTGAGCCCTAGGATGGTGGGAAGTGTAGGTTTCGGTTAAATCTGGAGGTATAGGGAGAACTCGTGGAAGGTTCAGGACACGGGAGGACTTGCTGATGAAGGAATGAGGGCTCAAAGGGAAAAATAGAAAAGACTGAGATGAGGAAAGACAGCATAATAAGCTGTGGGTTAAAGGTTGGAGGAGTGGGAGGGGGACTGGAGGGAGGGCTCAGAACTAGCTGGGGAGAAGACAAAGTATTAGACTTTGAATTTGGGCAGTAATAAGAATTATATAATTTCTGCATAAAACTATAAAGCTTTGGGACAAATTTGTTTGTTACAACTTGGTGATGTTAAAATCTTAATTCCACACCACAGATAACTTGTTAGGTAACTTTTCAATCTGTCAAGGGCATTGTAACCAATATATCCAATTTGATAGACCAGTAATTGGACAAACTGACTTGTGTTCCTTGATGAAATGCACTTGGAATGACCCAGCGGCAACCACACAGTATTCCTGCCCAAAATGTTCAATCTAAACCTGATCATGAGGAACAGGTCAATATATTTTACTTATTTGTTTTAAAGATTTATTTATTTGAGAGAGAATGAGTGAGAGCACAAAGAGGGGAAGGGGCAGAGGGAGAAGCAGGCTCCCCACTGAGCAGGGAACCCAACCAAGGGTTCAATCCAAGGACCCTGGGATCATGACCTGAGCTGAAGGCAGACATTTAACTAACTGAGCCACTCAGGCGCCCTGAACAGATCAATTTAAACTGAGAGGTATTCTTTTTTATTTTATTTTTTAAAAGATTTTATTTATTTATTTGACAGAAAGTAAGAGATAGTGAGAGAGAGAACACAAGCAGGGGGAGTGGGAGAGGGAGAAGCAGACTCCCCGCTGAGCGGGGAACCTGATGCAGGGCTTGATCACAGGACTCTGGGATCCTGACCTGAGATGCAGGCAGATGCTTAAAGACTGAGCCACCCAGGCGCCCCAAAATGAGGGGTATTTTTCAAAATAATTGGCTTAGATTCTTCTCAATGTCCATATCATGAAAGGCTAAAAAGGACTAAGAAGCTGAATAACTGTTTTAGATTAAAGGACATTAAAGAGATAACAGTTAAATGCCATGTGTGATCCTTGATTGGATCTTGGGTTGGAAATAAACATACATACCACAGATCCCCAAAACCCACTTTGAAAGGACAAGGAAAATCTGAATATGGATTATATATAAGACAATAGCATTGAATTAATATTTATCTAAATGTGGTAATTGTATTAAGGTTATAAAAGAGAATGTCCTTTTCCTTAGGAGATGCATGTTAAAGTATTTAGGGGTGAAGTGTTGTAATATATGCACCTGACTCTCAAATGATTTAGCAATATCTACATATTTATAATACCTGTATCTTTTTATCTCTATATTAAAATCTGTCTCTTGGGTGCCTGGGTGACTCAGTTGGTTAAGCAACCGCCTTTGGCTCAGGTCACAATCTTGGGGTCCTGGGATCGGGTCCCGCATCAGGCTCCCTGCTCAGTGGGGAGCCTGCCTCTTCTTCTTCCACTCTCCCTGCTTGTGCTCTCTCTCTCTCTGTCAAATAAATAATAAAATCTTTAAAAAAAAATAAAATCTGTCCCTTTATATTTCATGAGAGAGAAAGTAAATTTCTAAATTGAGAGATAAAGCAAATGCCTTAAATTTGTAGACTGGATTTTAAGAGGTGATCAAAGTGAAAAATATTTCAACATTGATTAAACAAAAAGAATTATTAAATTATCAATTGACATTTAAATAAAAACTATTTTGAGGATTATATTAAAATCAATCACAGAGCAGTATCAGTTAATGATATTGCCAGTCCCTTGTCAGATCAATAACCAATCATCATGATGAACTTAATAACATAACGTGCCTTATTTTACATCTTAGAAGTCATCCAAATAACCTCTGTTGAACAGATAGAGAAGCATATACTTTATTATTTATTCAAATCATTATCAACTGTGCATGCCAAAATACTTCCTTCTTTGAGGAGGAAAAAGAGAACGTCTTTAGATGGACTTTTTTCATTCCTTTCATACATCTCTGTCATTCATGGTATTTCTGGGGTAGGAGTCCATAGGCAATGTGGTGGGATTAAGGCCATAGAACGCATTATTCTGGCTCCTGAATTTCTGCCAGCCTCGTAAAGTGGGACAGCCACTAATTTGCAAATTGTATGCTTGGTTTCTGCTCTTAAGAGGAGAAATGGTTCCAGAGGCAGCTGCTCTAAGTTGTGGCTAAGGAGAAAGTGGAGGTGGGGAAGGTATAAACAGGTGTCTCAAAACCTCTCTCTCTCCTTCAACCATATGAAGGTGTGAGATGGTGCCATCTATGAATGAGGAAGTGGGCCCTTTCAAACACCAAATCTGCTGGTGCCATAATCTAGGACTCCCCAGCCTCCAGAACTATCTATGAAATAAGAGGACGTGACATGTGGATGCATTTTATAAATTCATGAAACAGTGAAGCTTTCTATTATTTTTTATTTTACTTTTTTTTTTGTTAGTAGAATTCCTTTTATTAAAAAAACAAAACCAAACCAAACCTTGGGGTGCCTGGGTGGCTCAGTTGTTAAGCACCTGCCTTCGGCGGGGGTCATAATCCCAGGGTCCTGGGATTGAATCCTGCATCGGGCTCCCTGCTCAGTGGGATTCTTGCTTCCCCCTCTCTTTCTGCCCCTGCCTGTGTTCCCTCTTTCTCTGTGTCTCTCTTTGTCAAATAATAAATAAAATCTTAAAAAAAAAAATCTCAAAAAAGTTTTCCAGCCACACATGGGATGGGTATGTGTAGGGTGAGGTGTCTGTCCATCTAGCCCTAGCCCCCAGCCACATAGTTTTGGCAGCAATAAGGGATGTGGGGTCATGTCCCTCCTCAAGTTAAAATGGTGTATGTGAGTGTATGGGAAGGAGAGGGGGGCAGGCAAAAGCAGTGGGAGTAGTGGAGGAAAGGGACAGACAAGGTCAGTACTGGCAATGCCACAGGTGGGTGGCCATTTCATAACATTTCCGGTTGATCATACCACCGTGAACACCTTCTTTGCCCATCAACAGGACTAGCATCGCAGCAGTCATTGTGACAGTGATGTTGAAAGTGGGAGCTCTGCTGGTGCTCTTGGTAGGAAGATCCATGGTAAATTTCCCATCCCATACCAGTGAGTCAAGGATAACAGAACATTTCTGGTCCCCAGGTGTCAGCCCACTTGTGAGAGATCTTGACCTGTTTTTGCCAACCAGGACACCAACCTCAGCTGGCATGATGTTGACAAAGGTTTCCCCAGATTGGTGGCCCAGATGTATGGGGAGTCCTTATAGCACATCATGGCCATCCTGACAGGCCCCATGAGGTTGTTGATGTAGTGGTTCTGTGGTGCTACTTGCTACTGGCCACTTTCTGTACTGCTGCTCGGGCTGTGCCCTGGGTTCCGGGGAACTTGGGCTGGTGGGCAGGGGGAGGTGGAGAGCTCGGGGCACGTGCTGAGATCAGGACTAAGAATGAAGCTTTTTTTAAAAAAAGATTTTATTTACTTATTTGAGAGAGAGACAGTGAGAGAGCATGGTATGGGAGAAGGTCAGTGGGAGGAGCAGACTCCCTGTGGAGCTGGAAGCCCAATGAAGGACTCAATCCCGGAACTCTGGGATCATGACCTGAGCCGAAGGCAGTTGCTTAACCAATTGAGCCACCCAGGTGCCCAAGAATGAAGCTTTTTAAAGATAAACAAAAATGCAGGTTAAATGAACAAGCTGTAAATGGAATTAAGAAAATAATTCCATTTACAACATCATCAAACCCCACAAATTTTGAGAATTAAGCCCAACCAAAGAAGTGAAAGATTTGTGCACCATTATGGGATCAGTATGGCCATTTTTCAAAAAATTGAAAACAAAATTACCATTTAACCAGTAATTTAAATTCTAGGTACATAGACAAAGTAATAGAAAGTAGTGTCTCGAAAAGATATTTGCCATCTCACGTTCATAGCAGCATTATTCATAATAGCAAAGAGGTAGAAGCAAAACAAATGTTGATCTTCAGATGAATGGATAAACAAAAAATCTAAACAATGTGAAAACAAAACTGAACAAACCTCTGTATCTCTGTTGCCAGTATGTTCTTGGGACATGAGCACTAAGTAGTACCATCTAGAGTACTGATTGTCAACTGTACTCCAGGGGGACCACATGTAGTTTTTCTTCTCTTCACTTTAAGAAAATCTCTACCTTTATTGATGGGACAGATGCATCTGTCTTTTTTTTTTTTTTTTTTAAAGGTGCATCTATCTTTGAGATAGAATACTGAAAAAGAAGTAAAACCCAATTTTCTTCAGATTATATGGGGGTAGAGGAAATGAAGGAATATTATGAAGTCCAATCTGGGTTCAGATGTCTGGATTAGCAGGTTAAAAAAAAAAGTCTGTTGTAAGGCAATGTTAGTTGCTTACGACATCAAGAAAGAAAAGAAAATATTTGAGACATAGAGACATAGATATTTTCATACTCTTAAAAACTTTATTTTTTAACTTTTATTTATCATTTATTATTATTTTTATTATATTCAGTTAGCCAACTTACAATACATCCTTAGTTTTTTCCTTTTTTAAAACTTTATTTTATTTTTTCAGTGTTCCAGGATTCATTGTTACATCATTAGTTTTTGATGTAGTGTTCAACAAACTTCATTATTTATTTTAAAGATTTTATTTATTTGAGAGAGAGAGAGAGAGAGAGAGAGAGAGAGCATGAGCACGAGATGGGTACAGAGGGAGAGGGAGAAGCAGAATCCCCGCTGAGCAGGGTGCTCTACTCGAGGCTATACGGGGGCTCTGATCCCAGGACTGCGGGATCATGACCTGAGCTGAAGTCAGATGCTTAACCCAGGTACCCCATACGCTTAAAAACTTTGTAACACAATTTTCTTATGATTGTCAAAATATCTTTAAAACTATTTATTAATTAATATGCATTTCTTCTAAAAATGAATTTTCTTGATTTACTTTATTGATTCAGGGCTGTTTTACCCCATCCAACATATCTTTTAAAAATATTTTTTTTTAAAGATTTCTTATTTATTTATTTGACAGACAGAGATTACAAGTAGGCAGAGAGGCAGGCAGAGGGGTGGGGGGAAGCAGGTTCCTTGCTAAGCAGAGAGCCTGATGTGGGGCTCGATCCCAGGACGCTGAGATCATGACCTGAGCCGAAGGCAGAGACTTAACCCACTGAGCCACCCAGGTGCCCCTAAAAATATTTTTAAAAAGCTCATGCTTCTAATTCAGAAAAGAAGTACTTACTTATTGGAGAAAAATCAGAAAGTTCAAATTAGCAAAAGGAAGACACTTTAAAAGTGCCCATAATATTACTTACCTGGTTAAAAACAATGTCAGTGCTTTGGTCTATTACCTCCCAGACTCTGCCCTATCATGTACGTGGACATATGTGGTTTTCATATACATGAAATTTTACCTTACATGGTTTTGTAATCTACCATTTTTTTCTCACTTGACAAAGTATCATTGATATTTTTGAATCCTGGCCGTTCTTTTAGCAGGAACTATGAGCTTTCTTTCCTAAGCAAGGCTAGGTGGATCCCGTCATTATGACATTCAGCATCTTAAATTGATGTGTGATCAAAATGCATCCACTGAAGTCCTGTTTATCATGGTGTTTAGTCTTCCAATTTCAGATGTTTCTGGCAGGAATGAATATGGTCTTTCTGGTCCTATAGGATTCAGTGTCTTTCTTTTCTATGCTAGGAAGCATTTTACTAATTTGGGCTCTGGTATGGGCATTTGGAGAAGTTGTAGCCATTTTACTGCTCCATACAGTCCCTATATCTCATCAGATCACACTACACAATCTTGTTAGGAAAAAGGATGATGGGCAAAGACCAAAAAGGCCAGGCTGGAAGATAAGACCACCAAATAGCTTTACAAAGGTGACAGTTGAGCACACACGTGGGAATATCAGGCAATGGAAGTGACATTCCAAATGACATGTCTTTTCCCACCCCCACGCACTAAAAATGCTTGTATTAATTGACAGCAGATAAAAGGTGAAAGAATACAATGCGTGGTAACTCCTGTTAAAGCTTACAGGTAAAAGACTGAATTCTTGTGTGAAAATAATGGCTTCCTACTTAATAAACTGGAGTTGTTCCAAGGACATCTTTTCATGTATGGAGCAGGTGCAGATGAAGTTTTGAGAAACTTGTGCAGTATTTTAAAAAAATAAAACATTTAATTAACAAGCTTGAAAACAGTGGACCACTTGAAGTGGGAATAAAACAATTGTTTTATATCAAACAGTGCAAATCCAATTTGTGAATACAACTATATTGAAAAGCTGTAAAATATTAATAAATTGCTGTGGGCTTTAAAAAAGAAGTTTTAATTTTCTTTCAAGGTTTCCTCTTGAGACAAGTTCTAAACCGGAAAAGATGTTCAAATGAATGCAAAAAAAAGTATATTCTTTTTGAAGGTCCAAAAGCTTATTTAAAAGAAGCAAGATGAAAAGGAGAATATTTATAAGCACTAAAAAAATAAGTCATATGCAAACACATCTCTGTATGTGGATTTTGTTTGTTGAGTTTGTTTGGAATTGTGATTGCTTTCATGACTCTTTAATAACTTGAAGGGATTTAAACATAATGGATTTAAAAAAATAATGTCATATTAAAGATACAGGTTGTTTTCTAAGGGACAAAAGCATAAGGAGATCTGTAAAAGTTATGTAATAAGAAGAATTTGGAGAAAGGTGTCATTTCAAGATAAGAAGACTCTACATTAAATTTTCCATAAAGTAATTCTTTCTGACCCCAGCCTTTTGTGTTAAAGTCTCTGGTGACAGCACACACTGTTGGTCATATTCAGTCTTGCTCCACCATGTTTGGTAGGCTCTCAGGTATCAGTTCTTTGCTGACTCTGGTCAGGTTAGGTGTCCTGCAAAGCAAGCTGGGTAAATCCTTGTGATGACAGCCAGACCTTTTGGCAAAGTGTCCAGAATTGACAGGCCACCGGTGCTCCTTCCCTTTGCATTTCCTGTTTGGAAAAATGCAGCAAATACAAATCACAGAGCAGCTTCTGGGAAAGTCTGCTTGCACTGTGGGGACCTAATGAGATTAAAAGAAAACTTGATTCCTGGATTGTAACAAGGAACAAGTGATCCTGAAGCTACCAGAAGAAAATGAAAGGTCTGTAGGTTGAAGTTTTTTCAAGGCACTCACAGGAAAAGGCAGAACAGTGGTCACCATTTACAGACTCCTGGACATTTTGTAGCCCACAAGCCTTTTAAATAGCTGTTCTCACTCCTCATATTAACCATATAGGTTAAAAGCAAATAATGGCTTACTAAGAGATGATGCTCTGATTTTCCATTTAAGAAAACTAAGAATCTCATTCTATATGCTTACTTTTCCGTGTCTTGAAATTGTAATACCTGGACTTAGAGTGTAATAATTTGTTTTTGTTTGGAAAAAGTAAACAACCATCAGTGAGGAAAAAACAAGGCAATGGATGGAAAATGGAGAAACTAAGCTGCTGAGGGCATAGCGTATCAAGCATTCTGTGCTATTACGTTAGTTAATGCTTACGCTTAAAAAGTGCTCCGTTTTCTCAAAGGTAGCCGCTATTCCCCCTCTAAACGAAAGCCTTATTAAGCTGCTCAGTTTCACTTCCCTTGTATTTCACATGGGGTTTAGATCTTTTGATCTTTCCGTCGCATTTTGCCTTTTGATCCCTTGATTCTCTTCATTCAATCTGTTTGCTTAATTATTTAATCTTCTTAATTCTCACCCTTTACCTCTACTCTCAGTCAACCTTTCATCTTTTTAGGTGTCCTAGAACATCTTACTCTTCTCTCTAACCTTTTATCTCATGAAACCTTTTATACATTGAAAGAAGTCACAGAGATTAAGGATAATTTCTACTTACCTAAAAAAAATCACAATATTTATATTTCCTTTTCGTATATCATCGTGGGGAATGAAATACAAATATTGTCATGTTCACGTTTTCCTGTATTATTGTTAAGTCCTTGCTAGGATATTGTTCACCATGTAGAAGAACCATAGAGAATTTTAGAAATTATAGCTACTCCTAACCAGAAACGAAGAGGAAGACTTTATCATCTGGTCTCCTCCTGGAGCCTCATCAGCAGCTGGATTTTATTTGCTAATGTTTGAGAAAATTATGGAGGTCTGCATGTGACATACAGCAGAATATCATCCCCAGGGTGGATTTGACCGAACTTCTCCAGGTCAAGGGCTCCATTAAAGAGGATAGTATTCAAAGACAGAGGAAAACAATGCTTTGGTCAAGCACATGTATATGTGAATATTGGAAAATAATTTTGAGAGAGATACTAGAGTACTCTAGTAAAAACACATAACCTTGACAAATTACTGAACTTCTCTCAGCCTGTTTCCTTACCTACAAAATGGGAAAGGTGATGATAATATCTATCTTCAAAGTTGTTGTGGGAATTAATGAGTTGCTAATTATTAGTGAAATTTTGAGACAAATAGAAGTTATTACTAAATATTAAAATATGAGATTCATTATCACATCTTTTTAAACATGGTAGGCGGAAAAGATTTTTTTCCCTTTTTTTGTGGTTAAGAATTATAAGGAATAAATAACTCTAATACTCTTAGTCACCTCTGAAATAGGTATGAATGTATGGGTATACTTAAATGGCTTTAGGTAACTATGCATTGTTGATTTTTTTGGTCTCCCTCTAGTTGTAGACATCACTTTTGGCTGCCATCAGTCAGTTTTCTCTTGCTGATTCCAATACGCTGTTGTATGTTGCATATCATTCATTCACTCTGAAGACCAGTCCTATCTAATAGCCAAATACGTAACTTAAAGTTTTCTAATAGCCACATCAAGCAAGATAAAAAGAGTCAGGTATAATGAGCTTTAGGGATTTCTTTTATTTAACTGAATATATAAAAATATCATGTCAACATGTAATCAGTATACAAATATTATGACATATTCTACACTCATTTTGTCATACTAAATCTTTGAATCTGGTGTGTATATCTTACTCTTGCAACACATCTCAATTCTAATGCTAAATTTTTATTAGATACTTGTTCTTTACTTAGATTTCATAAAGTTTACAGTTGAAAGTGTAGATTCACATATCCAAGTTGTTTCAAATATTTTAAATTTCCCAGTAAACAAATTGAGTATATATTATTATATTATTATATTAAAATATATTAAATTAAAATATATTAAAATTAAATAAAACTAAAAATTCAGTTCCTCAATCGCACTGGTCACATTTCTGGTGCTCAGTAGCCACTTGTGGTTGTGACCACCACATTGGTCAATGTTGCTAAGGATGCTTACTGAGCACCTATGATGTATATGAAGGCATTAGGCTAGAGATAGATTACAAGACATGGTTCCCTTTCCTTTCCTCAAGAGTAGGGAAGTTGAGGGGCACCTGGGTGGCTCAGTGGATTAAGCTTCTGCCTTCGGCTCAGGTCATGGTCCCAGGGTCCTGGGATCGAGCCCTGCATCGGGCTCTCTGCTCAGCGGGGAGCCTGCTTCCCCCTCTATCCCTTCCTGCTGCTCTGCCTACTTGTGATCTCTCTCTCTCTGTCAAATAAATAAAATCTTAAAAAAAAAAAAGAGTAGGGAAGTTGAGAGGAGTACAAAATACAGTAACGTTCTGAGAGTAGTTCTTTGTTTCTTCCTATAGAGTAATATGATTTTATGGCTGAAAGGACTTGTTTTTTTCTGAAGATTTTATTTATTTATTTGAGAGTACATGAGGAAGTGTGGGTTGGGGGTTGGCAAGGGGGAGGGACAGAGGGCAGAGGCTAAGCTGGGAGCCTGACATGAGGCTCCATCCCAGGACCCCAGGATCATGACCTGAGCCAAAGGCAGAGGCTTAACTGACTGAGCCACCCAGGCACCCTGGCTGCAAGGACTTTTCAAAAATTCCTTTTGAGTCAGTATCCATGACCAAGATGACTGAGGTTCCCTGGCAGTCTGACTTCTCAATAGTGAACATTATTCTGTGTTTGTATATGTCACACATACAGGAGTATGTATGATTGTTAAAATTATATATGCTTTTCATGATCTAGTAAAGCACTTTCCATTTAAACTGGGGCTTTAAACAAATAGCCCAATATTTGCCAATGCACTGTCCGATTTTCTAATGCCAAAATGTATGCATTTGTTAATTATTCAAGCTTCCTCTTCATATTGTTGTTAACTTCAGATTTCTCTCTCATTTCGTTCCTAGTTATTTCATCGAATAACTAGCTTTTGCTCATTATTTTTTGCTACTGAACTCAGTGTTGCACAGAAAAGTTGATTTGTTAATTAGTTTAATCGCCTCTTCTCATAATGACGGGGTAAGATTAGCGGAGGAAGCTTGTTATCAATCCGTGCTACTGGTAAGCAGTAATTATGGATAATGATGCTTTTGTCTTGCCGCATTCTGAAGATTGTCTTGAAATCCTCCTCGCTGAATTAGCAAATGGACTGTCATGTTGAATTTTCCTCTGGTTTCTTCCCATAACTCATCCCCTACTCTCCCCCCAATGAAACAAAATTGCAGCTTGTTAGGTGGAAGCTCATTTGAAGTCTCCATTCTCTTGAGTGTTCAGCTCGCGTAGGGAAGTGCCAGGTGCTCAGCC
Source organism: Martes martes (assembly GCF_963455335.1). NCBI lineage: Eukaryota > Metazoa > Chordata > Mammalia > Carnivora > Mustelidae > Martes > Martes martes. Next base: position 31,458,639 of record NC_137893.1, on the reverse strand, counting down.
GTGGCCACAGCCTTTGCCTTTGGCTTCAGGTTCCGACTCAACTGGCATCCTACAAGTCTTTGATTTTCCTTTTGCTTGAAGAGGCAGCGGTTGTCTTGACAGCAGAGCTAAAGCTCTGTCCTTGTACTTTGATGCACATTGTGGTACAATCTAATAATCAAAGTCATTTGTCAAGGAACGGGGTGTTCACACTTTTCTCTGAAGAGACTGGAGTAAACAGCAGATTTTATGTGGATGTAAGCCAGAAATGGCAGTCTCCACCACTTTAGAAATGTGCCTGGAATGCAGAGCCCAGAGTAGATTTTAACCAAGACCGTATCTTTATATTAGTGGTTCTTAACAAGGGATAGTTTTGACTTCTAGGGGATATTTGGCAATATCTTGTGACATTTGTGATTTTTGGGATTGGAGAAGGAAGATGCTGCTGGCATCTAGCGGGTGGAGGTCAGGGATGCTGCTTAACATCCTACAATGGATAAGACAGTCTTCCACAATAAAGAATCGTCTGGCCCAAAATGTCAGTAGTGTTAGGGTTGAGAAACCCTGCTTTGTATGATTACGAAGGGACCACTGTGACATATTTGATCCTCTCCCTTCTCAACAGCAAATTTTTTATATGGGTTGGGGAATAGTTCATTCAGTAGAAAAATTGGAATTGCAAAAGCATGAATTTCCCATGACCTGCTATGGGGACTCTTTATGGAATAAAAATGGAAAAAAAAACCCCCACTCTCATAATTAAAGTAGAAATTTGTTTAATTTCTACTTTTGCAGAAAGGTAATGGAGGCAATGTGCTAAACTGACATAGTTTATTTACTTATTTATTTTTAAATTCATTTATTTGACAGAGATCACAAGTAGGCAGAGCAGCAGGTAGAGAGAGAGGGGGGAAACAAGCTCCCTGCTGAGCAGAGAGCCCGATGCGGGGCTTGATCCCAGGACCCTGGGATCATGACCTGAGCCAAAGGCAGAGGATTTAACCCACTGAGCCACCCAGGTGCCCCTAAACTGACATACTTTAGACTCACCACCAAATTCCCTAATGGAACCACATTTTTTTTTTTTTTTTTTACCAACAGGGAGAAATTATGTGGTTCACAAATGTAACTGGATATATTTTGGTCAAAGGCTGCTTGTATTTTTCACTTCTTGAGATTAGATTCCACTGGGGGTAAACCCTAATGTTGTGGTCTTGTATGGCCCCAAACCCAGTCTAACTCAGAGTAACTTGGAGAGAGGTTCAGATATGAATATATCTTATGAAAGTAAAGAGTTTGTTTGAATACACAATTTCTAGTGATATCTCAGACTGAGGGGAATGTCTGGAGTTGTAGAGGCAGGGATCTCTTTAGAACTGACAGTCACCATCCTTTCTCATATATTCTTCTTCTTCTTCTTTGTTAAGGTTTTATTTATTTATTTGACACAGAGATCACAAGTAGGCAGAGAGGCTGGCAGAGAGAGAGGGGGAAGCAGGCTCCCTGATGAGCAGAGAGCCCAGTGCAGGGCTTGATCCCAGGACCCTGAGATGTGGGGCTTAGATCCCAGGACCCTGGGATCATGACCTGAGCCGAAGGCAGAGGCTTTAATGTTCATCATCACTAGCCATCAGGGAGATTCAAATTAAAACCACATTGAGATACCACCTTATACCAGTTAGAATGGCCAAAATTAGCAAGACAGGAAACAACGTGTGTTGGAGAGGATGTGGAGAAAAGGGAACCCTCTTACAACTGTTGGTGGGAATGCAAGTTGGCGCAGCCACTTTGGAGAACAGTGTGGAGATTCGTTAAGAAATTCAAAATAGAGCTTCCCTATGACCCTGCAATTGCACTACTGGGTACTTACCCCAAAGATACAGATGTAGTGAAAAGAAGGGCCATCTGTACCCCAATATTTATAGCCACAATGGCCACGGTCACCAAACTGTGGAAAGAACCAAGATGCCCTTCTATGGACAAATGCATAAGGAAGATGTGGTCCATATACACTATGGAGTATTATGCCTCCATCAGAAAGGATGAATACCCAACTTTTGTAGCAACATGGACAGGACTGGAAGAGATTATGCTGAGTGAAATAAGTCAAACAGAGAGAGTCAAGTATCATATGGTTTCACTTATTTGTGGAGCATAACAAATAACATGAAGGACAAGGGGAGATGGAGAGGAGAAGGGAGTTGAGGGAAATTGGAAGGGTTGGTGAACCATGAGAGACTATGGACTCTGAAAAACAACCTGAGGGTTTTGAAGGGGCGGGGAGTGGGAGGTTGGGGGAACCAGGTGGTGGGTATTAGGGAGAGCACGTATTGCATGGAGCACTGGCTGTGGTGCAAAAACAATGAATACTGTTACGCTGAAAAGAAATAAAAAATTAAAAAAAATTTGTATATTTCCCTAGGTCAATTTCAGCAAGCAATGGCAACTTCATAAAGGAGACATTGCTAACGATTTTAGCTCTGTCTCTTGAGAGGTGGTGAATTTTCTTTCCCTTGCTGCAGCTTTTCTAGAAGTAGCTATATGATCACATGGGATATTCTTACTGCACGCAGTTGGAAATTCTGTTAGATGATCTCTGAGATCCTTTATAACCCTGTGGTTCTCTGATTGAATGATTTTGTGAGTTTATCATTAAGAATTTATAATTGTGTAGCCTCTCAATTCCTAACTCCCCGCTCCTCTATGTACACTTGTTCCTAATTTCACCTCAGTTATTGTTTGTCTCCATAATCTTCCAAATGGAACCTCAGTGAATATCTTCTCTGTCCTGTGCAAGTGTCATGCTCTGTCAGTGTCCTACTCCTAGAATGTCTTCTTTTCTTCCTTTAAGTCTTAGCTCACGTCTTACCCTTCACGAAGCTCTTTCCTACTGTTGTAGTCTAAACTAAAAGAAACTGTGGTTCCCCTTTCTTATTTCTCCTATACTTGTAATCTGGGTTATAGAATATAGGAAAGCATCTTAATTTTTTCATGAAACTAGAGGTACCAGCAGAAGATAAGTGGATTTCTATGCTAAGTCCTATGGTTTTTGTTTACTTCTTATGTACGAGCTTTTCACCTCTTCATAATTTATGATGACGAGGCTGTTTATCCCTTGGTTATAAATTGTCTTTCATAAATGTTCACCTCTTTAATTAAACTCTAAATTTTCTGGAGCTGTACATTTGCTTTGATTCCTCATTTGTGCCTTTTATAGTACTTGTGTCAGGGTACTCAGGCAATACAGGACTACATTTAATGAGGGGCTGTGGACCCAGGTGACCTGGTAAGCATGACCAGCATGGTGAGGCACACCCTATATACCAATGGAAGTTAATGTACAACTTAAATAATCACATGTACTTATTTATATCTATTTTTGTATTTCCAGTAACAATAATAGAAATACTTCCTCTCAGGTTATTTTTTCTGTTTTTTAAAAAAATGTCAGTACACGACTCTGTTTCAGTTCTCCTGGGGCCCAGATGAAGCTTATTTATTTTACTGTCCATACCACTTGTAATGTCAGGAGAGGAAAACAGAAAAATGGGAGGGAAGCAGCATGTTTTATAGGTAATTACTACTTTTGTGATACTGTGTGGCTAAGTGGTACATCTATTACAGTTTCCCTTAAACTCCCCCTGGATCCAAGGGAAGTTATTGTTGTTTGCAGGGAGCTACTAGACTGACCATTTCTTATTCCTTTCTTCTTGTAAGATGTAAGAAGAATGAGAATGATACTCAGGTGTAGATGTTTTCAGTATAAAATGAATAAGGAATGTCAATTATAATGAAAACAGATGCACATACTTTTCAGTTTTGTTTTTACATCAAGAAGTCAAATAGATGATATATTTTGAATTTTAGTAGATAAGAAATGCTATTACTTATTAAAAATTCTATCAACTTTCAGAATTTGGATATTAATCATAGAACACTGGCATATGAACTTTAAAATATTAATTTTCATATTAATGAATGAGGAGCTTGTCAAGGAAATGACATTCCGATCTTTTCTTTTCTCTCTTTTTAAAAATTTTTTATTTATTTTTAAAATTTCTTTTCAATGTTCCAGAATTCATTGTTTATGCACCACACCCAGTGCTCCATGCAATACATGCCTCCACAATACCCACCATCAAGCTCACCCAAACCCCCCCACAAAACCCTCAGTTAGTTCCTCAGAGTCCACAGTCTCTCATGGTTCATCTCTCCCTTCAATTTCTCCCAACTCCCTTCTCCTCTCCATCTCCCCATGTCCTTCATGTTATTCCTTATGCTCCACAAATAAGCAAAACTATATGATAATTGACTCTCTCTGCTTGACTTATTTCACCCAGCATAATCTCTTCCATCCTGTCCATGTTGATACAAAAGTTGGGTATTCATCCTTTCTGACGGAGGCATAATATTCCATAGTATATATGGACCACATCATCCTTATCCATTTGTCCGTTGAAGGGCATCTTGGCTCTTTCCACAGTTTGGCGACTGTGGCCATTGCTGCTATACACACTGGGATACAGATAGCCCTTCTTTTCACTACATCTGTATCTTTAGGGTAAATACCCAGCAGTGCAATTGCAGGGTCATAGGGAAGCTCTATTTTTAATTTCTTAACGAATCTCCACACTGTTTTCCAAAGTGGCTGCACCAACTTACATTCCTACCAACAGTATAAGAGGGATCCCCTTTCTCCACATCCTCTCCAACACATGCTTTTTACTGTCTTGTTAATTTTGGCCATTCTAACTGGTGTAAGCTTGTATCTCAATGTGACTTTGATCTGAATCTCCCTGATGGCTGGTGATGATAAACATTTTTTCATGTGTCTGTTAGCCATTTGTAACGACATTCCAAATCTTCTCCTAACTTTTTATTTTTATTTATTTATTTATTAACATATAATGTATCATTTGTTCCATGGGTACATATCTGTGATTCATCAGTCTTACACAATTCACAGCGCTCACCATAGCACATACCCTCCCCAATGTCCATCACACAGCTACCCCATCCATCCCACCCCCCTCCCCTCCAGCAACCCTCAGTTTGTTTCTTGAGATTTAGAGTCTCATATGGTTTGTCTAGCTTTTTATTTTTTTTAGTATTTTTTAATTTTTATTTTTAAAAAAAGATTTTATTTATTTATTTGACAGAGAGATAGAAAGAACATAAGTAGGCAGAGAGGCAGATAGCGAGAGGAAGGGAAGCAGACTCCCCGCTGAGCAGAGAGCCTGATGTGGGGCTTGATCTCAGGACCCTGGAATCATGCCCTGAGCTGAAGGCAGAGGCTTTAATCCACTGAGCCACCCGGGTGCCCCTCTTCTGCACATTTCTTGACAGATATTTTGTTTTTGTTTTTTTGGGTGTTGAGTTTGGTAAGTTCTTTTTTTTTTTTTTTTTTAAGTTTTTTAAAAAATTTATTTGAGGGAGAAAGAGTGAGAGAGAAAGAGAGAGAGAGAGAGAGCGAGCGAGCATGAACAGGGTGAGGGGTAGAAAGAGAAACAGACCTCCCTCTGAGCAGAGAGCCTGACTCCAGGCTCAATCCCAGGATTCTGGGATCATGACCTGAGCCAAAAGTAGACACTCAACCAACTAAGCCACCCAGGTACCTCTTGCTGAAATTTTTGCCTTCATATTCATCAGGGATATTGGTCTGTAATTCTCCTTTTAATGGGGTCTTTGTCTGGTTTTGGGATCAAGGTAATGCTGGCTTCATAGAATGATTTTGGAAGTTTTCCTTCTATTTTTTGGAAAATGTTTCAGAAGAATAATATTAATTCTTTTTAAATGTTTGGTAGAATTCCCCTGGGAAGCCATCCAACCCTGAACTCTTGTTTGTTGGGAGATTTTTGATTACTGATTCTATTTCTTTGCTGGTTATGGGTCTGTTCAGGTTTTCTATTTCTTCCTGTTTCAGCTTTGGTAGTTTATATATTTCTAGGAATTTATCCATTTCTTCCAGATTGCTTCTAAGTTGTTGGTATGTAATTGCTTGTAATGTTCTTTTATAATTGTTTGTATTTCTTTGGTGTTATTTGTGATCTCTTCTCTTTCATTCATGATTTTATTTATTTGGGTCCTTTCTCTTTTCTTTTTGATAAGTCTGGCTAGGTGTTTATCAATGTTGTTAATTCCTTCAAAGAACCAGCTCCTAGTTTTGCTGAACTGTTCTGTTTTTGTTTTTGTTTTCGTTGTTTGATTTCTATATCATTGATTTCTGCTTTAATCTTTATTATTTCTCTTCTCCTGCTGGATTTACGTTCTGTTTTTTTTTCTTTTTCTTGCTATTCTTTTGCCAGCTCCTTTAGGTGTAAGGTTAGGTTGTATTCTCTTCACTATGTTTTAAGTTGATGTATTGAAATTGCCACAGGTTGTTCTTGAAGATTTTATTTATTTCATTACTTTCAATTACATAAGCTAAACCAATCCCGTAATTTCTCTAAACTATAATGTACTTCTCTTCAAATATCACTTTTAGGCTTAACTGGAAATCTTGTCTTAATAGTCTTATTTAAAGGCATGTTATTTTGATTCTTGTCCCAAAGATGTTACTATATGTTGGTAACATTAAATTGTGGAAGTTTTCTTCATTGAATAAAATAATTGGGACTTGCTTGAAAAAATATTCAAAGGCTTTAAAATAAATCTTTGTGCATGAATATTACTGCTGGATAACCTTCAAAATTACTTTTGAATGCGGTAATTATTTTACAATGTGCACATATCCTGAAACATCAAGTTGTACCCCTTAAATATCTGCAATTTTTGTCAATTTTACCCAATAAAGATGGGAAAAACCCTAATTTATTTATTTATTAAGATTTTATTTAGAGAGAGAGTATGCATACGTGAGTGGGTGAGGGGCAGAAGGCGAGGGAGAATCCCCAGCAGACTCCCTGCTGGTGAGGAGTCCTAGCAGGGGCTCCATCTCAGGACCCTGAGATCCTGACCTGAGCCAAAGCCTAGAGTTGGATGCTTAACAGACTGTGCCACCCAGGTGCCCCAGAAGACCCCAATTTAAAAAAAGGGTCATATATGCTATACTCACAGTATGTACATAAAGAGTTAGGCTGGCAAAAAAGGAAAAGAGAAGGCTTTGCTTTTTGAATTTAAACATATGCTGAGAACAGACTGAAATTATGCTGAGATGTGTTTGGTATGTATTAATCTATATTAGTGGACACTAGAGAGCAGGGTGACTTTCTTAGAGACATTTGGTTTTGAGCAGAGCCTGTGCTTAGGAATACAGTGATTTTTAGTTTCCATATTTCAAATTTTGACTCAGGATCATATTCCTTAGAAAAGCTTAGAAAATTTTGGGGAAACTCCCCAAATCACTTTCAAACCTCTCTAAAAGGATTATGTAGTTAAGTTATTCCTCCTTGGTGTCTGAAAACAACTTATTTTATGGGAATAATTGTGTTTGGAAGCAGATTCTTGTTTTCATCAGGCTGTTTTCTTAACATCAGATTTAAAAAAATCTTTAAAACGAGCATCACACTTTGTATAACAATGCAGATTTTGTTTGAAAAACTGAAAAATTATACAAATATAATTAAAAACTTATTATAGAAAATTTCAAACATATGCAAGAAATAGACAAAATTGTATAATGAAGCCCCGGGTAACCTCTCTTAGCTTCAACAATGATAAATTCATGGCCAAACTTATTCCATCTGTGTAAGTGGTTTTGAAGGAAGTGTCTCTTTCTGTCTTCAGTTGTTCAACAATCACAATTTAACTGACTATAAAAGTCCTTGGTGAGACAATGATAGAAATTATTTAGGAATTTTTTCTGCCCTTTTTGTTCCCATTTATTTCCAGTGACAGTTCAATTTTATGCCTCGTGGAGATTTGGTTCAGCTGGATGGGTGTGGCTGCCTCAGTTCCCGAGGCTCTTTTGGTTGTCCTTTGCCCTCGTGATATCCAGGGGCTAAAATCCTGCTAGTTTTTCAAGGGACAGATTTAGGTTTTAAGGTAGTGTTGAGCTAAGACACAGACTTATGAAAATCTTGGCTGTCCTTTCCTTAGCTGCCTGCCGCATGGAGAGTGAAGACTGGTACCTATCTGACACATCTGACCCTCAGAAAACAAATGTACTGACCTTCAAGCATGAAGCGTAGGAACATTTTGCATCGATCCTTTTTTCAGATTTTTGATGAAAATAATGAACGAGAGAGGGCTTTGCTCTGAAGGAGACACTTCCTTCCTAAGTACCGTCCCTTTGTGTCTTTACTGTCTCAGTTGTATGTGTACAATGGAGAGAATAGCTCAGGAGACCCTTTGCCCACGTCTATTATGCTGTTATTCCATCTGTCTGTGGCAAACCAGAAAAAAACCGTGTTAGGTCTTGCCTTATGGCAAATTCTGATCCACAGTTGCTGTTTTCCCACACTTACTTAAGCTTCTTTGCACATCTACTGGCACAAAGGCCCGAGCCCTTCCTGCTGAATGTGAGTTACTTTTATACATCCGGGCCCTCTGGCCTTGCCTCTGGCAGATACAAACAAACAAACAAAAGGCTGCTTGGAGCTGACTTCCAATAGTAGAAACTGGTTCACTGCCAGAATAGGAGAAGGCGCATTAGAACTGCAAGCGTGTGCTTCCACTTGTCTGCAGATTGGCAACATTTTGTCACTTTTTGAGTAACATAGGTATTTTTATGTAGTCTTTTGAAATGAATTAGCATTAAAAAAGACACTCATTGGAGAAAGCGACTGATTTTTTTAATACAAGCCTGTCTAAAAATGTAATGTGATTTGAAAATTGGTGAATAGTTCTAATAAATTTGGAGGAAGGTGAATATTAGGCTGCATATTATCATGATCCTTATAGAATATGAAAAAATATAGATTGTCTTACAAACAACATTTTATTTTAAGTTTCACTGAATCGAGTTTTGGCTTCCAATGAGGTCGTGTTGCAACCCTCTTACGTTGTATATCAATGACCAGATTGGCCCTGGGAAATGACTTTATGACAACAGAAGTTTTAGGAAAAATGGAAAAAAATTTATATATGTATAGTATATATATTTATTATGTATTATTTAATATATATAACATATATACATATATATGTATGTATGTATATAATATATATATATATGTGTGTGTGTGTGTGTGTATATATATATATAGCATTTGGTTATCCATGATTTCTGTTTCTTTTGGCTATCCATCTCCCCCCTGAACATAGAATGGGCAGAGCATCTTTCTATTTTCAAGCTCTATTTTCAAGAATAGACAATTGAAATCAGTGGTTGGATCTGAAACTTTTGGGAAACGGAGTTTAAAGATTTTATGTGGTTTTAGAATAAATGAGAAACCATCTGAAGCAAGAATGTCCTCCACCCCTGTGGATACTAGTTGTTAAATAGATCTCGTTCCACAGAACCCCCATTTTTAAGAAACCAACCCCGTATTAGGGAAAATGAGAAAACTGGGAATTTAGTTATGAAAACAGCAATAACTGAATTTTACCAACGTTTTGAATGGAGGAAATAAATAAATGTGATTGAGAGTTTCTATACTTTGAAGAGAAATAGGATAGAATAGAATGGAACAATTAGGTAAATCTCTGCATTTGCATCTATAGCTCTTCAGCTCCTTAGTTTCTCTCGAAATCAGAGGCATTTGCATAAGAAGACGGGACTTCCCATCTGAAAGATGAGAAAGCAAAGGAGAGGAGGCCTTTCCTCCCTTATCCTCTCTTCTCTGTGTCTGGCCTGTAGAGGACAGTCATTGGGTTTAGCTCCATCCCAGTCCCTTCTCTGTTGCCGCTGCGTAGTGTCGCTTGCCCTGTAGTGGGAGGCCGTTGGTATGCTGTCACCAGTGGCTGCTTTTCTTACCACGGGGTTCATCGTGAGGCAGGACGAGGAAAACCAAGGACAGTCCACTGCAATTCGTCTTTCCCAGTTTTACCTCCAGCTCCTGGGAGCCCACTTTCCAGCCTGTACTGCAACTTGGCTATGATTTTTCTGGAGCCGCTGCTTTTCCTTATTTCTTCTTTTCATTACAAATTGATTTATATGCCTGTAATTTTCAGTTTTCCAAAGGGCACTTTTGACCCACAATGCCAATTTAATTCCATGTGGAATAAAACTGGATGAACTATTTAAAATTCTGGTACAGTCTTGCTTTCCTTTGATATTTCAATCTGGTCAAAAGATCTAATATCTAATATCTTTTATTAGAGAATAGATCCTTGGGATTTTTTTTGACACGCCAGTGTATTTGACTTGCATTACTTAATTTCCCAATCCTCCTGCCCAAGGATACAGGTTGCTTGAGTACAGCTGATTCATCCTGGCATCTGCTACGTCTTTGTGAGGTTTCTAGGAAGCTGGGAGGACCTGGGAGCAGACGTCACCCAGGGTTATCATGTATTGTATGGGGATGGATAGCTTGGAAGCTGGCTTATAATTTTAGGAACTAGTATCTGTTTCTACCATGGACCAGTAGCTATTGACCAACTGGTTCAAGACTATCCAGTCACCTTCCAAGATATTTAGTGTAGGGATCCCAAAGGATGCTATGAATAAGGGTTTTCAGATACACTGATAAAATGTTGCATAAGGCATCATTGTCTCAGAGATTTACAATGCATATTAACTTATAGACCCCAAGAAGTCCTGTAGTAAAGAAGGCTGTTTGTGTTTAATTCAGTGTTTCTGAAAGTTATTTCGCCTTAGAACCCTACAGGTCACCTTATTTATTAACATTTTCTGGGATTTGTATTTAAAAGAATAATTTTGGGGGGAATTCTGGCTTAAGCTATTTCTTTTCATGACATTTAAAAATGACTTTAGGGGCATCTGCCCCTTGCTTCCTTACCCCCCAGATAAATAAATAAATAAATAAATAAAATCTTTAAAAAATAAAAATGACTTTATCTAAAATACACTTCACAAAGCAGATTTTCTTTTTTATGATGAGACTCATGCACTGGGTACTAATTAGTCATCAAAAATTGCTCGTGATCATGGAATTTTAGGGAAATGTAAATTATATGTTATATCTGATTTAGGTTGTCTTAATGGGGATCTTCATACTCAATTCATTGAGTCCTTTTGAAACTTTATTGTGCCCTTGTTACACAGAAGCAAGAATGTGACTATGGCAGTGAGTAAAGGTAGCAGTGGATAAGCTGAAAATGAGATATGATTTACCTCTCCTGACAAACCAAACCTTTCAAATGGAAAAGTACCCAGTTAGTAACAGAAAGTGCTGCTGCCAGCAAAATGTGCCTCCAGATTCAGGTCCCACAGTGTTTTATTGTGGTCCATCCAGTGCAGGCGTCTTCCTTGGCAAGAACATGTGTTCTTTCTGATAAGTTACTTATGTAATCTGAGTTACCATTTTGTCCCATACTAACCTTTTATTGTTATTCATTATTATTATTCACTCATTTTTCTGAATTGGTTATATTTTTGGTCTGTTTAATTTCTTAACATGTTGGACCGAATACAAAACTTCAGTGGATAAAAGGGTCAGGACCATTGTCCTCTGTCACTCTTCCTTGCTCCCTTCAAAATTTCACAGCCCATATGGGGCCTTCAGAACCATTTTGGCCTTGCTCTGATTTACCACAGTTTGTTAAACTCAGGCCCTGCTGCTTCTCCAGGTGGATGTGCCCAGGCCTTTCTATCTTTGCCCTTCCTAAGCAAGGACTGTTGGTCTGATCAGTTCATTTCCCATTTAGCAAGAGCTTACTCTTTGTCCAGCATTGTGTTAGGAGCTGAGGAAATTAGAAGAGTAAGACACAATCTCTGCACTTTCAGAGTTAATAATCTAGGGGGATGCAGATAAGTAAACGGATAATTTCAATGTAATGTATGTGGTGATAAAGGTAGCACGGTATCCTATGGGAGGTACAAGGAGGGTTGCCATGCCCAGAATAGGGAAGTCAGGGAAGGTTTCCTGGAGGAAATGATGTGAACTAAGACTTGAAGGACAAGAGTGTAGTAACAAATGAAGAGGGGCATGGTGTTAAGGCTGGGTTTTCCAGGCAGAGGGAAGATTATGGACAAAGGCATGGAGGTATAAACTGCAAATACTTTGGTATTGCTGCATTGTAAACTTTGAAGCCAAAGAAGGCCAGAGATAACATCTCTGTATCCTGTTTATATATAGACTCAGCTCAGGCTGGATAGCTTCCTAAAGGATGGCAGGAACAATTTATCTTTGCTAAGACCCAAAGGCAGCATGGAGGAGAATAATCCTATCATTTAAAAAGATCACAATACAAAAGGCTAAGATGGTATTGGTTATTCTCTTGGGATTTATTCTCTTAAGATTTTATTCTCTCGGGATTTTCCTGATTTTTATGTGCTCTGTATTTGAAGAAGGTATAGTTTTTGGTGATGATCATTCCTACTAGATACTGAGATAAGCAACAGCTGGAAGCCATTGTCTTATATCTAAATGCTGGACATAGATGTCCTGATGATAAGCAATGAGAATCACAGTTAATATGTCACTTTCATAGTTTCACTATTCAACAACTTTTTTTTTTTTCATGGACAGACATTGTCTTAGGGGCTGGGCATATGCCGATGAACAAAACAGAGGTGATTTCTGTCTCCTTCCTCAGAGTTCCTAATCCAGTTGGGAAGAAAGAAATTGAAAAACTAATTAAAATTGTCTTGTACACAATGGGGGATTCTAACTAGCATATGAGTAAGAGGGCTGAACACGGGTGCCTGGGTGGCTCACTCGTTCAAGCATCTGACTCTCAATTTTGGTTCAGGTCATGGTCTCAGGGTTGTGAGATAGGCCCCATGTTGGGCTCCACATTCAACAGAGTCTGCTTGAGATTCTCTCTCTGCCTCTCCCTCTGACCGCCCCCCCCAATAAATAAACACATCTTAAAAAAAAAGAGTATGCTTAGTAATCATATTTCTGAACATAAAGAGTTGTCCACGCACTCATACACATAAGAGAAGATGTCTGCAAAGAGTGTTATCCTTACCACTGGAGTAAAAGCTAATAGCTCTGTGGTCACTCTCAGTTTTGGGATTTCCTAGTAAAATTTGGAAGGAAGATGGTCACTGAGCAAAATCAGTCTTAGAAATGATCATTTTTATGGGTTAAAGCAAGTTGCTGATATGAAAAAAAAGCATAACTCTTTTTATTAAAGGCCCAGGAATATTTCAACCACGGGCTCCATCTGTCAGTGGGGGAACTGTAGTGTGGCATGGAGGTGGTTAGGTAATGTTGCCAGAAGCTCACTGACTGCAGGTTGTGACAAATGACTGACCCCTAGGGCCACCAACCCTGGCTGCCTGGTGCTCTGGTTGGCCCCTGCAGAGTGGCTCCTATTCTCTCACTTCTGACCAGACCACTCCTTTAGCCTGAGGCGGGTATTTTCATTATGATCCATAATAACATCGAATGGACTTTGTAATTGAATGAGCATCATACACCGGAGACTTTTGATGGGCTCAGCTCATCAGGGTTTGAAGAGGGCTGTGTTGAGGGAGAGTGGGTGGTGGGGGGCTGGGTTTGAAATGGCAGCCAAGGGACACACTTGCTGGCTTGTATGTTCTGCTTCTGCCGCCATTTGCTGAAGCGAATCAGAAATAAAGGGTCTTGTCAGTTTACTGTGGCATGAATTATAAATAAAAATCTGTGTTTGTAGTAATAATGAGGAATGAAAACAGGAAAAAAAATTCTAGTTGGGACGATCAGCTTGCTGTGGACACCCTTTATAGAAGTAAACTCTCTTTAGATCTCAGGATTCTTCCTTATTCATTGTCTGTCATGGACACCAAGATTTAATGGGAATGAAGTCAAGTCTCTGCCTGGATGAGGGGTACATGGTGTGAACAGGCAAAAGTGAACCTACATGTCTTTGTCCTCTTCCCCTATGTTAATTATTGCTCACATTTTCTGCTGATTGAATACTTAGCCTATTCACCAATGGCTGACGAGACAATTTCTAGTGAGGCTGTTACAGGCAACATTGTGAATAATGAATACGGTTTAATGAATTGCATAGTCGATGGGGAAGGGAAACAGAGAGTGGTTGAATGAATGTGTATGTATTGGGTGACATGAAAGAATTGGTCATTGTTTGGATAATGTAGTTTATCTTCTCTGATGGACAGAGGCTGTAGCATGAATCATCCCAAATGGAGGAAGAAACTTTAAAAATTATATGTGATATGTGATGTAGGTTGTAACCTGCATTTCCAGTGTGCATATCTGGAGTACCAGAAATTAAAAAGCACCATATTTGAGTCATTCTGTGCCCTCAACACGTGTTTTTTAAATTACTTGAGTGCCAGCAGAAAATTAATTTCCTGCCTTCAGTCTAGCTTGAATACCAAGTTGCATGTGCAACAGTGAGAAAAGAATCACATGGGAGATGGGAGGGGCAAAGTAGGGAGATAGATGGAGAGGGATGAGGCCCTGGCATGAGGGAGTGGAGGGCTGCTGGGGGAGTAGAGCTTTCCAGGAAATACCAAGTGTGGACTTGAGAATGGTTGGTGGAAGGCTTCAACGTTAGACAGATCTTCAGGAAATAAGGAGCTACTGTAGGCTCTTGGTCAAGAGAGTTAGAGCTTGAGGCACTCAAGGGCTGAACAGCATTGACAAGATGGGGACTCCAGCAGGTAGTAGTGTGTCCTCTCAGCACTGATCCAGAGCAGAGATGGTGTGGCCTGAGCTGGAGTGTGGCTACAGAGTGAGACATATTTTAGATGAAGGATTGGAAAAACATGGTGATGAAGATGTGGAGGAAAATGTGAGTCAAAAATAACCTCCAGTTAGCAACCGTGGGGTCACAATTAGAATGGTCCAGAAACATCAACAGAGTAATAAAGCCCTGGAATTACGACGTATGTTAGGAATTGCTAAGGGAGTTTCTCTGCGATTGATGAGTGGTTCAGGGTATCAGAAGAGAATGGAAGGAACATCGCCTGTGATACAGTGTTTCAAGTCTGAGTCCTTTTTTCCCTTTGGATCTGTAATGGATGCAAGGAGAACCTCCTTTTACTTAAAAGAGCACACACAGAATAATTACTACTTATACTGGTGCTTTTTTTAATGATTGAAAAAATTTTTTCTCAAGAGATACAGAATTGTAGAAACAGTCTTCTGAGATTTCTCAGAGCAGTGCTAGGAAATGGCAAATGATCAAATTTGGTGTTTAACCAAATCGTATATTTAGTATTCCTATGGAGGGCTGTCCTTTGGGAGTCCCTGGTTGTGCCTCCTTGCCAGTCGAACTACTGACATTAATGCTTGCTATTCAAAAACAAACTGTACAAAGGATCTTCAGGAACCTATTTAGAGTCAGTCCTGAAGATCTGGGTCAGTCTTGGTCTCCAGCTCCTATCACATGAGATTTGAGCTTTTTCTTCTGGTTCATACAATTGTTATATTATTTTTATTAGGTATCTAGGAATTAATTCCATTATGCATGAATTCCATTAATTTTGTGATACTCTATAAGGCACATCATACTTTCACTGCCATTTGCTGGGCTTGCAGACAGAGCGCATGGCATGGCTATACAAATGGTTATAACACGGCCTGCGTGCATTTCAGTCTGGGTATTCCAGAACAGACAGAGAGCAGGTGGTGATTTTCTTACACAAAATTTAATAGTGAACTTTTGTACCTATTCTTACCAAAATGTCTACAATCATGGAACCCTTCTGATTCTTATTGCAATGTAAATTCATATATTGTAATATTTGTTTTGAAAATTTTATATACTGGCTCACCATATGAACATGTTCTCATTGCCTACTCAGGCCTTTGAGCAATTTGCAGTCTTTTGTTAGCAAATAAAGGCCCTCAGAGCCTCCTATTTTGAGCCCCAAGTTTACCAGCTGCTATCCACTACTGGGCCTCATTAGAGGCCTGCCGCTCTGCTGAGAACCACACCACATGCTCTACCCTCTCTTGTCTACATATTAGCCTGTTGCTGCTCCTTAAATTACCTGGTACAAAAGCTAGCTCTATTTCTCCACAGAGAGCTACCACTCCTATCCAGTTTGAAGAGGGTCTATGTCATGATCTCTCAAACTAATTAAGGTTTGTGGGCAGGCCACTGGTTGCTATAGAGGAACTTTCCTGAAGACTGATATCTACGAGGATTTTTTGTGGGGGGAGAGCAAAAGATTACTGCAGCTGTAGCTTATATTGAAAAGCCCGTTTGAAAAATAAAACAAAATGCCTCTTGCTTTAATCTAGGCAATATAATTAATTTTACCTTTCAAAAGTTATTTCCTAAGGGAACTATAACACCATATTAATTAAAAACATTTGACATGAAAGATTTAAAGTGTTATCAGAGGTAGGGGCTAGTAAATATTCTTGAAAAGTGTTTCCATGAAGATTTACTGGAAATCATTGGTTGTATCCAGTATTATATTAATTAGACAGTATTTATATTTTTAAATGAGAACATCACATCCTTCTAACTTTTAAGAAGATTTGTTTGCAATTTAGTGGTTTAAGAAATGGATTAGATAGTGTCAGTTTCCTCATGCTAAATGATTGAAATAAAATTTCAGGAAATTTTAGGATTTCTGGGAAATTTTTGAAATTTTGGCTACAAATTCAGAAAGAATAGTAAAATTACAGGTGTTCCAGATTTCCAACAAAATGAATTGATGAAAATCTGTGTCAGCACAAAAGGTAAATTACCGAGTGATTCTTCTTTAAAAAAGCTACAGTTTACCAAAAGGACTACTTTAAGTGGCAAACCCCTCTCATACTTTCAAAAATGATTCAATAGTGGAAATTGTATTTGCACATCAATTGCATTAAGTAGGAAGGTCTGAGTTAGGTAGGAAGATGTGGCTTATCAACCTTCTGGAACTGTTTACATATCTTTCACAGAATTTCTTTTTTTTCTTTTCTTTTTTTTTTTTTTAAGATTTTATTTATTTATTTGACAGAGAGAGATCACAAGTAGGCAGAGAGGCAGGGAGAGAGAGAGAGAGAGAGAGAGAGGAGGAAGCAGGCTCCCTGCTGAGCAGAGAGCCCGATGTGGGGCTAGATCCCAGGACCCTGGGATCATGACCTGAGCCACTGAGCCACCCAGGAGCCCCCACAGAATTTATTATTGCTTTCTTCATTCTTTACTTCTTTCTCTTGTTTCTTCTCTTTGTCCTTTGCTTTCCTATTTCTTGAGAATCATATTTGCTTGTTGCAAATACCTTTTATATTTCAAATACCTCTTATATTTCCTTACCTGTTATTTTTTAGAGTAATTTCATTATTGACCTAGTTCATCAACCTTTTCTTTCAAATTTCACCTCATGCTACCCTTTCTTCTCTGGCAAAACCTTCCTGGTCAGCCAGATTGATCTTTCTGGCCACTCTCTCAGCCATTACAAGGGAATGAGAATGCCCCTGGCTACCCAACTGCATATTCCAGGTAATGCTTTGAGTGAAATATGTGTATTTAAGTTATGGGTATATATAGTAAGTCTATCCATCTATGAAAACTTAATGAGGATGCAAGCACTAAGCATTATGTCAGAACATGGGGGAGATTTCTGGTTACTGAATCTGTAATGGATTTAGGGAATGAAGAGTTTCTGAATCTAGTTAATTTGCATGTGTAAGTGAGCAGGGGCTTTTTATCTGCTTAGCACTGTTTCTAGGGCTTCAGAGAGACTGTAAATGCTTTTGGATGAGAAGGAAAGTAAAGAATATTTAGGTTCATCAAATACTACCGTGCAAACATTTTCTGTGGGTGCAAATAAACACTTTTTAAAGTAACTGTTGGATAGGCACAGGGATTATGACAGCTTCAATGGGGACTCCAGTATAAACAGTGCTTTAACAAATGTTTGTGGATCAGAAATCAATTCCAAGGGGCATGTTTATGAGGTCTGTTGTGTCTTGTGGCATGGATGGGTAGATGGGGAGAGGAAATGGGTCATCCTCTTCCTGGAAGATGACCATAATTATTAATTAAAGAAGTGTTTTTTAAGTGCTTAGTATGTACCAGGCATTGTATTAGGTGCTGGGAGGACAAGAGCAAAAAGACAGACGCCGTCCCTGTCCTCATGAACCTCATGGACGGGTGGAGGATAGAAACAAATAAACGGAAAATTGCTCTGTGTGTTAATTGGAGCTATGATGGCAGAGAGCAGAGTGTGCTGAGAGGACAGATTGGTCCTGCAGGTAGTAGAAATCATCCAAGCGTAGGCTAGACTAGAGAAACAAGCCTGTGGTTTCTGGCCTTCACTCTCCTACTGGGGATTTTGGGCCTGAAAACATCAACCTTCATCTGTAATTCTCTTAGAAACAACCATTGTGTTAGTATCTCAGGTGGTCAGTTAGGGACTCTTGTTCTTTACCAAGCCCTATGGTGATTTTATCTGTTTAGGGTATGTGTGTGTGTGTGTGTGTGTGTGTGTACAACATGCATTGTGCTATATCATTTGAAAGTAAGTTGTAGATACTATTAGACTTTGGTATGTATCTCCTAATAATAATGTTTACTTTCTACATAAATCATAATAACATTATCTCTAGAAAAATTAACAGTAACTTGATGAAATTATAGTATTGAGTCCATGTTAAAATTACCCCAGTTACTCCAAGAATGACTTTTATGGTTATTTTTCTCTCCAAACAAGGATTCAAATAAAGTTTATGCATTATAATTAACTGTTATAGCTTTCCAGTCCCCTTCCACCCCAGAAGTAAGCATTATTCTATTTTTTTAACCTGTCACGTCTGTGTTTTTATACTTTTGCTATGTATATTATATATCTAAAATGAAATATATTACTTTGTGTTTACAATTTTAATTAAGAGGTATTGTCCTGGGATGCCTGAGTGGCTCAGCTGGTTAAGAGTCTGCCTTCAGCTCAGGTCATGATCCCAAGGTCCTGGGATTGAGTTCTGCATCAGGCTTCTTGCTCAGCAGGGAACCTGCTTCTCCCTCTGCTTGCCGCTCCCCCTGCTTGTGCACTTGCTCTCTCTCTTTCTCGCTCTTTCTCTAGCAAATAAATAAATATAAAACCTTAAAAAAAAAAAGAAGTATTGTCCTGCATGTATCATTCAACTGTTTTCTTTTTTAAAAAAATTTAATTATTTTTATTAACATATAATGTATTATTTGCCCCAGGGGTACATGTCTGTGAATCATCAGGCATACACATTTTGCAGCACTCATCATAGCACATACCCTCCCCAAAGTACATAACCCAACCACCCTCTCCCTACCCCCTCTACCCCCAGCAACCCTCAGTTTGTTTCCTGAGATAAAGAGTCTCTTATGGTTTGTCTTCCTCCCATCCCATCTTGTTTCATTTTTTTCCTTCCCTACCCCCAAAGCCCCCTCCCTGCCTCTCAAATTCCTCATATCAGAGAGATCATATGATAATTGTCTTTCTCTGATTGACTTATTTCGCGTAGCATAATACCCTCTAGTTCCATCCACATAGTTGCAAATGGCAAGATTTCATTTCTTTTGATGGCTGCACAGTATTCCATTGTGTATATATACACTGCATATTCTTTATCCATTCATCTCAACAGTTTTCTTTTAATTCAACATATGTTTTCAAGATCTATCCGTGTTAACACATGCAGGTCTAATTCATTCATTTTTAACTGCTATAAAGCACTGTAATTTATTTATCCATTTTTAATTGAAAGATATTTAGGTTGTTTCCATTTTTTCATTAGCTACATTATCTTGCCTTTTAGCATTAGCAGAGTGTTATTAAATTAGAAAGGTGTTTTTGCAAATCAGTTAGTTAACTACTCAGTAAATCTCTCTTTTTTGTTCAAGTCCCTCTGAGACTTTTTCTGCTGTGAACTTGGTTTCAGTTTTAGAAACCATTTAATTGGTGGTTCCAGTGTCAGATGGCAGCACACTCTTCTTTGCCTCCCAGAGACCTCCATGATCACCTTCTTGCTGTTATTGTAGACCAGAGGTTCTCAAATGTGCCAGCACATTAGAATTATCTAGGGAGATTTAAAATATACTGATGCCTCTGTCCCACCCCCAGAGATTCTGATTTATTTGATCTGGGGTATGGCCCGTGCAGCCATGGTTCAGAACCATGGGTGATTATTGTGAGAATCACACAGGGTCTTAATGCAAGAAATTGACCAGTTGGCTATATCTTTGCTCCTGTTCATTACATGACCTTGATGGTGTTGATACTTAGAACCTAATGAAACCTGCAAAAGATAAATGGCTCTATATCCCCCAACCCTTTCTTGTGATGAGAACTTTAAAGATCTGTTCTCTTAGCAACTTTCAAATACACATTACTTTAATACTAAGGAAAAGTTTTTCTTTTCCAAGATGTTGATATGTTCCTCTAACTAGAGAGTGAAAGTGATGTCATGATTATGATTCCCTATTTGTTTTGTCTCTCAAAAATTTTTCTGGAAGGGAAAACATCTATCAATCGTATAACACAGGAGGCACTCTACCTATAGATTTTATTTAATCCTCTAAATAACCTTTTGATGGCCTTGTTCCCATTTGATATATAAGAACATGGAGGTTCAGGGAAGTTAAGTAATTTGCCCAAATCTAGAAAGAGAGCTTGTAGAAGAATCTGGATTGGAAACCAAGCTTGTCTGACTCCAAAATGCAGGTTCTTTCTATGCTTCTGTTGAGCCGGCAGGCAGGTTTTTAACAGTTACCCACGGTATCCTTTGCTCAAGTTGGCGGGTGCACCAGTCAAAGCCCAGATTCCTGATTTTCAAGACTGTGGGCTCACAATCTGGACACTACAAGGAGAAAAAGTCTCCAGCAGAGTGTGGTTGGGGAAACTGGGGACAAGGACACTTGCTGCCACACCTCTGTTGCGGCAGGGGGGGGTCTTCAGGATCATCACATCTAGTTCTTTTCCTGCACAACCATTTTTCTGCTTCTTTCATTGGTGCTACTGGGCTATAGTTCTCTCCAATACTGCAATCTTGGCATCTTTTCCCTTTCCCCATGGCTTTGTCAGCTATGCCTTGCCCTATCCCTTTTCCAGGGCATTTTGCATATTTCCATGACATATAGGCTTTCCCAAGATATTACTTAGTGAGATTGTTTTGGACTAGGAGTTTGGGGGAACTTGGTGACTACAGAATGACTGGAGGTTGTTGGCTGTAGGAATGCCAGTGGTCTTATGAAAGGGTATGGAACTTCTGTAATTTATATCATTCTGATGAATCGAAGACCAAGGACTGTTTTGTATTAGGAAGTTATACTAAGGAGAAATCAAGGAATTTGTATATCTGAAAGCAGGGGTAGCACAAGCTTGCACACGTCTTTATATAAATGTACAAACTTGTGCAGAACTGTTTTAGAAAAAAATCTTTCTGTATTTCAGCTGATATGAGAAGGTAAAGGACAGTGCAGGTGGGCCTGACAGACTTCAGGGGTTGGTTTAGAACTGATGATGATGCCAGCTTCACCAATATATTTGATTAGATAAGACTTTGGAGTAAAGTAAGCTCTCATAAAGGATAAGGAAGGGGGGAGGTGTGGGGTGCGTGTGTATATCCCTGGAAATGTAACCTCATTTAAGGTGGCAAAACAATGCCTGATTAAACCACCACAATTTTGTATCTATTTGGCAAACTGATGGAAGAGAGAAAGAGAGGCAAGAGTGCTGTGATTTGTTCAGGTGCCTAGAATATTTGGAACAGGATAAACCAAACCACCTGTGAACAGAATGCTCTGCTCATTCTGGCCAAACCCTTGAACAAGATGTTGGCAGGGAATCCAGGTAGAGAGAACATGTGTGGAGGCTATTTGGGGGTTGTGGGGCGCCAGAGGGTAAGCTCTGTTGTTGCTCATGGCAGGAAGTTTCCTGTCTTTCTCTCTGTTAATGCAGATGGTACACAGAAGGGTTCGTGTTGTCTATTTGCAGCCTTGTATGCTGGGAAAGACACGTTATCTCTGCACACATCCCTTCTCTGCATGGGTTAAGGTGCCTCAAGCAAAGTCAGGAGCACATTGGTTATCCAAGCTTTGACAGGTTCATTGGGTTTGGATGGCAGACTGTATGCCCTAATTTGTGAGACTTTTTAATCCTTCTCTATAGAAAATCCTTATTTTCTTTTAGGCAGAAATATCTTTTAGGCTTGGTTTGACTTTTTGGAGTCCTAGACTTAGTTGGGAGCTAATGAAGTGAAGTACCCCACCAACCTTGACCTAACTCCTGGCTTTTCTTGAGGTCTGTGGAGGAAGCTTGACTTGTCAGACAAATTTTCAGAATGTTAGCTCATAATATAGGATTGGTAAGTGTGGCAGCTCTTATGAGTTGAATTGTATCTCCTTCAAATTCATGGGTTGAAGTCCTAACCCCCAGTATCCCAGAATGTGACAATATTTGGAGATAAAAAGAAGTGATTCCGTTAAAATGAGGTCATTAGGGTGAGCTCTAATCCAGTCTGACTGGTGTCCTAAGAAGAAATTTGGATGCATGGAGAGATAGCAGGTTACACCATGCACGGAGGTAAGACTGGGAGAAGACAGAGCAAGAAATCCGTCATCGGCAAGCCAGAGAGAGAGAGGCCTAAGGGGAAACCAAACTGACCAATGAATGCTTGATCTTTGGTCTTCTTGCCTCTAGAGTGGTAATGAAATAAATTTCTGTTGTTTAAGCCATCCAGTCCGTGGTACTTTGTTATGGCAGCCCTAGCAAATGAATATAGCAGCTTATGTTGATTTTTACCCTCCTTTGAAAAGGAGTCATATCCTTATAGGCTGCTGGCTAAATTCCATTTAACACCTTGTCTTACCCAATCTTGTCATGTTTCTATTACTTTAATGAACTAGGACAGTTAATCTGTTTTTAAGTTTACTAGCATTTTGAATCAGGAAAGCATTTAAAGATGTTTTATCATAGAAAATTCCATATACAAAAGTAGATTGTCACTACTCACTACACAGACCCAACAACCCACAAATCACAGCCAATCTGCTTCATCCACCTCCACATTCTTCCTTCTCAAATCTACCCTAAAGCAAATCCCAAACATGGTACCTCTTCTTCTCAGATATCTCAGTATATATCTGCAAAAGACAAGAACTTAAAAAAAAAGAACCCTAATATCATTATCAACATCTAGTGTTTTAAAACAATGATTAGTTAATATTATAAACATCTAATTAGCATTTAAAATGTACTTCAATTGTCTCAAGAATATAATCATTTTTCTAAAAGTTTGTTTCTTTGAATCAGGATACAAATGAGATCTGCACGTTGCAATTAGTGGATATATCTCTTAAGTCATTTTTTGGGAAAGATTTTATTTATTTATTTGACAGAGATCACAAGTAGGCAGGGAGGCAGGCAGAGAGAGAGAGAGAGGGAAGAAGACCTGCTGAGCCTAGAGTCCGACATGGGGCTTGATCCCAGAAGCCCGAGATCATGACCTGAGCTGAAGGCAGAGGCTTAACCCACTGAGCCACCCAGGCGCTCCCTCTTAAGTCATTTTAATCTACATGTTTCCTTCCTGTAATTTATTGGTTAAAGAACCTGCGATGTTTGTCCTGCATGGTTTCCCATGGTCTGTATTTTTGCTGACTGTGTCTCTAAGGTGTAATAGGATGTTTTTTTTTTTTCTTCCATATTTCTTGTAAATTTTGTAGTTAAACCTAGTAGCTTGGTCAGATTTCATTTCAATTCTTTTTCTTTTTGACAAAGATTGTTTCATAGAAGTGGTCCTCTGTTAGGATGTACATGATGTTTGGTTATCTTTCTTTTTTTAATGTTAACAGCTGTGGAGGATTAATGCCTAGATCATTAATTCATTTGGGTTTGCACAGTGGTGACATTCTAATCTTATGAGTCCTTTTTAATAAATTAACTGAAATGTTTCTATAAAGAGAAACCTCCTCTCATTGACTATTTGATACTTTGTGGTTAAGGAGTTAGTGTAAGAAAGGCAGGAGAAACATTTGATTCTTTTCCAATCAATTTTCACAGTAATAAAGTAATATCCTAGTATCTTCTAAAGATGACTGATTTAAAGTATCATTAGGAATTTGTGATTCTAAACACATTTGATATGTTTTAATCCATTATAATTATTATTCTTATTGATGTTCAAATTGTCCCATCTTTGGCCAGTGAGTTATTTCAGATTGGGTTCTGAGTTCTCTTGAGATGACCCTATTCGTCTTTAAAATTTTTTTAAAGATTTAAATTAAATTTAGTAACATGTGTTGTATGTTGTATTATTAGTTTCAGGGATAGAATTTAGTGATTCATCAGTTGCATATAACACCCAGTACTTATTATATCAAGTGCCCTTCTTAATGTTCATCACCCAATGACCCTATCAACCCACCCACCTCCCCTGCAACAACCCTGTTTCTTTCTTGTAGTTAAGAGTCTCTTATGGTTTGCTTCTCTTTCTGTTTTCATCTTATTTTATTTTTCCTCCCCTTCTCCTATGTTCATCTGTTTTGTTTCTTAAATTCCACATATGAGTGAAAGCAGGGTATTTGTCTTTCTCTGACTTATTTAGCTTAGCATAAAACCCTCTGGTTCCATCTATGTTGTTGCAAATGGCAAGATTTCATTCTTTTAGGTGGTTGAGTAATGTTCTATTGCATATATATAACACATTTTCTTTTTTTTTTCAAGATTTTATTTATTTATTTGACAGAGATCACAAGTAGACAGAGAGGCAGGCAGAGAGAGGGGAAGGGAAACAGGCTCCCCGCTGAGCAGAGAGCCCAATTCGAGGCTCGATCCCAGGACCCTGGGATCATGACCTGAGCTGAAGGCAGAGGGTTTAACCCAGTGAGCCACCCAGGTGCCCCATAACACATCTTCTTTACCCGTTCGTCTGACCCTATTTGTCTTTAATAACTTCTATCTGGGAGGACAAGAGATTCCAGGCTTATCTTATTTCCTGCCCTAGATCTGGAAGGAGTTCTGGATTCTTTGTGCTGCTGGGCTGGTCATCATTTTTAGGGTTCTAAAAATGTTTAATATTCCATCTGCAAGACATCAGAAACAGAAGCTGTATTCGAACTCAGGCATTATGAGGGTCATGCAGTCCACATTCTGAAGCTCTGAAAGCCCTGCTCTTTGGGTAAAGCTTGGGCTGATGGATGATCTCTCTTTTTTTGTCTGTTTTTCCAGAGAAATCCCATTGAGAAAGTGATTCTAGTTACCTGGATGATCATTAACATAACCAGTTTGTCCTTATGTTTAGTTTTTTTCATTTCTTTAAGGTAATTATTTGGTTATTTTGTATGTTGCCTAATCTATCACAATATATTTGTGATTATTGGGAGGAATTTCATCATCATAGCTTAACTAATTGGGTCTAATTATTTTTCAACCATACTTCCATAGACATTTGAGATATAGTGGTTAAGAGAAAATTTTCCCATTCTAGAAGTTCACTCTGTAAATGGGGAAACAAATATTAATGACAATTTACCATACAAAATGGACACATTGCTGTATACAGGTACATAAAATTGTCAGATCACTAAGGAATGAACACCTAACACTGCCTAGGGCTGAGTCAAGGGAGATTTGTCAAGGGAGTAACAGATACTTTGTATCTCAAAGGATGACTGAAAGTTTTCCAGAAGGAAAATCAGGGAAGGGTGTTATAAGCCTTCTTAATAACCATTCCCGTTCCTCCTCTCCACCGCCACCCCCCCTCCAAAAAAAAGGCTAGGGACATCAGGTACTTACCTTCCCATATTTCCTTGCAGCTAAGAGTGGCCATGTGATCCAGTTCTGGCCAATGAGATGTAAGATCAAATCTGCTAGGCTAGGGTGAGTAGTGCTTCTGGGAAAGATAGATGGAGGAATGCCCAAGGAGAGGCTCTTTCCCTTCCCTTCTTTGGAATATGCTACGTGAGTTCGCAATATGGAGCTGAGGCAGCTGTCTTATGGCCATGAGGCTACAAGCCTGAGAGTGGAAATGCCTGCTGAGGATGTGGCACTAACTGAGGAAAGAGTAAGCCACCAATATACAGCTTTTTTGTGAAAAATGAAATGTGTTTATTGTTAATCCGCTGTTTGGTCAGGGATTCAGTTACTAGTGCACAGAGGTAGCCTAGTTGATTCAGTGTAGAGACTATATTGTTGGTTACTGGATTTGTCAAATAAGTTGTATAATTGTGGGGTATACAGATGGAGACTTAAAATATATAGGGGCTATTTCATCTCAGGCTTTTCTCCTTGAAGATGTTTCTCTTCTACACTAAGTCAAGTGATTTCATGTCAAATTTGTAGATATCTCAACCCTCTACTATACAACATTTCATTTCCTGAAGCTGAAAACTTCTAATATGTCAAGATATTTCTGGGACAAACAGTTTTTGGAGTTTCTCAAGTAGAAAGGGATAGGAATGTTGTCATCCTATATTGTATCACTTTGAAGGGTGAAAAAACTCTCAAGTTTAGAGCTGACTTAAGATTTTCAGTGAATATTGCCAGCACTTTGCAACTATTTCCCAGAAAATAAAAAAACCAAACACTTTTCTTTTGCCTTAGCCATTGTAATGTTGAAGTACTAATGGGTAGTTTGTGTGGACTTGAATACCACTCCTCAGCTTTGCTAGTCACTGAGGATGTGAGTAGATTGCAAGTAAAAAATTTGAGAACCAAACCAACAAACTCGTAAAGGGAAGGTATAGCGCAATAAGTAAAAACAATACACATTGTTCATCTAATACTGTGTCTAATATATGCAAGGCGCTTTTCTTAGTTCTTTATAGGTGTTAAGCCATGTAATGCTCAGAGTATCATGATTTACATTTAAGAGAAGAAGGTTCATATTTAAGAGAAAAGAATGGGGAAACTCAGCATTTAAAATATAGTCCATGATTTGGGTTTCTGAAAAGATGTGGGGGAGACCTGTTTGTCTTGAACCCCCCCAGGCCCTTTCAGTTTGTTATGGCATTATTTTGTTAATAACTGTCTTAACACTTGAGCTCTCTTTCTTGAGCTGTACAGTGGCACAGCTGTGTAAGAAGAGCAATTAGAATTTAACAAAGAGATGCTAATTGTTTATGGATGCATCAGGAAGAAAAGATTTTAGAAGTTATTGTTATGGTTGCTGAAGGCAGGATGAGAGTGGTGGCATACACCGGTAATACTTTTATCTGCTATCCCTAAGCTAAATGTACTGTCAATTACAACTGACTGCAAATTCTCTATACAATCTTGTTTTGCTACACTTTTCAGACATTTCTTTGATGTATATACAGGATATACACAGCAATGAGAATTTGGCTGTTCTTAAGAGAAGATGGGAAAACCTTTTATCAGGCTTCCCTAAAGGAGTGAATTTTGTATGTATGTAGGGAGATTTCTGTTTGTTAGCCAGTGATTGTGATCATATAGATTATGTGGAAACTTAAAGATCAAGTCAGTCATTTCTCATAAAAAATTGTTCTCTTCTACTTTTCTGAGATATTCTTTATATAATAAATCGAAAGAATGGAGAAAAACTTGCTGAGTGTTTAATTCCTAGTAGGGATGGTTATCTGAGACTGTTTTTTTCAGAGTGGTTAATGGTCCTCAGGCCACTTTTTAGCATTCACAGTATTTCCATGTGTGTTAAAAAGGTGCACATTCTGAGCTCACAAATTATATAAAGATCCCTATTAGGAGGATCATTAGAAAAAAGGTGCTGATGACACACAGCTTTACAGAGTAAGGGTTAGATTTCAAAGCACATCCATACCCCCTGGGCTGCATGCTTTTGTTGATGATGCAGCAACACAGGACACAGTGAGACAGCTGTATGCGATGGCCTTGGTAACCCTGCACACAGTTAGAGAAGATTATAAATGGGTATGATTTTATTTACACTGCCGTTATGTGATTTTTTACACAAGGATAAAATTGTGATATCACATAGGTCTTCAAGAAAGTGGGCACCTTTTGGTACAGGCATATGTTGATAAGACTTTATTCTTTTATTTTTTTAAATTTTTTATTTCTTAAGTTTAATTTTAGTATAAACATACAGTGTTATATTAGTTTCAGGTGTACAACATAGTGATTCAAAAATTCTATACATTACTGAGTGCTCATCATGATAAGTGTACTATTAGTTCTCTTTATCTATTTTCTCCAACCCCCAGCTCACCTCCCCTCTGGTAACCATCATTTGTTCTATATAGTTAAGCATCTGTTTCTTGGTTTGTCTCTCTTTTTTCTTTATTTGTTCCTTTTGTTTCTTTTTTTTTTTTTAAGATTTTATTTATTTATTTGACAGACAGAGATTACAAGTAGGCAGAGAGGCAGGCAGAGAGAGAGAGGAGGAAGCAGGCTCCCCGCCGAGCAGAGAGCCCGACACGGGGCTCGATCCCAGGACCCTGAGATCGTGACCCGAGCCGAAGGCAGAGGCTTTAACCCAATGAGCCACCCAGGCGCCCCTGTTCCTTTTGTTTCTTAAATTCCACATATGAATGTCTTTTTCTGACTTATTTCACTTAGCATTTTACTCTAGAACTATAGCCATGTTGTTGCAAATGGCAAGATTTTGTTATTTTTTTATGGCTGAGTAATATGTATATATATATGTATATATATACATATATATATTTATATGAAGCTTCTTTATCCATTCATCTATGAATGGACACTTGGGCTGCTTCCATAATTTAGCTATTGTAAATAATGCTGAAATAAGCATAAGGGTGCATGTATCTTTTTGAATTAATGTTTTTGTATTCTTTGGATGAATCCAAAGTAGTGGCATTACTGGATCATATAGTAGTTCTGTTTTTAAGTTTTTGGGGACACTCCATCCTGTTTTCCACAGTGGCTGTGCCATTTTGCATTCCCAAGAGCAGTACTTGACGGCTCCTTTTTCTCCACATCCTCTCCATCACTTGTTTCTTGAGTTTTTGAGTTTAGCCATTCTGATTAGTGTGAGGTGATACTTCCTTGTGGTTTTGATTTGCATTTCCCCGATGATGAGTGATGTTGAGCATCTTTTCCTCTGTCTGTTGGCCATCTGGTTGTCTTTATTTGGAGTAATGTCTCTTCATCTCTTTTGCCTACTTTTAATTGGATTATTATTATTATTTGTGTGTGTGTGTTGAATTGTATGAGTTCTGTAAGGGATATTAAGCCTTTATCAGATATGTCATTTGCAAAAATCTTCTCCCATTCAGTAGATTGTCTTTTAGTTTTGTTGGTTGTCTGTTTTGTTGCACAGAAGCTTTTAATTTTGATATAGTCCCAAGAGTTTATTTTTGCTTTTGTTTCCCTTGTCTTGGTAGGTATCTCTAGAAAAATGTTGCTATGGTCAATGTTAGAGAAATTACTGCCTGTGCTCTCTTCTAGGATTTTTATGGTTTCAGGTCTCACATTTACATCTTTAATCCATTTTAAGTTTACTTTGTGTATGGTGTAAGAAAGTGGTCCAGTTTCATTCTTTCACATGTAGCTGTCCATTTTCCCCAATACCATTTGCTGAAGAGACTATGTTTTTCCCATTGTATATTCTTGCCTCCTTTGCCAAAGATTAATTGCCCATACAGTTGTGGGTTTATTTCTGGACTTTCTATTCTATTCTATTCAATTCTGTTGATCCATGTGTCTATTTTTGTGTCAGTACCATATTTTTAAAAATTTTTGATTTTTTTTTTTGCTGGTATCTTTTAAAAAAATTCCAGTGTAATTAACCTCCAGTGTTCTATAAGATTCAGGTGTACACTACAGTGATTCAACAGTTCCATATATTACTCAGTACTTAGTAAGGTAATTGTATTCTTAATCTTCTTTACCTATTTCACCCATTCCCCCATCCATACTGCATTCATACTAGATCTCTGCCCCCAGCTCATTGCTGGTGCCTCACTTGTACTGGTGTGTGGTTATCTTCCTCTCTCCTCAGGGCTGGAGTCCCTTTGGAGTGGTGCTGGCCCCTGTCAGGGCTCCTTGCACACTGCCAGGCTTGTAGCACTATTTCAGATGGGCTTTGGCCCAGGATGTATTGGAGGTGGCAGGTCCACAGGAGGTCCTTTTGGTAGTTGTTTTCTAATTTCTCCATCTTTCTTTTTCCATTTTTTTTCCTTTTCCTGCCTTCTCTTATGATTCCATTTTATATCCACTATTGGTTTACTAAGTATCTTTTTTTTTTTAAAGATTTTATTTATTTATTTGACAGACAGAGATCACAAGTAGGCAGAGAGGCAGGCAGAGAGAGAGGGGAGAAGCAGGCTCCCCGCTGAGCAGAGAGCCTGATGCGGGACTCGATCCCAGCTCCCCGGGATCATGACCTGAGTCGAAGGCAGAGACTTTAACCCACTGAGCCACCCAGGTGCCCCTAATTATCTCTTTTTTAAAATAGTGGGTTCCCTATGATTTACAATATGCATGTAATAGTCTATAAACTTATAAATTTATAAACAGTCAATAAACATCACAATCGACCACCAAATTTGGTATAATTTATAGTGTAAGAATCTTTTAACATTAACTTTATTTCCTCTTTTCCCTACTGTGTGCTCCTGATGTAATACATTTTACTTCTACAAAGGTTGTAAGAAAATTATGTTCCTGTTTGCTTTTTATTTTTCACAGTTTGACTATTATAGGTCTAGTTGTGTATAGTGTTATTGTAGTATTGTTCATCCTGCTTGAAGTACTCTGGGTTTATCATATTAGTCATTTGTTTTCCTTCAGTATTTTTGGAAAATTTTTGACCATTGTCCTTTTTTAAAATTCAAATTCAATTAGCCAACATATAGTACATCATTAGTTTTTGATGTAGTGTTCATTGATTCATTAGTTGCATAACATCAGGTGGTCATCACATCATGTGCCCTCCTTCATGCCCGTCACTCAGTTACCCCATCCCTCCACCCACCTCCCCTTCTGCAACCCCCATTTTTTTTTCCCAGAGTCAAGAGTCTCTCATGGTTTGTCTCCCTCTCTGATTTCTTCCCATTCCGTTTTCCCTTCTTTCCCCTATGAGCCTCTGCACTATTTCTTATATTCCACGTATGAGTGAAACCATATGATAATTGTCTTTCTGATCGACTTATTTCACGTAGCATAATATCCTTTAGTTCCATCCATGTCGATGTAAATGGTAGCTATCCATCCTTTCTGATGGCTGAGTAATATTCCGTTGTATATATGAACCACATCTTCTTTAGCCATTCATCTGTTGAAGGACATCTCAGCTCCTTCCACAGTTTGGCTGTTGTGGCCATTGCTGCTATGAACATTGAGGCACATGAGCCCCTTCTTTTCACTACATCTGTATCGTTGGGGTAAATACCCAGTAGTGCAATCGCTGAGTCATAGGGTAGCTCTATTTTTAACTTCTTGAAGAAATTCCATACTGTTTTCCAGAGTGGCGGTACCAGCTTGTATTCCCACTGACAATGTAGGAGGGTTCCCCTTTCTCCACATCCTTGTCAACATCTGTTGTTTCCTGACTTGTTAATTTTAGCCATTCTGACTGGTGTGAGGTGGTATCTCATTGTGGTTTTGATTTGTATTTCCCTGATGTCGAGTGATGTGGAGCATTTTTTCATGTATCTGTTTGGTCATTATCTTTTAAAGAACTTTTTATTTTGAAATGACTTTACACTCACAAATAGTTGTAAAATGTAGTGAGTTCCCATGTATCGTTCACACACAGCTTTTTCCAATGATAACATCTTACATAATCCTAGTGTTTATAAAAATCTGGAAATTGACACTGTTATAATATTCTTAACTAAGCTACAGATATTATTTGGGTTCTGCCAATTTTATACTTTTTTGATGTATATTTCTTTTTTTTTCTTATTCTTTTTTTTAAAAGATTTTATTTATTTATTTGACAGAGATCACAAGTAGACAGAGAGGCAGGCAGAGAGAGAGTGGGGGGAGCAGGCTCCCCGCTGAGCAGAGAGCCTGATGCGGGACTCAATCCCAGGACCCTGAGATCACGACCCGAGCCGAAGGTAGCGGCTTAACCCACTGAGCCATCCAGGTGCCCCTTGGTGTATATTTCTATGGCATTTTATGACACATATAGATTTGTGTAACTGACCTGGCAATCTGGATACAGAACTCTTTCTTCACCAAAAATAAACTTCTTCATGTTACCCTTTCAGCCATTGTTTTTTCATATATTTTTTTCTTCTCTATTCTCTTTTGCTCTTTTGGGATTCTCAATAAATGTGGAACATTTGATATCATTCCATGGTTCTTGGTTGCTTTATTTCTCTCTCCTTGCAGTTTGAATAATTTTGACTAACCTATATTTAAGCTCACCAATTCTCCCCCCCACCCCACCCCCAGATCTTTCTGTTCTGATTAGTTTATTGAATATATTCTTTGTCTTGGATTTCACGTTTTAAATTTCTATCCTTTCCACTTTAACTCTTTCTCTCTTTCTTTCTTTCTGTTTCTTTTTCTTTTCTCTTCTCTTCTCTCTCTCTCTCTCTCTGTCTTTCACTGCATGTATGAGCTGGGATGGGGTGGGGGTAGCGTCAGAGGGAGAGAGAAGAGGGAGAGAGAGAGAATCTTAAGCAGACTCTGCTGAGAAGGGAGCCTGATGTATGATTCGATCTGAGGACACTGAAATCACGACCTCAGGCAAAATCAAGAGTCAGACGCTTAATTGAGCCATGCAGGTGTCCCCATTAACCTGTTCTTATAGTTCTCACTTCTCTGGTAAAATTTCTATCTATGCACATGCTTACTTTTCTCACTAGTGGTTTCAACATATTAATCAT
This sequence comes from Martes martes, assembly GCF_963455335.1. Classification (NCBI taxonomy): domain Eukaryota; kingdom Metazoa; phylum Chordata; class Mammalia; order Carnivora; family Mustelidae; genus Martes; species Martes martes. The sequence continues at coordinate 31,425,981 of NC_137893.1, read as the reverse complement.
GATTATTTGAAAGTATTTCAACATCTGGATCATCTCAGTCTGGTTCTGTTGATTGCTCTATTTTTTGCAATAGGCCCCCTTTTCCCCCCTTGATTTTATGTTGGTTTTGGTGTTTTATATGATTCTTAAATATTGTTTATAGACAAACATAGAAGAATAAAGTAAATAGCATTTTTGCATCTTGTCAAGCTGTTATTACGGGGTTGAGTTACCCTAGATGGGAACTGAGATGGGTTTGGGTTTTGTTGTGGCTATCATTACCTTCAGTGTACCATAAACTTATATTCCTCCAATTGTTGGAAGCTGTTATAGAGTGGAAACTTGGTGGGTTGAAAACAATAATCAGTGTTCTTCTCCACCCTTAGCTTTCAGCCACTCTGCACCATCAAGGGGACTCTTTACAAGCTATGGCTCCTCCCGAATTGTAGGCTATGTTGGTTATTACGTAGTGTTATACTTGTGCTGGGGTCACTGGAGTGTTCTGTGTTCTCCTAGCCTAGTCTTACTCCTAGCAGACTCTGTGCTTTGGGACGTTGTTTGGTGTTTTCTCACTTCCTGCCCTTCCTATGGCAGCAAGCTCTGCCTTGTATGTCTGGTTGGTACTGGGTAGGAGATGGTTTCCTGATGATCATCTCTGTACACCCACCCCACTGTACCCTCCCCTTTCAGCGGGGCTCTCTCTATTTTCCTATCCTGTCCTTAAGCTTTCTTATAAGCACCCAATGGAGGCCTGTGGAAAAATGTTATGAATAAAGGCAAATTCCCCTTGTATATGGACCTGCTACATATACTACATTGTCATACTAGCCCACACATGGCCTTCATGAATAAAATTTTTAGTTGGGTTCCTGTTTGCATTTGTAGCAGCCATTTCTCTCTCCTGTGTTCTGCCAAAGGTGAAAAAGTACATGTGTCCTATTTCTCTTCATTGAGGTTTGTCCCTTTTTGGAATTCAGTTTGTTTTTCTTTCTTATAACCTTATCTCTCTGTTGGGATGGATAAAAGTTACTCTTTTTTAGATCCATTCTTTTTTCCTGATGTCAATGTGTCAGTGACATTCTCTTCTTCTTCTATGTCCAAGTAGAAGTGAAACTCTCCAACATTTATTTTTAATGCTTCACTCATTTGAGAGATACTACTGAGTCTATATTTTGAGCCAGAGCCTGGGAATACAATGACGCATAAGAAATAAATGAATATAATTTGGAGATAAAGTAGAAAAGACTTGATGTTAGATTGGAAAGGGTGAGGGAAAGTGAGGCGGCAATGATGACCCGAGAGAAGGGGAAGGATGGGAAGTCAATAAATAACAAGAAAACTGGGCCAATGTATTGGTCTGCACATGGTGAGAAAATCATAAAGAAGGGTGCTATGACAAAATGAGCTAGAAATGACTGGTTGTAATCTGAGGAAGGAGTATTCGAATTGAGATTTTTGGAAATGGTGCGGTTTCTGGTAATGACAAGGTCTGGAGAGCAGCCATGGGAGTGGGAGGCCCTGGTGTGGAGGACAGAAAGAGCATTAGGGTGAAGAAAATAAGACACTTTGAAGCCAGAGTGTTTATACTTCACCAAAATGGATGTTGAAATGCTATTGATGCATCCGAAGAGAGGATAAAAGAGAAAGACTGTACGCCAGGAGTTAACATCTTTTCAGAATAAGGGGATTGAATGGAAGGTCAATGAATAGGGGCAGAGCTGAGTGCTCCGGGTGGTAGAGAGAAAGGAGTTTGCAAGGGCCGAGAAGAAATGACCTGGAAGTGAGATTTAGGAACATTATCTTGCCAAATATCTGGTGCTGAGGCAGGTAGAAGTTTGGAGAACAACAACTGTATACTTGGGAGGGTTTAAAGGGAGGCATTATCTGCAGGAGCAGGCAGGTTTCAATTAAGGCAAAGAGATGAAGGGAAAGATTTTGAGAAATGGTTGGGGATCCAGGGAAATCTCAGTTTTTGTGTAATACTGAGTCTATAGCTCTTAGGAGTGCACGGGAGCGCATAACACTCCAAGTGTTACAGACACGTTCATCCCATGGATTAAAACAGTGCCCCAAACTCCATCCCTGTCTCTGACGTCTTTGGCTTGGGGGAGTCAGGCAAGAGGTGGGGAGCCAGTCCTGGACGCAGTTCTGTTTTTCCTGAAGCAACGACATTTTGTGCAGGCGCCTTTGTGAGCGTTTCTGCACTAAGCCTTTAGTGTGTGCCACCTGATGTTGAGACAAGCCTCCAACAGCATGGCGGTGACACGGACTCCAGGTTTTACTGTGGCTGCAACAACCAGGTTGCTAATTAGGCCCAATTGTGAGGGTAGTTTTTGTGCTTTGGACACCTGTCCACTAGGAACTGGACTGAGACCACCAACTCATTTCCCACAGGTCACAGAACAGCTGTCAGATGGTATAATTTGGTCGAGTTCATTTGGAGCTGCTTGCAGAAGCTCTCTGAAGCATTATGCTCTACATAATGTGCATGATTAATGCTTGTTTATTTGGACAATCCTGTGTTGTAACTAAAGTGGTGGCTTATTTTATGCCAGTTATAATATACCACTCCATTCATGGGATGTAGTTCCATTGAGGGTATGAAGTAGAGCAATAATGCTCAATCTATTTACCAGGGAACCAACTCATTGCGGCCATTCTGCAAGCTGCTTGCTCCATTTGAGTGATGATTCTGTGCTGAACTCTTCTGAGAAAGAGATCTGGGCTCATTTCCATCGGAAGGGTAGGTGGAAAACATATCTGAAAGCGGCAGTTATTTTTGACAGCAGGGATGTCTTAGTCTAACTGCCTTCTGTAGGAGGAATAATGCAACATGTTTTCTGTCCTTAGGGGGATGTCTTGTCACCTTGTCAAACTTGGATCTTATTGCCAGCCAAGGTATATGTTGGTAGTATTAGAAATCTTTGCCTTATATATTCCAGAGGCTGTCCCATTTTCTCCCATGTCCCTAACATATACACACAAGTGGTTTTTTGTTTTTCCAAACAAGAAAGAACACTTTACTGGAAATCCTAATTCAAGTTTGGCCTCTTCCTCTAATTGGGTGTGTCCTTTGGCAGGTCACCTCGGCACTTTATCCTGCCTTTCGCAACAGGTTGGAGCTAGCTAGTTAGGTGGTCTCTTGGGTCCCTTTTAGTGCACTGTACTGTAACCCTGTGATTGTATTTAGTTAGTTGTACTTCGGTGAGTGATTGTACTTAGTTACATGGCACCAACTTTCTGGAAATTGGTGCTAACTCAGTCTTTCTTCCTGATGTCTAATTATGTTTGAATGCTTCCTGGGTGCCAGGTCCCCAGATACATGATGGCTCAGAGGGAGAGAGGTGCATTTACGTTATTAGCAGAATTTTTATCTTTAACGTATTTTAGGCAAAAATATGTATTTGTCCTATTTTGTCTTCACTTTTTGTGACTTTTCCCGCCTATCAGTAATATCTTCCTCTTTTAACTTTCTGCTTTCCCCCCTTTTCAGGAAAGTAGCTGATATCAATTAATTAGATGGATAATTATTTAATGAGAATTTCAGTTGGTGTGTTTCTTCTCCTGGAAATACGTATCTACATGTATGAATGTCATATATGTACATCTGCAATTTATCGAATGCTGGCCATATGCCTAGACAGTGTGCCGGCCACTTGCATTTGTTATCTCACTTAATGGGAATAACAGTCTTGGGAAGGAGGTACTATTATCTTCATTTTATAAACATAGGAATTGAAGTGCAGAGAGTTTAATCAGAGCTTAATTCTGTCTGACTGCACCTGACTTTAATGATGGATGTTAAACTGTTAATGGGCTTCTACACTATAGGCAGCAGACAGTGCGGGCACTGTGGAGTCCCTGATATGACCCTATTAACCACTGTCTCGGGAATACTTTTGTTTTACGAATCCCTTTCACAGTCACTTACAATGTGTCAAATCCCCTTACAAATCCACAAATTATTTTGTTATTTTTGCATGGCTATTCTGCAGAAAAGACTTTCAGTAAAATTTTAATTTAGAAAAGTGTATTATCTAACATTAGAGTATAAGGTTTGTTTAAAATCCGGTCCGGATGATTTTATTTATGATAAGGAAAATTTTGACATCTTTCTTTGTTATACGTGATACATGTGGATAAATATACTTTAAATTAATTAGTGACAAAAGATTATTTATTGAAAAATTAGTCAATGATGTATTATTTTTGGTTTAAGGAACTTAAATGAATTTACTTGGATTAAAAAATCTAATTGTCTTTTAAAGCATCAAGATAGTTATAATTACTTTGTGATGGTTATAATTCTTATATTTTGGGCTTAAAATCATTAACTTATTTTTGACAATTTGCATTTTATTTCTAACAGACAAAATAAGAGAATGTTTTAGGTTGCTTCCTGCAAGCTTTGCAAGTCAAAGAGCTCATTTATAATGTGATTAGTCTTTATTTCCAACAAAAACAAAGAGAATTTAATAGTTACTATGTTACATACTTTTGACATAATTTTTTAAAAATTTAGAGCCATCCTGATATGCTTTTTGGGGATTATAAACAGATAAGTGCAATGTATTGGGTAAAAATCATCTTTTTAGAATCTCAGTACATTTTTATGCTTCTTACATTAACTTGTTTTCAATGGCAATATCCCTTATGCTTCTTGTTTTTAATGACTGGTCTTTATTTGTAAATTAAATAATATGTCATGAAGAATAAAAACATCTAAAATGGTGTAATAGTTAAATCCTCAAAGTAATGATTAGTATTTAGCTAAATGATAAATGACTGTGTAGCCAGGGCTTTAGCAAAAGTATCCACTATCAATCCTGCTCATTTGATGTGTACTCCCAGGCTTTCAGGCCATTCTGTTTCATTGGAAAAAAGATTTAGATTTATATTGCATGTATTGCTATTTGATGAATAAAAACAACTGATGCTATTATTGCCTTTAGACACAAGGAGCTTGAACAACGTCAGTTGGGAAGCGCAGCTGTATTTGGCCATTCATTTTACCCACGTAGTTTAAGGCGGATCTGCTCTGCAGGCTGATGCCAAGAGGAAAACCTGGAGACAGGCATGGAGGTCTTCCCCACTTTACAATTTTATTTTTCTCTTCCTCTTTCTTCATTGGCTTAAACTGTCCAGGACAGTCAGGAGGAGACTAGTGAGACAGAGCCAGGTGTAGTCAAAGCCTTTTTTCGTTTCTTGCAGTGTGGACAGCCCAGGCTGCCTCTCGCTGCCCTACTGATCCTAAAGAATGTGCTCATAGTTCTGAAATGCTAAGGACACAGGGCAAAGATTTCTGACACATTCTCTCTGAGAATGATATTTTAATTCAGAGAAATGTCTTCAAAGGTAGGAATTGCGTATCTAAGGCAATTCTATCCTTACATCATTATGAGTGGATTCTCTACTTTGGGCCCATGCTTTAGAGAGACCTGCCCTAGTCCTCTGACCTAGTCCCTCCTGACAGAACAAGAAGTTTAGGGGAGCCTAGGGGAGGTGCCCATCCAGAGCCTGGTTCTTCCAGGAATTCCCTGGCTAAATAGCTTGGTCCTTCTTTTAGGGCATGTGCAGCCCTTCATTCTGGATTCATCTTCCCAAGGGTAGATGGACCCTGCTGGTACTTGGTACACAAGGCAGCTGGGCTGCTGTTTGGGGTGGTGGAGGGCAGCGCCTGGATTTGCTGGTTGGAGTTAACAATATATGTGTAAGACCTGCCTGGGTAGGAAAAGGAGCAGAAATGGAGAGAGGAAGGTGGGCTAAGGCTGGAGGTCAGCTCTCTTTTCTGTGCCGTGTTTGGGTGCAGAGCTCTGAGAAGCCTGTGGATTCTGAATTTGAATCTGACCTTCTAGCTTGTTTTGACATTACATTTAACTAGGTGGGACTATAGAACATATTTCATATAAGTGTTTTATTATGAATTAAAGATTTTAAATATTTGGACGTGTGGTATGTAAACCTCTATTTGTACTGCTTCTACTGTTTTTGTACTTAACTTGGAGCCCCACAATGTTAAGGATGAGTCTGTAGAGACAGTGGTATTCTTCAAATGTCACCATCTCTCCATCTGCCCAGGTAGAGGACAGATTCCTTTCTTCCCATACAGAAAGCAGAACAACACACTGACCTGGGTCAGGATAATGGTTACAGGGAATCTTTGGTAAGAACTGGAGAACTATTGAAGGAGAATGATGAATCTCCTTTGTGGCTCTTTGAGGAAATTAATGGGTTTCAATTAAGTGAAAATAAACTGATTTTGATACCTTTGAAAAAACTCATTCATTTGCAAAAAATATGTTAGTTCTGCAACAACTAGAACGTGAATTAATTTTCTTACATTTCTTTGATTTTTGTGGTGTACTTTCTTGAAATAATTTTGTGGTTGTGTGTTGGGCGTGCTTAACTAGTAAATGATTGAAACTTGGATAGATGTGATTTTCCATGAGCTGCAAAAATGTATAGTTTCAATCTAGATATTAAATTGTCTCCTTCCAAAAATTTGTTGCAAAACATAGTGCAACAACCATAAAAATGTTAAATTCTTTTGTCTCAGTAAGTCTCAAATCCAAATATCTGTCTTAGTCCCTTGGGCTGCTATAGCAAAATACCAGAAAGTAGGTGGCTTGTGAACAACAGAAATTTATTTCTTATGGTTCCAAAGGCTGGGAAGTCCACACCGGCAATTTTGGTACCTGGTGAAGACATAGAGCACCATCTTCCCACTGTAACCTCCCTGGAGGAAGAGACAATGGGAGTTTCTTAGCCTCTTTTATGAGGACACTCTTTTCATTCATGATGGCAGAGGTCCCATGACCTAGTCACCTCCTCAAACCATCTCCCTGTGGGTTGGTATTCAACATATGAATTTTGGGAGAACACATTCATTTCATGGCACTACTCCAATCAAATTAATTTTGTAATTATCACTTGATTATTGCTTGATTTGTATTATTACTTGATGAAATTATTATCGAAATAATGGGAAGAATGTAGAAACAAAAGTTTTTGAAAGTATTTTAAAAGATGTGACACAAAACTCACATGCATGTGAAGTATGGGAAAAATAGGAGAATACATTAAAAAGGGCTTGAAGGATGTGTATAAATGCAGCCATAGTTCTGTTCAAGTTAAGTAATTATATGCATAGATTTTCCTTTTCTGTTAATTTTTACAAATTAATGTATATCAAAGTTTGATGTACGATTAGATGAAACATTCAGAAAGTGCTGCAAGGTTTATTAGATAGAACAGCCCTTCAGTCTTTCCCCGTCCCCTTCATTTCCCTGTTCTCTGAAATAACAACTCCCATTATTTTTCTTTTGGTATTTACCTCTGTATCTATGAATATCATGCTTATTTTGTAACAATTAATTAATTTTTACAAATGACCACCTCTCAATTACTTATCATTTTGCTCCGTCCTCTCAACAGAGTCATTTTGGTTAGGTCAGCATTCACTGTTTCCATTATCATGACCGTGTAAACAAATACTATTCACAGTTGTGCCATGATGTATATACCATGGTTGTATTTCCTTTTTTGTAGTACTCTGTTTTTCTGGGAGTTAATCATTGTTCTCTTTTTATTCACTTTACTCTCTATGGACTTTTCACGAATTTCTCCATAATTCCTTCATCATAGGTTTAAAGTTTTTCTCTTGGGGCACCTGGGTGGCTCAGTTGGTTGAGTGACTGACTCTTGATTTCCATTCAGGCCACAATCTCAGGGCTGAGGGATACAGCCCGGTGTCTGGCTCCATGCTTAGCACGGAGTCTGCTTGTCCCTCTCTCTCTGCTCCTCCCCATGCTCACACTCATGCTCTCTGTCTCTCAGAAATAGATAAATAAATAAATAAAATATTTAAAATTTCTCTTAATCTAAACATATCATGTGTTTCCTCTGTTTTATATCTTCTTGAAGACACTTCTCATAGGATCTAGGCACTGCTTCAGTCTGGACCTCGCACCCACTCTGCAGAGATGTCCTTTTACCACCGTCTGCGGGTTTGTGTCTGTTTTTTCTTCAACTGGATTTCTATTTCTGGGAGTGGATGTCTTCCTGTTTCTTGGTTCACTCCTTTGTTTTGGAGGAGCGCATCTTTTAGTAGCCTTCTGAGAAAGTGCATGGGAGGTATAGTTTTTGAAAGCTTGTTTATCTGTGAGTGGTTTTTTTTGACTGTCATACTTTATTGATAATTTGGCTGGAGAACCTACTAGGGACTGTTTTCCTCTTAGAAGCTCAAAGGAATTTTTCTATTATTTTGTGCCTTCCAATGTTACTGTTAAAATATCTAATGCTCATCTAATCTTCCTTATTTTCCTCTTCATGCTTTTTATTTATTTTTAATTTTAATTCCAGTGTAGTTAACACTTAGTGTTCTATTAGTTTCAGGTGTACAATATAGTGATTCAACAGTTCCACATATTACTCAGGGCTCATCAAGATAAGTGTACTCTTAATCTCCTTCACTTATTTCACCCACCCCTGCCCCCCAACCATCTTCCCTCCGGTAACCAGCAGTTTGTTCCCCCATCCAGGTACTAACCAGGCCCAATCTGCATAGCTTCTTAGATTAGACCAGATAGGCACATTCTGGGTGGTATGGCCATAGACCAGTGTAGTCTCTATAGTTAAGAGTCTGTTTCTTCATTTGTGTTTTTTCTTCTTCCTTTGTGTGTTTCTTAAATTCCACATATGAGTGAAATCATATGGTATTTTTCTTTCTCTGACTGACTTATTTCACTTAGCATTATGCTCTCTAGCTCCATCTATATTATTGTAAATGGCAAGATTTTGTTCTTTTTTATGGCTGAGTAATATTCCAGTGTGTGTGTGTGTGTGTGTGTGTGTGTGTGTGTACATATACACCACTTTTTCTTAATCCATTCATTTATGGGCTGCTTCCATAATTTTGCTGTTGTAATAATGCTGCAATAAATATAGAAATGCAACAGGTTTCTTTTTAAAAAAGATTTATTTATTTATTTGAGAGAGGGAGAGAACAAGTGGTGGGGAGGGACAGTAGGAGAGGGCAACAGAGTCCCAAGCAATCTTTATGCTGAACTTGGAGCTCGATCTCACAACCCTGAGATCCCAACCTGAGCCAAAATCAAGAATCAGATGCCCAAAATGACTGTGTCACTCAGCTGCCTCTGAACTGCAACAGATTTCTATATTGATTTTGTATTTTTGTAATCTTACTGAAATCATTTGTCAGTTCTAATAGTTTTTTTGGTGGAATCTTTAGGGTTTTCTATAGATAGTATCATATCATCTGCAAACAATGAAGGTTTGACTTTTTCCTTACCAATTTGCATGCCTTTTATTTCTTTTTGTTTTCTGATTGCTGTGGCTAGGCCTTTCAGTGCTATGTTGAATATAAGTGGTGAGAGTGGATGTCTTTGTCTTGTTTCTGACCTTAGGGGAAAAACTCTTAGTTATTCTCCATTGAGTATGATGTTAGCTGTGGGTTTTTCATATAAGGCCTTTATGATGTTGACATACAGTCCCTCTAAACCTTGTTTGTTGAGAGTTTTTTTAAAATCATAAATGGAAGTAGTACTTTGTCAAATGCTTTTTCTACATCTATTGAAATGATCATATAATTTCTATCCTTCTCTTGTTGATGTGATGTGTCACACTGATTGATTTTTGAATACTGAACCACTCTTGTGTCCCAGGCATAAATCCCACTTGATTGTGGTGAATGATTTTTTAACGTATTGTTGGATTCTGTTTGACAACATTTTGTTGAGGAATTTTGCATGTGTGTTCATGAGGGATATTGGCCTGGAGCTCTCTTTTTTTTGTGGTGTCTTTATCTGGTTTTGGTATCAGGGTAAACCTAGCCTTGTAGAATGAATTTGGAATCTTTTCTTTTCCTCTTTTATTTTTTGGAAAAGTTTGAAAGGAATAGGTATTAACTCTTCTTTGAATGTTTGGTGCAATTCACCTGTGAAGCCTTCTGGTCCTGAACTTCAGTTTGTTGGGAGTTTTTTGATTACTGACTCAATTTCATTGCCTGTCATTGGTCTGTTCAATATTTCTATTTCTTCCTGCTTCATTTTCGGTAGGTTATATATTTCTAGGAATTTACCCATTTCTTCCAGATTGTCTGATTTTTTGGCTATAATTTTTCATAATATTCTCTTAAATCCTTCTTCATGCTTTTAAAATCTTTTACTCATTCCTAGTTTTCTGAAATTTCTTACAGATAGGCCTTGAAGTTTGTTTTGTTTTGTTTCATTCCATTGTGTTGAGCACTTACTGGGTACTTTCAGTTTGGAAACTCTTCAGTTTGGAAACTCTTGAATTATTTCTTTGATACTTTTCTTCCCCTCCATTTTCTAAATTTACTTATTCTGAAATTTCCATTATTTGGATTCTGGGCCTCCTGGACTAATTTAATGTTTTAATATTTTATATTGCATTGACTTTTCATTCTACTTTCTGGGAGATTGTCTTGCCTTTGAGTCTCAACTCTTCTATTGAAATTTCATTTCTGCCATTATAATATTTAATTTCAAGCACACTTTTCTTGAAAATTCTCTGAAAAATTTTTTTAACATCATGTTTGTTGTATGGATACAATATTATGTTCTTTTATTTTTCTTTCTTTTTTTTTTTTAAAGTTTTATTTATTTATTTGCCAGAGAGAGAGAGCACACACAAGCAGGCAGAGTGGCAGGCAGAGGCAGAGAGAGAAGCAGGGTCCCCGCTGAGCAAGGAGCTCCATTCGGGACTTGATCCCAGAACCCTAGGATCATGACCTTAACCCACTGAGCCACTCAGGCATCCCTGTTCTCTTATTTTTCTAAGGATACTGAATTAAAGGTTTATTTTATTTTTGCCTTATTTATTTTTTGGAAAGAATCCTTTAGTGTTTTCTCTATTCCTTCTAAGTTTGTTTGGTTTCTGGCTTTCCTCAATGTTAGAGGATCTTTAACAGTTCTCTCATATTTAAGACAGAGACACCACGAAGTTTCTAGAAGCTCTGGGTGTGGAGGAAGAATGGCTTGTGGACTTGCCTGAGTGATCTAGTTCAGCTCTTTCTTGGGAGGAATTTTTTTGGCTGTCAGGATCTTTAGCTCTCTTGTGTTGGGACGGTCAGATTATCTGGAGAAGAAACTTTGTCTCTAATCCAAAGAATATAAACCTAGTTGTCAGTGTTCTGGGAAATGAACAGAGAATGGGAGTTGGGGGCTTCACCTTTCCGTATATAGACTTTAACTTAATCCCCTGTTTTCAATAGATACTTCTCTCCCCAACTCTGCCTTGTGTACCTTAGAGCAAACAGAATCCTTCTAGTTCATTTTATCCATTCTTCCACTAGGGTGGGAGAGGGGCAGCTCCCCCAGCTGCATGGGTGGGAGGGGAATCTGAGCTCAAACCAGCTACCCCGGTTTTAGCTCCTCTTCACTCCTCTTTCATTGATATCTGCCCCTCTAACTCTTGAACTTTCCTGGAGTTCAATAATGCAAATCTGTACATTTATTTCCTGTGACTACTGACTGCTCTAGCTTTCTCTAACTCATTAGGTTAATTATCATTCATCCACTTACATAATTTTGTTGTTGTTTCATTTTCTTTTGTTGCCTTTGTTTTGTTGGTTAATGCTTAAAAATGTCTCTTCACTCTCATTTTATAGGGCTTTAGATAGAGTGGAGGTAAGCATATATATTCCAGGGCCCATCTTTATTCAAAAGCTTGTATTTATTTCTTTCAATATTTTACAAAATTTCTGACAAATTTCTGACAATATTTCTGACAAAATTATTCTTGAATATACTTCCAGAAACATTCTTTTTGTATATAAACAATTGGCTATGTTTTATGTATTAAATTCATCTTCAAAAGTACAAAATTACTTTTTTTTTTTTTTTTTTGGCCAGGGATAGAAAAACAATACAAACTTTGCAAAAGAAGGAAGTTCTCATAAGTGGGCATGTTCCAGCAGTGCCTCAACTTACCTCAGGCCTGCGCTATGAGCACCTCTTGCTTCCTGCCTGGGATTTCTCTAACACGTGCAGGGGGAAAATCTTAGGACATCCTGTGTGTACTCCCAAGTGTCCACCCACAAGTGCAGGGAAGTGAAACCCTTTCAGAAGCAACTTCGTCTAGTGGGAAAGGGAGCTGATGGTTAATTGCTTCCTTGTCTCTTCTCCCAGCTGGGTTTTGACATGTATTTCCCAAGGTTTCTCAGACATTTCTGTAGGATCGAGGAAAACTGTGGCCCATCAGTGGTGGCCAGCTAGGAGCCAGTCCTTGCAGAAGCTTCCCTTTCTGTGTTTAGCAGCTCTCTTCTGCATTATGTCGCAGGATTCCTTCCCAAACCAGCCTCTCACACTCAGTCCTTTGTTTTAGGCTCTGCTTTTGGAGGAAGCCGGCAAAGACTAAAAGTTCTTTCTCATGTTACTTTCAGTAATGTATTTTAAATAAAAACCAGTGCAATCCTCGTGTGAGAAAGAACCATGGCATGAAAAACCTGGGGTCTTTTCTCCTATCAGGGAACCTTCTGCTAGTGCCTTTGCAAGCCCACTGATCACACGTGTTCCCAGAGTACAACTTTTTGAATGGGTAATATATGTACGTGGTGCAAAGTCTAAAAGGACAAAAGCAAATTTAGTGAAAACAAAGTCTTTCATTCCTTCTCTCAGCCTCCAGGTCTGCTTGCCAGAGGCAACAACTGCCTTCCATTTGTTATGTGCCACCTTAGAGAGGTTTTCTATGCACACAAAAACATATACATTCACTGGACATGTATTTATTGATTAAATAAATATATATCTCTATATGAACACATATTATTTTCTTTTTACAGAAATGATTGCGTACTCTATCCTGCAGCTTAATTTTTTCCCACTGAAAAATGCCCACCTGAGTAATTTTGATTAATAGCGAATAAGCAGAATTCTCTGATACTAACAGTGACGGCAGCTTAAAATAATTATAGCCATCAGGGAACCTGTGCCTTTCCGACCCACTTATCTTGCCAAGGGGGCTGAGATGGGAAGGGAGACTATCAGGAAATCAGGAGAATGATTTGAGGGCAGCGGGCCTCAGGTAGGGATTAGATCCCAATTTCCTTTCATCAGATGTACTTCCTGGGACCCCCAGTTCCCTGTTCCGTCTGTTCTCTAACATTTACCTGAGATGCGCCCTGAGCCCTGCACCCCAGAAACCCTCCTCTTTGGCGCAGGCAATATTTCTCTCTCCTGTCTTTCATCCTCATTAATCTGTGTCACTCCTTTGAAGGTAAGGACGTTTGTATGTTGAAAGCTGGAATTTAGAATCTGTATAAATAAATGACTTAAAAGTTTAATCCATTGAATTAGCAAGGAGAATCCAACTGACTCCTAGACTCTCAACTTCTTAGAACTTACAGAAATGTTAAAGATCATTTGGAACCTCCAGTAAGGCAATTCCCTCATTTGCTCTCCATTGCGTTACTGTCAGATCTAAGAATTGCATTTGGGTTCTACGAAATTGCATGAGGAAAAGATGCTGCTAAGGTCAGGGGATTCTTCTTTGGAAACAGGACTAAAGAAATTGTATAATCCCTTTATTTACAGTTTTTGGGATTAGTAGTGTCCCACAGGTCTTTGAGTAGATGCTTTTTGTGTTTTTACTACTGCCTTAGCTCCGTATTAATTAAATTTAGTTCACTATGCCCCAGTAGCCTCACCTGTAGACGTTACCTCCTATAATAGACTAAGATAAAAAGATACAACATTATATTATTGCTATTATAATAAAAAATAACTCATATTTGTATAGTGCTTCACAGCTTATAAAGTGAATGTGAATGATTTTATTGAATCTTTATAAAAACTTTGTATGACATTTTCCAAAGACAGAAAATTTATATCTCATCTCCCATGCTCTTATGATCCAATGTTGATGTTTCTCCATGAGTAGGGTGCAGTAGACTTTTGCCACTACCTCTACCAATAGAATATGTCGACATGACACTATGTGACTTCTAAGGCTGACTCATAAAATGCCGCACAGATTTCTCCTGGATCTCTCTCTCAAGACTGGCTCCTTGCGAGGCACCATGTAAGAAATCTGGCTACCTTGAAGTGGCCAGTGGAGAGAGTGTGCAGAAACACAAAGAAATGCCTGAAGCATGTAGTGACTCTGGCTCCTTGCTGTTCCTGTCTTTCCGGGCCACATGATGCATGAGTGGAGAATATATGGGTGATGAAGCCTTTACGATGCACCAGGCACAGTCATGTCCCGACTGCAACCTCATGAGGGACCCCTGAATTAGAACCACCCCAGTTGAATTGCTCCCAGATTTTTGACTCCTAGAAAGATAATAACTAAGGTTGTTTAAACCCACAAAGTTTTGGAATGATTGTTCTATAATCATACTGATGGTAACAAATGGTATTATTATTATTATGCTTATTTAACTGCTAAGAATATTGAGACCAGTGGCCAGCTAAAGATCTGTCTCAATGAATGACAGCTGGGACATGCCCTCATGTCATTAGCTCTGATTTCCGCGTTACTTGTTCTTCTCTCTGCTATAGATTAAGGCATAGTCACACATACAACCAATATTTCCTTCTTCGATTTTACATAAATCTGGGGGTGGTGACTTCTTTCCTTCTCAATTCCTGAATTTTTGTTCACTGCTACCACCCCCCCGCCTCCCCCCCCCCCCCCCCGCCCCGCACCATAGCTAACATGACCACTGTTGCTCTGCTGTGTGGCCACTCATCTCTCAGGGGTTGATGCTTACAACGTTTTCTTTGGCTCACCCATGTCTCTGGCTTTAATCAAGTTTCAGAAGCTATGTAGCAACACTACTTTAAGGCTGTCATGGGGAAGGATCTTCCTGAAGGGAAGAGTAACATTTTGTTGTATTATGTGGGCTGCTCATTTAAGCCCATGGTAGCCTGGCACCTGTGTCCTAGTGAAACAATTCAGTGCGCTTGTGAGTGGGCTGAGAGCCAGTCTAGCAGATGGTCATGAGAGAAGGGACCATGTACCGTGTGATCATCAAGTGTGTTTGCCCAGGGCGGGAGTCCCTGCCAGAAAGGTCCAAATGCCTGCCCTTAGAAACGGAGTTTTATTTTTATAAGGATGCCTAAAATAGAAAAAAAAAACCTGGAAAAATCTTAACAAAAACTTTTTTTTTTTTTTAGTTGAGCTGGGAACTTAGAAGAGAACTGAGCTGTGGTAGGAGAGATCTTTTAGGAGTTGAAGTGCTTGGTCATAAGGTACTCACTGTGCAGCTTTTATTCCTGGGTTAATGATAGCTCATTATGAAATAAGAGAATGTTGATTTTCACTGTGCCTGCACAGAAGGTGTATCCAAGACCCACAGCTTTACCAGTGGGATGATTCTGGAAACATCTGAAACAAGAGGAGGTCAGTGTCTATGACTTACCTGTCTGGAAATAGGAGTTGCTGCAGATTAGCAGGAAGTTAGACTGGGAGGTTCACTGAGCCTCATCATCAGAGTCTCCATTCCTTTTCTCTGTCCTCTATCAGTCTAGAAGACCCCTTGTTCTGATCTACCTCATCCTCTTCTTTCCAGAAAGACTGAGCCCCATGCAACATTTTTAGTTGTCCAACACCCATGATACTGTAGACACTACCAATGGATTTTCCTTTTTAAAAAATGTTTATCCCCATTTAATCTTCATGTATTCATTTCTTTTCAGAAATTATTTATCATTTTCTCTCATATTGTAAGAAAATATGCCTCACAGTGGTGGACATACAGAGATTTAAATTCCAGTTTCAGAATTCAAAGGCTCTTCCATTTCATAAGTAAGTAAAATTACGTAGAGGTAAATATGAAGCAAGATGTTAGAGGCTATAAGAAAGTTATAATAAAATACTATAGAGAGTAAGGGAGAAAAAGTGGAATGTGTCCCTTATACCCTCAGCCATGCCTGTAGGAATAGGCAGTGTTTATAACAGGTGTGTTTTATAACAGATGTGGCTCTTAATGCTATTCTTAGAAAATACATGAGTATTAGAAGTAATAGAATGAAATAAAAATTTCATTTAATTTCATCATCTATAGACAACCACTCTGCCTGTTTTGATATACATTTTAGTCATTTGTGTGTGCACACCACACACACACATACAAAATAGGTTCATACTAGATATTTTATTTTGTAACCTGACTTTTTTTGCCCAATTGTGACCATCTTTCAAGGACATGAAACATTTTATAACATTATTTTAAATGGTTGCATAGTATTCCATTGTATAATATACATCTAAATGAATCTTCTATTTTGGACTTTTAGCATGTACCCCCCCCCCATAAACATGCAGAATAAACATACTAGTAGCTATATCTTTGTGTGTGTTGATGATGGCCTTAGGATAAATTCCCAGAAGAAGAAATATTGGGACAAATCACATCTACATTTTCAAGGCTTTAAATACTTCTGACAGTTTGCCATCAAGATGTCCTTCACTTGCATGATATCCCTGCAGTTTTAACAGCATTTTACAATATTCGACAAATTACTGCAAACTCTGAACATTTGGTAGGTAAAAGACATATTATCACTGCTTTTCTGATTTACATTTCTTTGATTACTAATAAGACTGGATAAGGTTACAATAGATTATGTAAAACTGACATAGTTGTACTTAGAAGCAGATTCAAGGCTCACTAGGCATCAGTGAGAATGAAGCATTAATAGTAAGTTGGGGCAGATGATTTCATTTAACTTTTTTATTAGAGTTAATAGACAAATGGGTCAAAATAATATGGCAGGTATAGTATGACTGTTTTCTAGACTGGTATTTGACACTAATATACCTCTAAACAATTTCCTGCCATAAAAAATGGAAGACATTTTCACTTATTGGACTTCTACCTGGTTGGACTGTTTCTGTGCACTAAAGGGAGGTCTTCAGGGACAAACCTCAGGGCTCTATCCTTGGATCCTTGTCCTCAGTAGTTATATCAATGCCATGGATGAAGTCATGTTGATTCAGGTCAGAGATGGTGTAAAACTGGCATAATAAAATCAGAATCCAAAATAAAAGTCCTTAACACCAATCACACTTGGAGGATGGCAGTTGAGTATTGTGGTTTGGTAGTAGCGTATATTAGAAAAAGTGGACATTTTAGTGAAATTAATATGTTTTGAATCTGCAGAGTGATATAGCTGGGAAGAAAGAGAAACTAGCAGAAGACGGTATTCATAGAAATAAGAATACAGTTACTTCTAGGAACTGGGAGGACAGGGCAGCAGCCCATATTGCCCTGGCCAGATCTCACTCTGGGTTAATCTTATGTGTTGGTTTTCACATTTTCAGAAGAGCGTGAGCCCTCCTTCCTTTTTTAAATTTCAGAAGCTTCCATGTACTCAGTCAGTGTATTTGGGCACATAATTCAGTGCCCTTAATGGGAAAATCCAAGGGAAATCATAGCTAGACTTTAGAATTTTGTTATGCATTCCAAGGTCCAAGGGGACCATTTTATTTGTTAAACTGAATATGTACATGATGATTGTTTTGCATCTTTTTACTTCTGCTACTTCCAGGGATCTAGAGATTTATTCTTCAAGAGGATCATTAATAGCAAATTTCCTCTGCGTGTTTATATATGTTTGTGTAAATACCAGGATGGTGACATTGCTTCTATGGTGTATAGGGACAGAGGAAGAAAGGAGAAAGATGATTAAGGTTTTCTTTGTACATCTTTGCTTTCAGTACTTGCAATGAATGTGTTTTAATTTTCTTTTGAAAAAAAAAGAAAAGATTGATGAATTTATCTTTTATTATTTTTTAAGAGTTATTTATTTATTTTAGTGAGAGAGAGCATGGGGTGAGGGACAGAGGAAGAGGGAGAAACCTAAGCAGGCTCCTCACTGAGCCTGGAGCTGGACGTGGGGCTCTATCTCAGGGCCCTGAGATCAGACCTGAGCCGAAGGAGAGTTGGACACTTAACCAACTGTGCCACCCAGGCACCCCTTTTATTAATTTTTATAAACAATCATAAAGTTATAAAAAGTTAGAAATAGAGTAAAAAGAACTTTTTAAAGCCCGAACTATTTGAGAATAAATTGCCAAACTGATGACCCATCACTCTTGAGTGCTTTAGTGTGTATTTCCTATAAATAAGGACAATTTCCCAATGACCACAATACAACAATAAAAATCAGAAAATTAACATTGGTAGGTTGCTACATTGAATGCTTATACCCCATTCAAGTTTTACCAACTGTCCCAGTAATGTTTTTTATAGCAAATGTTGTAGCCCAGAATCACATGCTGCATTTAGAGTCATCTGTCTTTAGTCTCCTCAGTTTGTAACAGTTCCCGTCTTCCATGACCTGAAACTTGAGGATTACAGGACAGTTATTTTGCAGGATGTTCCTGCATTTGGATTTGTCTGACGTTTTTTCCTCATGAGTAGATTCATATTGTGCACCTTTGGCAGGAATATCAAAGATGTGACACTGTTCTTGTCACTGTATATTATAGGGTGACACAATTTTGATTGTCCCACCATTGGTGATGTTCCCTTTGTTCACTTGATTAAAATGTTGTTTGCCAGGCTTAACCATTGTAAAGTTACTCTCTCCCCCTCTGTGGTTAATAAATATTTGTATGGAGGTACTTTCAAACAAGGTAATTATCTGGGTCTTCTTCAGACTTCCTTCCTTCCTTCCTCCCTTCCTGTAGGAATTTGTGACGTCTTATTATTTAGAAGACAAAAATCTTGTACTCTCTCATAATTAAGTGTTCCAATTATCCCAGATTTGGCTGATGAGAACCTCTTCAAACTGGTTTCTCTAGTCTTTTGAGGTGGTCCCATCATGCTTGGAAAACTTCCATACTTTCTGACACAACAAAATATTTCAGGCTTATCTTGTACTTTGACTGCCTCAGTCCTGGAACCCCATTTTTCAAAGGATCTTTGGTTCTTTTTAGTGGGAAATGGTATTTAGAAACTAATATCTGAGCAATAAGTTTGTTTACTGGCATTGAGGTGTTGCTGTTCCAGTAGAACAGAGCTAGGGAATGTGTGTGTATATGTATGTGTGTGTGCATGTATACATTTGCATATACACACGCTGTCCTCCATGTAACCAGTTTTCTGTCTCTGTACTCTGTTTGGGATCTAACCCCCAGCACCAGATCACACCCCCACGTTGTTCTTCTTACCGGAGTTGGTTTTGACACCACAGGCCAGGGTCTCCTTTGCGAGGGATGCTCTTCCCATCCTGCTTGTGTTGGCTGCCCGAGACCCTCCCCCACCTCTGTGATATCTACCTTGCTCTGCTCTTGCTTAAACATTCATTATTATTATCATTGGCTTAAAGATCCTTTACTCTTCAAAACTACCACTCATTCTATTTTCTCAATACTAGATATAAACTTGTGAAAATCACAGATGACAGCCACTAATGCCAGTAGTTGGATCAAGGCAGTTCCTAACTGGGAAATATGAGGTTACTTCTCATGTATTCTACTTTATAGAGGAGACAGTTTGAGGTGAGATGTAGCAGATAGTGAACATAAACAGGGCAGGTGAATGCTGGGCAGATTCAGGCAGAACTATATGGGAGGAAGCAGAAATGGTTCTGTGTGGATGCCGGTTAGAAATACGTAGGTGAATTTTTTAGAGGTAGAGTAGTTATGTAGAAGAATTTTTCAAAGAGTCAGAATGGTGAGTAGATGGAAAGAGATGATAGGTATAGCTCTCCTTGCTTTAGGAATGAATTGTGTGACAAACTCCTTCACGAACAATTCATTGTAGTTGACAGTGTTGGGTTTCTGCTTGGCCATCTATTTTTGAAAGGGATCAGCCTTTGAATAAGCTTATAACCAACGTCAAGGAACAGTTTCTGCCCTTGTTAGGATTTCTTCAGTGTACTGACATTTGATAACAGTATTTGAAATGTGCAGACAGTGCAGAAAGGGGTGCCATTTCTTTTGGGATTCATGTTAGAGCAGTGTTCATATTGGGATCACCTTAGATATTTCCTGAACATGGAAACTGTCTTCCATTTCAGACGTCTGATTAAGAACCTTAGGGGTGGAGGCAGGGGCTGGAAATGGGATTTTTAGACAAGTTTCTCAGGGGTGTCACATGTAAGCCCTCTCAAGTTTGAGACACTAAGAAAGGTAAACACAGGGGTGCCTGGGTGGCTCAGTGGGTTAAAACCTCTGCCTTCGGCTCAGGTCGTGATCCCAGGATTCTGGGATCGAGCCCCGTATCGGGCTCTCTGCTCAGCAGGGAGCCTGCTTCCTCCTCTCTCTCTGCCTCCTTCTCTGCCTACTTGTGATCTCTGCCTGTCAAATAAATAAATAAAATCTTTAAAAAAAAAGAAAGGTAAACACAGCAAAATTGCTTAGAGTATGTTTTGTTTAAAATCTTGCACCTTTACATAATATTTTTCTTATGTTTTGGTATTGTCTTTTTTATTCACAAAGAGATACATTTTTGATGATAACAAGTGGTCCAGCGAGGTAATGTCCTAAGTCTGTACCAAATCTGACCAGGAACTTGTAAACATTTGGCTAGTCGACCCACACTGCCATCTAGTGATAGTTCATTCAATTACAGCTAGCCGTACACAAATTCTTGAACCTTAAGGTGTTCAAGGCAAGGCAGTTCATTTCTGATTGAAACGAATTCATGTTCCAACTAGAGGTTGTTTAAAGTATCAGATCCTTTTCATTCACATTGATTAGTCTTACTATCAGTGGACCATGGCATTATATTAAAAGGTTTCTTGGTAGATATTTAGACTTTTTTGATTTTTTCCTCTTACATATTTTATATCTGTCAGATTGCTCAGAACATCCCAATTATGAACCTTAGGTACATTCTAAAAATTTTTACTTTTCATGTGTGTAATGAGTTTTTATTTAAGTCAAATAAGTTTTATTAAGAAATTTTTAGATGCCTTTTATTAATTTAAGGGAGAAATATATATTAAGAAAATTTTGAGGGAGTACCTACTAGATTTTAATAAAATTAGAATATACGAATTAATATTAAGTTTTACACAGTTTATAATAAACAGAATAGTTTTTATAAAATTCAGTATACTCTTGCAATATTAATATCAATCTTAAAACTTCTAAGACATATTAGTGGTAAATTGAGAAGGTATTATTATATTACAGACTCACGAACTTAATATTACCTTGTGGTTATGTAGGTAAGACTAACTATGGTTACTTATTATTTAAGATGTGTGAAAAAAATTCATGTATCATTGCATAGTCATTTATGTATGTTGTCCTTTTATTTTCGTATGAAGTGTTTCTAGTGAAATCTCAAGTGCATTTCCTTATTCTTATATAATTGCATGTACAGATATTTACTAACAAAACTGTTTTTAAGCTTTGGATGATAAAATACGCAATCTTCTTCATAAAAGTTGGACCTAGTAGAGATTGTCTTAATGATAGCCTCTATTAATAAGATCTGGCCATGATTAGCCTAATTTTAGAAAAATGCTTTGAGCAACAAAAAGACAAGGATAAAGAATTTCAACAAGGATAATGAGATGAGTGATTCTTCCTAATTCTTGTAATATTTGAAATTCCAGAAAATTTTCAATTTTATTTTTATTGCTTTTATTTTATTAATTAATTAATTTTTTATTTGAATTCAATTTAGTTAATATATACTATATTATTAGCTTCAGGGGTAGAATTTAGTGATTTCATCAGTTGCATATAACACCCAGTGTGCATTACATCAAGTGCCCTCCTTAATGCCCATCAGCCAGTTACCCCATCCCCCACCCAATTTCCCTCCAGCAACCCTTGGTTTGTTAACAGTCACCTACGGTTTGCCCCTTCTTTGTTTTTATATTATTTTATTTTTTTCCCTTCCCCTTGTTCATCTGTTTTGTTTCTTAAATTCTACATATAAGTGAAATTATATGGTATTTGTTTTTCTCCGACTGACATTTTCACTTAGCTTTATACCCTCTAGTTCCATCCACGTCATTGCAAATGGCAAGATTTCACTCTTTTTGAAGGCTGAGTAATATTCCATTGTATGTATTTGTACATACATATATGTGTATATATAGCATATCTTCTTTATCCATTCATCTGTTGATGGACATGTGGGCTCTTTGCTATTGGCTAGTGTGGATGTTGCTGCTATATAATTGGGGTGCGTGTGCCCCTTTGAATCACTATGTCTGTATCTTTTGGACAGATACCTAGTAGTGTAATTGCTGGGTCATAAGGTAGTTCTGTTTTTAACTTTTTGAGGAATCTCCATACTGTTTTCCAGAGTGGTTGTACCTGCTTGCATTCCCACCAACAGTGTGAGAGTTCCCCTTTCTCTGCATCCTTGCCAACACCTGTTGTTTCCTGAATTGTTCATTTTAGGCATTCTGACTGGTGTAAGGAGGTATCTCATCGTGGTTTTGATTTGTATTTCCCTGATGCTGAGTGATACTGACATTTTTTCTTGCGTCTGTTGGCCATTTCTGTCTTCTTTGGAGAAGTGTCTGTTCATGTCTTCTTCCCATTTCTTGACTGGATTTTTTGTTGTTTGGGTGTTGAGTTCTTAATAGATTTTGAATACTAGCTCTATATCTGATAAGACATTTGCAAATATTTTCTCCCATTCTATAGGTCGCTTTTTAGTTTTGTTGATTGTTTCCTTTGCTGTGAAAAAGCTTTTTATCTTAATGAAGTCCCAGTAGTTCATTTTTGCTTTTGTTCCCTTGCCTTTGGAGACATGTCTAGCGACAAGTTGCTGTGCCCAGGGCCAAAGAGGTTGCTGCCTGTGTTCTCCTCTAGGATTTTGATGGATACCTGTCTCACATTTAGGTCTTTCATCCATTTTGAGTTTATTTTTGTGTATGGTGTAACCAGGTGGTTCAGTTTCATTCTTCTGCATGTGGCTGTCCAATTTTCCCAACAGCATTTGTTGAAGAGACTGTCTTTTTTCCATTGGATATTCTTTCCTGCTTTGTTGATGATTAGTCGACTGTATAGTTTGGGTCCATCTGGGTTCTCTATCCTGTTCCATTGATCTATGAGTCTGTTTTTGTTCCAGTGCCATACTGTCTTGATGATTACAGCTTTGTAATACAGCTTGAGGTCTGGAATTGTGATGCCTCCAGCTTTGGTTTTCTTTTTCAACATTCCCTTGGATATTCAGGGTCTTTTCTGGTTTTAGACAAATTTTAGAATTGTTTGTTTCAGCTCTGTGAAAAATACTGGTGGTATTTTGATAGGGATTGCATAAAATATGTAGATTGCTTTGCATAGAATAGACATTTTAACAATTGGAATGTTTTTCTATTTCTTTGTGTCTTCCTCGATTTCTTTCATAAGTGTTCTATAGTTTTCAGAGTACAGATCTTTACCTCTTTGGTTATGTTTATTCTTCAGTATCTTATGGTTTTTGGTACATGTTCCCTCTATCCCTACACTGCAGTAAGTTTTAATCAAGAAGGGATGCTGTAGTTT
Source organism: Martes martes (assembly GCF_963455335.1). Classification (NCBI taxonomy): domain Eukaryota; kingdom Metazoa; phylum Chordata; class Mammalia; order Carnivora; family Mustelidae; genus Martes; species Martes martes. Next base: position 31,402,551 of record NC_137893.1, on the reverse strand, counting down.
GTCAAATGTTTTTTCTGTATCTACTGAGAGGATCATATAGTTCTTGTCCTTTCTTTTCTTAATGTGGTGTATCACATTGATTTGCAGATGTTGAACCATCCCTGCAGCCCAGGAATAAATCTCACTTGGTCATGGTGAATAATCCTTTTAATGTTCTCTTGGATCCTATTAGCTGGTATTTTGATGAGATTTTTTTGCATCCATGTTCATCAGGGATATTGGTCTATAATTCTCCTTTTAGTGGGGTCTTTGGTTTTGGGATCAAGGAAATGCTGGCCTCATAGAAAGAGTTTGGAAGTTTTCCTTCCATTTCTATTTTTTGGAATAGTTTCAGAAAAATAATTATTAGCTCTTCTTTAAATGCCCGATAAAATTCCCCTGGGATGCCATCCAACCTGGGGCTCTTGTTTGTTGGGAGATTTTTGATTACTGATTTAATTTCTTTGCTGGTTTTGGGTCTGTTCGGGTTTTCTGTTTCTTCCTGTTTCAGCTTTGGTAGTTTATAGGTTTCTAGGAATTTATTCATTTCTTCCAGATTGCCCAATTATTTGGCATATAATCCCTCATAATCTCTTATAATTGTATTTCTTTGGTGTTATTTGTGATAGCTCCTCTTTCATTCATAATTTTATTTATTTGGGTCCTTTCTCTTTTCTTTTTGTTAAGTATGGTTAGGGGTTTATCAATTTTGTTAACTCTTTCAAGGAACCAGCTCATAGCTTTGTTGATTTGTTCTACTATTTTTTTAAAAATTTCTATACCATTGATTTTTGCTCTAATTTTTATTTATTCTCTTCTCCTGCTGGCTTTAGGCTTTATTTGCTGTTTTTTGCTAGCTCCTTTAGGTGTAAGGTCAAGTTGTGTATTTGAGACTTTTCTTGTTTCCCGAGGAAGGCCTGTATTTCTATATACTTCCTTCTTAGGATCATCTTTGCTGCATCCCAAAGGTTTTGAACTGTCCTGTTTTCATTTTCATTTGGTTCCATGTATTTAAAAAGATTCCTCTTTAATTTCCTACTTGACATATTTATTCTTCAGTAGGATGTTCTTTAACCTCCATGTGTTTGTAGTCCTTCCAAATTTCTTCTTGTGGTGACTTCAAGTTTCATTGAGTTGTGGTCTGAAAGTATGCATGATATGTTCTTGATTTTTTTGTACCTGTTGAGACCTGGTTTGTGACACAGTATGTGATCTATTCTGGAGAATGTTCCATGTGCTCTTGGGAAGAATATGTATTCTGCCACTTTAGGATGAAATGCTGTGAATACATCTTTTAAGTCCATCTAGTCCACTGTGTCATTCAAAGCCCTTGTTTCCTTGTTAATCTCCTGCTTAGATGATCTGTCCATTGCTATGAGTGGGGTGTTAAAGTTATTCTGTTGATGTTGAAAGTAACACAAATTCATGGCTTTGTTTTGTTCACTGCTATATCCCTGGTCCCTAGAAAATTACTTGACACATTGTAGGTATTTTAATTAATATTGATTGACTGAATGAATGAATCATAAATGTTCAAACAATATTGGGTAGAACTCTAAAATTTAGTCAGAGAAAATCACTGTTAGTAATTTACTCATATGGCTCTAAATTGTTTATACATACATTTACTTGTATACTAATTTCTGAAAAGAGACTATTCTCCATATACTTTGTGCAGCTTTATCTTTCACTAAAAATACATATCTGGACCGGTATGTATATACCTGCCTTATTCTTTCTAATGGATATGTAGTATTTAATTATACAAATAAATCATCACTTTAGTCAACTTTCCATTAGGACATTTGACTTGTTACTAGTATTTTTTCTTTGTTTGCAAATATTGAATATGGTGCACAAACATCTGTGTATACAAAATTCTCTGTGTACGTGTGTGTGCGCACCATTGTTCACCTAGAGGATATAATCATGGAAGTGGAATTGTTGAGTTTAAAAAAATGACCATTAAAATAACCGTTATTGCTAAACTTCCCTCCATAATTATTTAACAATATAGGAATTCCTTTTTCTCAATACTTTTGCCAAAAAATGAGTAGACATTTATCTTAACTGAAATAGAAATGAATGGAATTATTATTACTTAATCTGATGAGTGATATTTTAACTCTGAATATTTCATCTTAAGAAAAAAATTTCTGACAGCAATTTACTTAGTCTCCTATATGAAGGTTTATGAAATTACCAGCATTTTCATGGTAGACTAACTTTAAAATTTATATTGTAATTGAAGTTCCATGTTATCAAGTAGTTCTTGATTGTTCAAGTTTTAGCTAATGCAAACTTTAAATCTCAAAATGTGAAATAATAATCTGCTGGGCTCACATTATTTCAAAGATTACAGTAATTAATTTTGCACATCAGCTTTGCAAATTCAAACCTCTCAGCCTAAATGTTATTTTGCAAATGCCATTTACTGAATCCTTAAACCGACTATGCAATTTCTTGGAGGAAAAATTGGCATTTTATAAAAATGGACTAGTTACTAAGAAGAAAGTCATCAGTCCTACTTTGCAATCTTGCTAAAAATCCATAACGTAAATAACATTTGTACGTATTATTCCTTTTGCCTATTTTCTAAAACATTGAATAATAATAAAGTGTAAGAAAAAGGTACAGATAAAACAAGACATTCTTGGTGTGCTTATTTTCTTGGTCTTGCAGTTTGGTGAGGAGGGTGACTGGAACATTTGCATCTTGTATTGCGTAATGAGACCAACGCAAAATGATTGCAGCTCATGTAAAAGACAGGGTGGCATGTTTTCAGTTTTAATGGGGACACTCAGAAAAGTTCCAATTCTTCCTGACATTTCTTATAGCCAAATAAATGTGGTCTAGGTTGGAGTGTCTATTATGAAAATAAGAGGAGAGCAAGTCAATTATATTTCAGTGACTGAATAGCCAGGGGTCCTCATTAAAATGATCAGAAAGATTGCAGTGTTGCTTTATTCTGTGTAGCCGCTGATTAAGTTGTATAAGAATGACATGGCCTTTTGGGGAGCAAGCCAGAGTGTGCCTTAGAATCTGGAGCCAGAAATTGTTGACCCTTCCCAGAGCAAAATGTGTGCTACCTTGAAAGAACAATATTTTTCTTTTATTGGATGATGGATTTTGGAACTATGTATGTAAGATTTGTTCAGGTTATTGTATAAAAACTTTAATTTGTGCTTTGCTGCAACAAAAATGCCCTTGAATATAGTAGTAATGAAGAATACTTCTTACACTGACATAAGTTAGTTAGATCTACTTTACCAGAGTAACATTGATAATGCAAGTAAATTAAGTTTTGAGGGAATATTTAGTTGAAGAATCTATTACTATTCTCTTCTTTTAAAAATTTCTACTCACTAGTTTTTTGGGGGTATAAAATATTATGATATAAAATATTATGAGAAATATAAAATACTCTTTCCTCCTGCTTTCCACTTGCATGCAGAGACAATGTAGCTTAAGATAGCAGCATAGCTTAAGAAGAGAAAACCCATTTTTTAAAAGGACAGATCCTTGGTTTACTTTTCTATTTTTTTTTTTTTTTAACAGTTAAGAATAACAGCCTTGGGTCCTAAGTCAGATCTCAGTAGTTAAGATACAAGGTATTCAAAGGCCTCAAGTAGGCATTGCATACATGTTAAGATACATGAGCCCCTGAGCCTTCATTTAGTCGAACTTTTGATATCATGTATTTTTTAAATGAGAGAATATATACATAATTTATAACGAGACTCAAACTCATAGTGTAAAGAGACTGGTTTTAGCTCTTTAATAGCAATGAAATTAACTATGATTGTGTTTTCTTTTTTTAAAGATTTATTTATTTTAGAGAAAGAGAGAGAGAGAGAAAGCGAGCGAGCACAGCCAGGGTAGGGACAGAGGGAGAAAGAGGGGAAGCGGACTCTTCCCACTTAGCAGTGAGCTAGATAACGGGCTCAGTCTCAGGACCCTGAGATCATGACTTGGGCCAAAATCAAGAATTGGATGCTTAACTGACTGAGCCATCAGGTGCCTCTGATTGCATTTTCTAATACTGTCTTTTCTCAATCAATAAATTGTATTTTTTTAAAATATTTTATTTATTTGTTTGACAGACAGAGATCACAAATAGGCAGAGAGGCAGGCAGGAGAGAGAGGAGGAAGCAGGCTCCCTGCTGAGCAGAGAGCCCGAGGCGGGGCTCGATCCCAGGACCCTGGGATCATGACCTGAGCCAAAGGCAGAGGCTTTAACTCACTGAGCCACCCAGGCGCCCCCAATAAATTGTACTTTAATTGATTATCTATGATTTACATAACATCCTATAAAAGAAAGGTGTCAGTATTATAAACATATAAAGTACTAAAACATTAAAACTATACCAACCTCAGCTGGTGTGTTTCAAATAAGTGAAAAAACTTCCTATCCAATAGTTACATTAGATAAATAATTACTCTCTTTTTTTGGCTAATTTCACTGGTCAACCCAATAAAAAACAATAAAACCCATTTATTAATCTAAAAGATTAATTTAATTGGGATTAATAAAAAAAAGAGATCTATAGCTGAATTTTGTTCTCAGGCCTCACAATATCATTTATCATTAAAATTACCTAAGACAAATGTTCAGTATTTAATATTATATTATGATTGTCATCATTACTTATAATGGGGCCAGGGAGAGTTACAAATTTTAAGTGAATTATGTTTTGGGGTTGGTTTTCCTAATGCTATTCAATGGAAATATAAGTAAATACTCTTTTATGTTGTAATGTTATAATTTCACTCCTGCTAAATAACCACACTGTAAAGTTGACTGTACCATCAAGCATGTTTCAAAATAACAGTAAGAAGAAAAACAGGGTTATCGTGATGTCTTTTTTTTTTTTTTTTTTTTTTGGTGGCTATTCTGACATGCAATTCACTGTGAGAGAAAGAACACAATGGGTTGCAGCCTGGATTAAAGGGACCCAATTATGTGCCTCTCAAATACACCACAGAATTTAGCAGCGCACAGATTTTATAATAGTATCATTCAGCCTGTAGTTTTGTTTAAATTTATGCCTTGACCACATGAAATTTGAAAAATGTATCCTTTTCCCCCCAAAGGGAATAAAATATCTATTGAAAACATTAAAATAGGTTCCTTTTCACACCTACATTGTTTCTGGTTTTAGAATACTAATGCTTTTTGTTTTACTGAAATAGATGACATAGAAGCAAGCAAGTTATTGCAAAATCGCTCCTCAGGAAAGTGCTATAAGCACGGGCAAGGAGGGATGCAAGGCCTGTATTTCTGCAAACCACCCGCTATGTGTATTGTAGACAGGCACATGGGAGTGAATACCGCTGTATGTAAAGCAGGTCTAGCCCCCTTTGGTTGTGGCTCTCACGCTGTGTCTCACTGCACATTCGTGGACTGCAAAACTGAATTTTGATCAGCAGGTGGAATGTATTGTTTAACAAATGAGTACACATAAGATGTTGTCCCGTGATGTACCATTGAACTGAAACAGGATATAGCATGGTAGGCAACTTGCTGGGAGTGAGGAAAAGAGGCAACATTTAGGGTCAGGCCCATTTGTGCTACTGTGACATGTGAGAATTTTGCCTCCTGAACATCTGAGAGACAGGTAAGAGCAGTAGGTTTCTCCATCCTGAAACAGCAGCCTATAATAGAATGCAATAATTGTGAATGTATATTTAGACACTACAGATATTATGTTGCATTAGTGATGGTTTGTAATCATTGGTGACTTGTTTACTGCTCTTTGAGTCATTTGAATTCCTTCAGGCCTGCTGTTGGGATTTTAGTACTCAAAAGTGGCCAAAGTTTGAGGGGCATTGCTCTGTGCTGCGTTTCCTTTTCAAGTATTAAAGACATTTTGAACAGAAGCGTTCTTTCATAATAACGTAGTCAAATGAGTCTTGGGAACAAATAAGTTAAACATGCTTCTTCATTGCACAGTTTCTTTAAGTTTTATAATATTCTAATATGCATTTTGATTCTGGCAATGTATTTAGATTTTCTGAAGTTTATTTAGCCCTAGACACCTTCTTTTAGGGACTAGTAGTTTTTGGCACAGTTTGGGAAATGGGTCAGAAATGACTGTGAAGTATCTCTTTTCCCCTTCCTCCCTCCCAGTTAAGAAACAGAATTGGTGGTGTGGGAAACCTTAATATTCTCCATGTACTTACAAGTGGATCTCAACTCTGACTGTACAGTGAAATCACCTGGGGAGATTCAAAAAAATTTTTTTTATTGTGGTAAAAATCACATACTCCAAATTTTACCATCTTAACCATTTTTTAGGGTATAGTTCAGCAGTGTTAAATATATATACCCAGTTGTGAAATGGATCTCCAGAACTTTCTCATTTTGTAGAACTGAAACATTAAACAGACCCCCCTTTCCCCCTGTCCTCAGCCCCTGGTATCTGGGAAGATTTTTAAACAAAACAGATCACAGAGCCTCCCATCCCAGAGATTCTGATTTAAGTGGTGTGGGCATAAGTATTTTAAAAGCTCTACTGCTAGGGGCACCTAGGTGGCTCATTCAGTTAAGCATCTGTCTTTGGCTCAGGACATGATCCCAGAATTCTGGGATCGAGCCCTGCAGCAGGCTCCCTGCTCAGTGGAGAGTCTGCTTCTCCCCCCTCTGCCTCTTCCCTGGCTTGTGCACACTCTCTCTTGCTCACTCTGTCTCTCAAATAAATAAATAAATAAATAAAATCTTAAAAAAGAAATAAAAAGGTCTTCTGGTAATTCTATTGTGCAACAAGATGTGAGGACCATTGACTCTCATGGTTTTTAAGTCTTTATTTTATTTAATCCAATACAACCATGTTAAGACCAAGAGTACCAGGGACAGAGCAACAAATAAGCTATAGTCATTGCTGTGTGGGATACAGTCCACTGAGAGATAGACAGGAAGGTAACTGGCGACAGTATCGTGGAGCAGTGAATAGGGACCCCAGGTAACCATAGGGAGGGAGTGAACAGTCTGAAACACTTTCTCCCTGAGCTGGTATTTTTAAATAATTTGATGCTGAAAACAGGCAGAATCTAGGGAAGGAATTTAATATACCAGGGTCACTGTGCAGTTTTAACTCTGAGATGAGAGAAGACTGTATTTGCAAATGTATGATCTCAGTTTAAACACGGCATTTTCTATTCCTGGCACTTAGGCTTTCTGTAGGTGGTTGTTTAGTGCTTGTTAAAATTTGAAAACAATTCCTAAAATGTTTTTAGTATTCTTACTGGGTCATTCTAACATATCTTACACCCATAAGTGCAATTCCCTGTTGAGAAATCAACCACGGCTATGATTATTAAGTTGAAAGAAAGCTTATTCTTCAATACTGAGTTTCTTGCATTATATTGGTGATGAAACTGGAAAAAAAAGGAAATACTCTAACTTATTGTTTTATTCTCTATTTTTCTTTTAATATTTTATTTGCATCTTAAAGGTAATGTGTATCTCTTCAAATGTTATTGATTTAAAATTTAGGGATAAGTGATAGTATATGAAATTATATGACAAATGTTCTCACTGTGAAATTAATTTACTATAAAAAGGAACCATAACTATCTCAAAATGACCTAATGCCAGCAATGAGCTTTCCATTCTGGGTATCTTCAGAATAATTGGTCTTTTAGTTGATTTGAGTACCTGACAGCTAAGTCAGTAATAATTACCTATGGCATGCTTTACTTTTGATTTTATATTAGAATGCTCTGCTAATGAATGGATATATGGTATCTTTAAACAATTATATTTGACTGTATTTGAATGCTTTGCTTTTCATTTAAATAATTCTCTATGGAAATATGTTCACACATCAATAACTACAGAGGAGACTTTTTAATTTAATTAAAAGAAAAGCAGCACACCCATGAAGCCTCTTTATGGTTAAACAATTGTGACTTAAAATTGTATATTAATTTTGTCAATTTACCAGAATTTCATTTCAAGTTTATGACAAGCTTTCAGGTTTATTTAGGCACAGTCACAATCTATAATATTATATTCTTAATAACTTATACTTTATGGTATTTTCCAGTATACAGGGAATTCTAACCACTGGGAATCTTTTATTCATCTATGATAGGGATTTTTAGTAGTAATGTTTTCCCAATAATCAGTAGATCTAAACTGAAACTTGCGGTTGGTTTTCATCAGTAGAAACGTCTGGCAAGGTAATCTATTATTATATCGGCTAAACCAGGAATGAGGTAAGTTTATTTGAAGAAAACAAAATGTTCGGCTGTTATTATTCACAGTAATTCTGTTTATTTCATTGAAATATAATTGCAGTTGGATATTTAATAGTCTTTTAATGTTAGTTTGTAATGAGTGATTTTTATGCTAAGTGTATGTTTAGAAAAAATTAGTAACTGAAAATTCTAAATCTTAGGAAATGTATTGTTTATTTGATTGAAATCTAGTTCCTAATGGAGTAACTGTGATGGTAGGTTAAACAAAAGACAGAACTTCTTCAGAAATTTGGGTGTTACAGAGAAAGTAAGTAACATAAGACATTATTTGTTGAGTTAGAAGTCAGGGGAGGATTCTATATAAATGGAGACCACATCTGTTTTATCTAGCTTTTCCTTATTAAAGGTCACTTTGAAATTTATGTATTGATCATAACAATGTGTACACTATTCTAGAGACTTAGACAAGAATTGAATGGTCATGTCCAAAGGCATTTGTTGCTAAGAGTATGCATGGATTTATACAAATATTGTTTATAGCTATATCTCTCTATATATGTATGTATGTGTGTATTAATATGCACCTTAATATTTTTAGTATATTACTAGGCTGTGCCCTATGACAGCAAAGTTTAAACATGGTCACCATATCGTCTTATTACAAAGTTGTTTTTGAAGATGTGTACAACTGGAAAAATTATGACAATTTTTTACACTTATTTAAGTTGAATATTTAGAATGTGTAACTTTTTTTTCATATATTTTATATTGTTTTATGAATTATAAGCTCTTGGATTTGGAAGGAATTTCTAATCCTTTAATCCAAGGATTTTCAAGAAGAGGTTATTTTTGTCTCCAGAGGATGTTAGGTAATGTCTGGAGAGATTGTTGATGGTCATGTCTGAGGGGGTGTTATGGACATCTTCTAGGAGAAGGCCAAGGTTGCTGCTAAATAACCTGCAATACTCAGGATGGCCCCCACAACAATTATGTTGTATCAAGATTGAAAATCTCTGACCTAGTTCAGCTACTTATCTTTGAAGTAGCTTATTCCTACTGTGAAACAATACATTTCAATATTTAGAAAATCAACCAAAAAAAGTCATAGAAAACACCAGGGGATGTTTATCTCATTCTTTTCCTTTCTTAATGTATAAATAAAATGTTATGCATTTGCAAAGTAAGTTGTAAACGAAGATTCCATATAGATGTTTCTTTCAGGGTGACCTCTTTAGGAAGCTAAATACTTATTCCAATGAAGCAAATATCTCAAAATATTTCTAAAAATGACTTAAAACATTTTTAGAAAGCACACAAAAATCAATTCTATCTTATTTAAGTATTTAAAAATTGGTATCGATTTGACAACTTTGGTTGTCGTAGATGTGTGACTTTCTCTAAATCAGATTTTCGTTCAAAGACTAAGATCTGCCACTATTGAGGAGAGGAAAGAATGCTCCAAGGTGTTCCAAGATATTCTGTGCAATGGCAAATCATTGCAGTAAATGCAACCTTCTCAGACAACTCTGTAATGATAGCAGAACTTTGATTACTTAAGTTCTGAATATGTTTTGTTTTAAGAAGACTAATGTAATTTTGTACTTTTTATATGGACAGATTTTTTTATATGAATACATGAAAATTTATGCTTATATTCCATTTTATGCTAACAAATTTAGTGTTGCTTAAAACCTAAAATTCATAAATAAGTTATTTTAAAAAAGCTGCAAACTGTGTATGAACCTAACATGTATAATGATTTCTGAAATAAAAATTTAATTGTGAGACTTTCAAAGAATCTCATAATCATATAGAACTTTTTTCATAGTGATAATCTTACTTTTGAGTTTCATTATTCTAATCCTTAAATAGTATATTAAGACATATATTAAAAAAAAGTAATTTCTTATGGGATATTTAAGAAATGTAGGTAAAAATAACAAATATTTTAAAATTAATATGATTTATGTCCTTATTCTTATTGGTAACTTGAATAATATAAACATATAAAATTGTTTTAAAATTTTATTATTTTCTAAAGTTATCAAGTTATGATTGCATATGATTGATGTTTAAATATCCAAAGAAGGAAATAAAAAAATTCTGAGTCTTCTGCCTTATAAAACAGGATATAGATTTTTGGCTTGGGAATAAGTAGAAGGAGGATTCGAATTTTCACATTATGGTCAATATCTTGTGGTATCTGAATGTGACTAAATTTTCCACTTTTCATTAGTAAGCTCTGGCCTTGAATAATAGTGACTGAGTTTCTTGACAACCTTCTAGAAGAAAAAAATTCTATTATAATGTTAGTAGGGAATGGAATCATTTTCAAATAACATAAGATCGGTATCTGAATATATTGTATTCATGCATATGTTGGTCCTAAATATGAATGTTAACATTTTATTATCACCCTCTTGGTTTTACAGCTAAAATTAAAAAAGACAGTAAAGTGATTTTGGGTTTGTTTATTGTGCAATAAAATGCATCTAGGATTATCTAAATATATAGCACTTATTTATTTATTTATATTTTAAAATATTTTATTTATTTATTTGACAGAGAGAGGGAGAGAGAGAGAGAGAGAGAGAGAAAGAGAGATAACACAAGCAGGCAGAGACAGACAGAGGGAGAGGGAGAAGCAGGCTCCCTGTTGAGCAGAGAGCCCAATCTGGGACTCGATCTCAGGACCCTGAGATCACGACCTGAGCCGAAGGCAGACACTTAACTAACTGAACCCCCAGGCACCCCAAAATATAGCTTTTAGATGGTACCACATCTGTATGTGAAGACTTATTAACAGAGAAATAATAAGTATGAAAGAGACATGAAAAACATTTATTTTGTTTGTTTCCATAGAAATAAGTGCAATGAGCATTTCATGAAGTTAAAATACAAATGTATATTTGCATTTATAACAACTTATTTATAGAGATATATAGGTTATTTGCATTTCATAGCATTCTTATTTTGAAATATAAATGAGATTTAATAACAATTTTCATGAAAATTGTCTTTGAGATAAAAATATTGATGAATTGATGAGTGGAAAATTCAACAACCTATGTTGATAGAAAGCCAAACTAAGTAGATTTTTGACACATTTTCTTAAAATTTCCAATAGTTTTGAGTTTTCCATGGAAATGTCAGTTATAAAATATGGCAAATTAGAATTAATTTAGCAGTTTTGACTTTGATGTGTGAGATGATTCCAGAAAAAAAAATTGAGAGGAAGGAATAATAGAGAGAAAACTGACAATAGTTACAAAATCAAATGCTAAAAACAAAATTCCCCAATCATTATGCACATGGAGAGAAAATTGCTGGAGAAGTTGCCTATATTCAAAGGCCAGCTAGAAACAGAATTAAATCTGTGGATGGTCAGTTGAATCATTGTCTTGTGGGCCAATAACCTGTCTGGCTGAATGGTTTATCCTTTCCCTGGTTGTCGATAAATAAGATGAAAGGTGAAAAGCTCCATCATAATTATTTTCAAGCAACTGAGACAATGTGGGTCAGAATCCAGGGTGAGCATATTTTTCACTTTATATCAACATGCTTTTCTTCTAGTGTAGGCACAAATATCCTCTATTTTTACTCTCCATCAGGACTTATTTTCTTTGTAAAGCCTTGAATTTGGCAAATGTGAGAGGTATTTGTGGAATCATGGAAACATTGATGCTGGATAGTCAAACAAAGCAATTTTGGAAGTAACTATTGATATGGTATGTTGCAAATTGATTTTAAGTGTTTGTAAGGAAACAGTGCATTAATTCCAGCTCTCCTGTTCAGGCTCCATTGGTTCAATGATAGTCACTTCCCAAAACCAGTAGAGGAAGTAGGCTTCACCTATTTCTCTCTGATAGCAGACCATTTATCTCACTCTCCTGTAAAACCATGTCGATCAGTATCTGAAGGTCAGAGGTCTGCTCTTATCGCATATTAATGTATTTCTAACACCATCATAATATGCTATCATTGTGAAATAAACTATCATATTTACTTTTCCCCTAATGGGTGCAATGAATATCAAGGCTTACAAGAAAAGACCATTTGAAGGTTTATCTTCTTTCCAGAAAAAGAAAAATAAGTTAGAAAATCGAGGTAATTTTTACATCCCCTAAAAATGAAAAATATCTAGACTTGACTTTCAAAACCACAAAAAATGCACCTCTTTATATCTTTAAGCCTGTAAGTGTCATAAAGCAACAGATTAGAGAGTTTTAAGGGACCTGATCCAACCACCCCCCTCTGGTGCTTACATCCCCACCACAACCCTGTAATTAAGAGGTTGTCTGGTCTTTGCTTAAACACTGAAAGGGAATCACAAATTCCTGGTGCAGATCATTTTATTTTGGGCTACTTCTTATCAGTATGATTTTTCTGACTAAATCAAATATTATTGAAATGTTAAGTATCACTCTCAAGACACTGACATTTCTAGACAAAGGAGGTGCTGAATGAGGGAATGTGATGTACGTTCACATATGCAAACAGCAGGCAATCAGGCTGCTAATTACAATTTCCATTTCCAGGAGCTCCATGAAGGATTTCTATTTAGACTGAGTTATTTTTCTGAACAAAATTATAGAAATGGCATAAAATTTTTGGTTACTCCCTGTTCTGCTCTTACATGTGAGAGTTATCTTTGATAATTTAATAAAAAGGATATGAACATTAAGGAGAATCACATCATCTTATTTTTAATAATTTATATCATAAACACAGCATGATACATTTGCTCACTCATTGTAAATTTAGATATTTTAAACAAAATTCAAATTCATTGCATCTTAGCCTGATAATTTATGTGAACTATTGTACAATTTTTATGTTTATACATTTCACAGTGAATGTAGAGAATTTTGGAATACTGTCATAAAACATTACTCTTCCGACCTTTACGTCCTTGCCCCAAAGACTATTTTATTCTAATGTATGTCTACTTCCTTAATTGAAATTCATTTTCTATAGTAAAAAAGAATTCAGAAACTTGATCCCTTTCTTTTTAGATAAACTGGAAGAGCTTGAAACACTATATTTTGGGTAAAACTGTATATACAAAATAACTATATCTGTATGTACTATTTATCAGAAACACTTGTTACTGTGCAGAAAAGCAATATGTACCTTGAGGAATATTTGCATGCACTAATGAATCTTTATCTCTATATTGGCTCTTGTCCTGCTACATAGCTGCAATTGCATTGTGTCATAACAAAGGTGTACGATGTGGAACATTGTGCTTTCGTCTCTCCTCTCTCTTACGCATTTGTTGTATAAACCTCTTTGTTTCATAGTTTGGTCTAATCCTAATTTTTAGGCTCTTTACTGAAGAATATCTATATGTGGAGAATATTGGTTTCTCTTAGAAAGTTTGCTCTCTGTTGAATTAGTAGTAAACTTTAATATATAATGGTTTCATAGCAACACTAAAACTAAAATATCAATATAAAAATTGTTCACATGACACAGAGATACATGGTTACATCAAACTTGGGATTCATTATCAAACTCCATCAATGAATGCGTGCATAACAGTGTAATATCAGTGAAGTTCAAGGGAGACAAAGGGCACAAAATTTTCAACTTCAGATTTTTAAAAAAGATTTATTTATTTTTTGAGGGGGGGGGTCTATATGAGTGGGTGGGGGAGGGGCAGAGGAAGAGAGAATCTCTAGCAAACTCCCCACTGGGTGCAGAGCTTAACACAGGGCTTGAGCCCACAACCCTGAGATCATGACCTGAGCCGAAATCAAGAGTGAGTCACCCAATCAACTGAGCCACCCAGGTGTCCCTCAAATTCAGATTTTTTTTTCACTAGGCATATCTAGTACTTATGTAGAAAGCATGCAATGAATGTTCATGAACCTCTTTTATTTGTCATTTGATTAGATTTCTTGTAATCCTTGCCATTCTGTTTGAATTAAAATTAGATATAATAAAGAATAGAATATTTTTATTTCCCCAATTTTTTAGTTTGAAAATTTTCAAATATAAGGAATAGTTGAAAGAATAGTAGAATGAATATTTATATTCACCTAAATTCAACAATTGTTAACATTTTGCTACATTTGGGTACTCTGTCTCCTTGTCTTTGTCTCTCCGTATGTGTGTGCATATATATATATATATCTTTATACATATATATCTTTATATATATTCACATATATATTTATACATATATATACAATATAAATATCTTTGTATATATGTAATTTTTTTTTCTGAGCCTTTTAAAGTTAAGTTAGTTGCAGATGTCAGGACATTTGAATATTCTCAGAGTAAGGAGATTCTCCTGAATAACTTGAAAACCATTATCATACTTAAGAAATGAACAGTAATTTCACAAAATAACTATTTCATATTTGAAATTTTTCCCATTTAGCTCCAGTATCTAATTTTGTTCTGATCCAATATGCAATCAAGGGTCAGGCACTGCTATGATAGATTTCTTTTTCCTAGGTGATTTTCATTGGGAGGACTAAAATAATTTTGTGATAAACTCTTAGGTGATATTTTGTTTTCAGTTTTTAAACCAATTATACATTTGTATCTTGATTTTTAAATACTTTCTGACCTTTGACAATATACCAAAATTTTGCTATTTTTCATAACATCTTTAGACTGAGCACAAAATTACCCAGCAGAAGGGTGACGCATATGGAGCTGATCACAGAACAGTGGCTTAATAGAGTTAGTCGTGTGACCTGCCAGAAGTTGACCTCATTTCAGAATTCCATTGGAGCACGATGCATCCAATTCCACGTAGAATTTAAAAATCATGCTAATATTAATGGTAGCTCTCATTTTGACTTCGGTTCAAAGAATCAGGTATAATGATTTTATACTTTTCCAAATAGTATTTCTACTTCCACTAACACATGCAGAAAAGAAACTGTTAACCATAAGGCTGAAATTGCATTTATTTTGTAATTGATTTTGCCACAGTGTCTGGGTCCCGTTCTTCCAGAGATACCATGAAAGGACCTTTCACTTTCCAAGTGTTCGTAGTGTTTTTGGCACCCTATTACTTCCACATGTCCACCCTCTATCATGATGGTCTTGAGTACACATTAGTGCAAAAATATGAATTCCCTTCGTGAGAAAGCCATTCTCACCTTTCAAGGTCATTTTCACCATTCAATGCCTGTCTTGTCTATTTCTTCTTTTACAAGCATAGGTATGGTGTGATCTTACCTTTCTGTGAACTTGTGTAGTGCTTGATCTTTATTTTTGTTAGAGCCCCATCACATCCACTTCCAGTTATGTACATAGACTTTACCATGCAGTTTCCCGCTCTTCTGTCCCACATCGCCTAGTGAAAGAATGAGTTCGCTGATCACCTGCTCTGAGCTAGCACTGTGTTGGGGGCTTGTATACATCACCTCATTTAATTCTGACAACAGTAGTGCTTGATAGGTACTATTATCCCACTTTATATCTGAAGAAACCGAGAAATAGAGTGGTGAAGTGATCTATTGAGGATCGTATCAATGGTGCAGATAATTTGAGCTCAGATCTGTTTGATCTGACCAAAGTTCACATTCTTTCAGTCACAAAAATTTGCCTAGATCAGGGCCTTACCTATCACAGGTGCTCAGAAAAACTGATGAGATTAACTGATGGATGAATTTTCCCTGGATTTTTTTTCTGATTGCCTTACTATGACCTGTGGCCAGTAAAGCAACTCTGTCCCCAAATCTCAAGAGAGAGAGTGGTGGAGACAGGCCTGGCAGGCACTGCTTGGGTTCTTCACCAGAAACCATGACTTATTTTTAGGGCACTGACAGCAAGAAATGCAATGCTCTTTCTGCATTCTTTAAATGCCAGACCTCTGGCAGCCAAGTGACTCTTTATTTAACAAAGATGGTTAGGGACCCATGCTTCTAATTCTCCAGACCAATCATTGAACCAAGTAGAGCCCAAGCAATACCTTCTCTCTGTATTTCCTTTATAGCTGGCAATGTACTTTCATGCACATGATCTCTTTGGACTCTTGCAATGGCCCAGTAGAGAGTCAAAATGAGTGGTTAACGAAGCTGCTTTGTGTTCGTCAACTGATTATGCATGAGCTCACCAGATCATCTGCTGTTGTGAGGTCATGATTGCTGTAAGCCCTGAATGATTATAGGAGAAAATTGATAACTTGAAATCGTGTAGGACAAAGAAATAAAAGCAACTAAAAACCTATTTTTAAAAAATATTTTATTTATTTATTTGACAGAGAGGCAGGCAGAGAGAGAGGGGGGAAGCAGGCTCCCTGCTGAGCATAGAGCCCGATGTGGGGCTCGATCCCAGTACCCTGAGATCATGACCCAAGCTGAAGGTAGAGGCTTAACCCACTGAGCCACCCAGGCGCCCCTAAAAACCTATTTTTGATGTTTTCTTTCCCCAAATCACTAGAAACCTGCTTTAGCTAATTCTTGGATTTTTTTTTTTTCTTCTCTTCATTTGCCGAAGACCTATCCCTCCTAAGCATCCAGACCACCATTCAGACTGTCGAACATTTGGATGGTTTTCTAGCTGGACCAGTGCCTATATTTTACAGCCTAATCCAACAGCCTAATATTTTAAGAGTACCTTTTCTTCCCATTTTCTTACCTCCATCCCTTTCCTGGACCACACTAAAACTTCTGCTCCAGAACCCACTAGTTTTTCAACATCAAATTGCCAGATCTGATGGTCTCTGCTCATGCACTAGCCTATTTTTTTCCACAATATTTGACATTTTTGGTTTTTAAAACTCTCTTTGGTTTCTGGAACACAATCATTCATTTTTTTTTTCTTTTTTACCATTCTGATATTTTTTCCCCCCAGGTTCCTTCATTGGTTCCTTTTCCTTCTCCCTGGGAGAGAGTTTTATCCTGACATTTATTCTCAATTTAGACTCTTTTCTTAAGAGCCCTAACTCTTTACTTCAGTTAGCACCTATATGCTGATGAACTTTAAATATATGAGCCTATCATCCATCTATCCATCCATCCATCCATCCATCCATCCATCCATCCATCCATATTTATATCTGTATCTATCTAGTTCATACTCCTCACATTTTAAATTACCCATTTGTTCACCATTCATTGATTTAATCAGGAGAAGTTTGGTCACTGACATAGCTTCTAGGATACAGCAGTGGATACGGTGCACATGATTTCATCTTTCACAGTTCTTAGTGGGAGGAGACAGTGAGAGAGAGAGACATAACAAATGCTACAAGCAACCATACAGGAATATTTGCCAGTGGTAAGTATTATAAACAAAATAAAGCAGAATGATATGGTAGAGAATTACTGGGGGTTATCTTAATTGGAATTAGAAAGGGTCTCTTTGAGGAGATATTTGAGTTGAAACTTGAATTGCAAGAAGGAACTAGATGGGCAAAGATTAGAGGGAAAAATGTCCGATTTTAGGGGACAGTTAGTGCAAAACCTTTGAGGTAGAATGACTTGGTGTGTTTAAAGAGCAGAACAGAAAGTTACTATTGCTGGAGCAAAGATGTGAGCTGGAAAAAGATAGAAGAAGTGAGGTTATAGAGGTAGGCAGGGGCTAGATAAAGCTAAGAAGATGGAGCATTAGAGAATTTTATAGAAATTTTGACATTGCTGTGATTTTTTGTTGTATTTTACAAAAATATCCATCTATAATTGTGGAATTGTGAGAAAAAACCCTGGTCCTTTGTTACAGCTATTTTGCTTGAAGTTTCCATTAAGACATAAGGTCTTCTAAAAAGCAAAAAAGCATTATTGCACATCAGCATGATAGGCCCAAAGCACTAGTGGTTAAGTGCAGAGAGAGAAGGACCTATCTTGAAAAGGAGTGTGAGTGTGGTTTTGGCACATGGAATTGACTGCAATCAAATATATAGAAAACACAAAATGTCTGAGAAATTTGTATTGACAAAGTCATACCGATAGTCTCTGGACCAAAAGAGACTAAGATTGTCAGAAATGAGCCTCTAACATTCTATAGGCAAGGTGTTCAACTGCTTTAAGGGACACATCTTCCAGTGTCCTCCTCAAATTTGCCAAGGAAGATGTAGAAGAGAGTGTGTTTTCAAAAGTCAAGTTGGGAACCATGGAAAACAATGAGTAAAGAAGGCTCTCCCAGGTCAGAATAGAGCCTACTCAAGGGACACTCTCAATCTTCAAGATAAAGGAAACTGACAACATTTGCTGAGTGGGATTTCAGGATTTTTATTGCCAGTGATTGCGGTATGCTTTGTATTCCTCCTGCTTGAAAGGGAGGAGTATTCATCTAGATATGTTGTTCCTCTATTGTATGTGGAGTATGTGAAAAAGAAGACTTGTCTTTGTAACTCATAGGTCTCCAGAGAAAGAGGAACTGCAACTGAACCCGAGTCAATCATGCAAATCTTGATTCTTGAGTTTGATGTCATAATTGGGATAAAACTTTGGGGGTGTTGGATGTGGGGGAATATATTTTATATGTGGAAGGGCATAGATTTTATAAAAAAGAGTGTGAACTGTGGTGGATTCCCAATATAAACATTAAAAAAATGCCCACTTCATTTCTGTCACCGCTGTGGGAGACGTGTCTTTCACATCTCTTGACTTTGGACTCAGCTTTGCTTTGGCCAATGAGATGTTAGTAGATGCGAAACAAGAAAAGATTTTGAAAAATTGTTTATTTTAGAGAGAGAGAGAGAGAGATAAAGAGCTCAAAGGGGGAGAGACAGAGGGAGAGAGAGAGAGAATCCCCAAGCAGACTCCCCACTGAGTGGGGGGGTCCAATGCAAGGCCCAATCCTAGAACCTGAGATCATGACCTGAGCCAAAATCAAGAGTCGGATGCTCAACTGACTGAGCCACCCAGGCACCCCACAAAAAAAGGATTTTATTTTATTTTTTTTAAAAGATTTATTTATCTATTTATTTGACAGAGATCACAAGCAGGCAGAGAGGCAGGCAGAGAAAGAGGAAGGGAAGCAGGCTCCCTGCTGAGCAGGGAGCCCGATGCAGGGCTCGATCCCAGGACCCTGGGATCATGACCTGAGCTGAAGGCAGAGGCTTTAACCTACTGAGCCACCCAGGTGCCCCCAAAAAAAGGATTTTAAATGAGCCGCCCACCCCCACCCCATGTCTCTGCTGTTGTGATGAGAAGAGCTTCCCTTGGAAGCTTTATCCTAGGGAATAATTTTGCTGCACCTTTATCCTAGGTTCCTGAATAAGTACATGTGGTGCAGACCAGAGCCCAAGTGGAGGAAGTGACACTTCTACTCAGACTTGGAGCTCTTTGTCAGCTTTATTATAATGTAAAAATTATGATAATAAACTCCATAATATTTTTATGATACAATCCATAAGAAAACCATAAAAATGTATACTTATAAAAAAGTCTGTTTGAAATATGGATTTGTATTTGCTAAAAGATGAATCTTGATCCAAGTGTAGAGAGTTCCTTAAGATATTAGCCAAAATATGTTTTATAGTTTTATTTGAGGTATAACTGGCATAAAATTAATTGTACATATTAACTCTGCAGTTATTAAATTTCTACATGTATATCACGTGTGAAACATCACAACTCAGTGTGTTAATATATCCATCACCTCAAAAATTTCCTCATGCCATTTTGTTATCCCTCCATTCCTTCCCTGCCCACCTCCTCTCCATGCCCAGGCAACCATGAATTTACTTTTTGTCACTATAGATTTGCTTAAATTTTCTAGAATTTACATAAATGGAATCTTTCAATATATTTTTCTCTGACATCTTTCACTCAGCATAATTATATTGAGATTCATCCAAATTGTTGCATGTACCAAGAGGTCATTTATTGCTGAGTAGTGTTCTATTATGTATACTATCATAATTTGTTTATCCATTCACCTGTTGATGGACATTTGGGTTGTTTTCAGTTGTGATCTATTACCAGTGAATCTTTTATGAATAGCCATGGACAAGTCTTTGGATATGCTCCATTTCTCTTGGAGTAAAATTTCTGGGTTGTTGTATAGTAGGTGATTAACTTTTTGAGAAACTATTAATCTGGTTTCCAAAGTCGTTATGGCATTTTACATTTTTGCCAGCAGTGTGTGAGAGTTTCCACAATCTTGCCAACATTTGGTGTCGTCTATTTTTACGCCCCCCTGTGTGAAAACTTTCTAGTTTATATGGATGTCTTGTAATTTTTTTATTGAAAACTATACATTTTAAATAATATAATGTCACAGCTTTGGAAATAAAAATTTCTTCCTTCCTCCTCACCCTACCCCAAGGTATGTCATTATTGCTGCTTGTTTAATAGTTTTTATGAACTAATTCTGTAAAGTCTTTATTCTTTGTCATGTGTGGCCACTGAAATTTCTGCTGTGTTTAGTGTTCAGTTAGTATTGGAATGGTGATTTCCTTAAATGTCTGGAACCAATAAATCTGTCTTTCCTGGGGAATCCTGTGTGCATGTTGAGGCATGCCTTCAACACTCAGACAATTTTCAATTTGCCCTAGACTTTACTTCTTATGCAGAGTCCCAAAGACCGCTAGGGATGAAAGCTTATAGACTTCTCAGGGCTTTTCTGAGCATGCACCTGGTTCTGGGCATGGGAACACTTTACACATGTGCATGGCCTTCTAGATATCCTGGTATGTCAGAAATTTTCAGAGCTCCCTATATTAGTTTGCTAGGGCTGCAAATATGAAACACCACAGACTGAGTTGCTTAAACAACAGAAGTTTATTTTTTCATAGTTCTGGAGGCTAGAAGTACAAGATCAAGTTGTTGGCAAGTTTGATTTCTCTTAAGGTATCTCTCCTTGTCTTGCAGATTGCCTTCTCATTATATCCTCATGGACTTTTTCTCTGTGTGTGCACGTTCCTGGTGTCTCTTGCTCTCATTATAAGGACACCAGTCATACTGGATTATGGTCCCTACCTTATGACCTCATTTAACCTTAATTACCTCTTTAAAGGCCTTGTCTCCAAATACAGTCACAGTCTGAGGTATTAGGGTTAGGACTTCAACAAATGAATTTTGGGAAAATTCATTTTAGTCCATAATGTCCCCTATGGACATCATTCCCCAGCTTTCCTTTTAAGTTCTTTGATTAGCATATTTTTTTTGCCCGACTGCAATCTACTGGATCAGGCAGCCATGATGTCAAACAAATGCTGCTGATTTTTCTTGACAAATGCCCTTGGAGAAAGACTGTCTGCAGTAGGTAAGCTCTGAGTCAGGTCAAATAAAGACAAACCTTATGAGTGGGGTCCTCCAGGGAACCATAAAACAGGTAAAATAATGACAGTTTTCTTGGAGTGGAGCTTTGGCGGAGCTCCAAACCTATTCTGTCCTCTCTAGGGACTTTCAGGTGTAATTGTGGGCTGTTAAATTTACAAGGCTACTGCAGAACTGTGGAATGGTGGGGGGCAGGGGAAATAGAGCAAGTTAAAACACCACAAAGCTCACTGTTCTTACTGATATTCAGTCTTTTGTCTTGAATAAGTGTTCTGCAGATTATGACAAGCCTTTTGTTATTTCCATAGCACTGAAATGATTTTTGCCAGTATCTTGTTGCTTTTTCAGAGGAAAGGGTATTTTGGAGGTTCACATTCATCCATTCCCATTGATTCCCTATTTATTTCTTTTGAGTGAGCTTTTATAGTTTTTTTAAATTAAGTTTTTGTTTTAATTCCAGTATAGTTGCCATATGGTGCTGTATTAGTTTCAGGTGTATAGTATAGTGATTCAAAAATTCCATATATTATTGTGCTCATTACAAGTACCCTCCTTAGTTGCCATCACCTATATCACCCATTCCCCCACCCACCTCCCTCTGGTAACCATCAATTTGTTCTCTATAGTTCAGAATCTGTTTCTTGGTTTCTCTTGTTAAGAATCTCTTTCTTGGTTTCTCTTTCTTTTCCTTCACTTGTTTTGTTTCTTAAATTCCACATATGGGTGAAATCATACGGTGTTTGTCTTTCTCCAGCTGACTTATTTTGCTTAACGTTATACTCCCTAGCTCCATCCATCTCATTGTAAATGGCAAGATTTCATTCTTTTTTATGGCTGAGTAATATTCATATATGTATATGAATATATATGGTATATATATGGTATATATATATATATATATATATATATATATATATACCACTTCTTCTTTGTCCATTCATCTATCGAAGGACACTTGGGCTGCTTCTGTAATTTGGCTATAGTAAATAATGCTGCTATAAACATTGGAGTGAATGTATCCTTTTGAATTAGTGTTTTTCTACTCTTTGGGTAAGTACCCAGTACTGAGGTTTCTGGATCATAGGGTAGTTCTATTTTTAATTTTTTGTGGAAGCTCCATATTGTTTTTCAGAGAAGCTGTATGAGTTTGCATTCTTGTCAGTAGTATACTAGGGTTCCTTTTTCCCCACATCCTCTCCATCACTTGTTGTTTCTTGTGTTTTTTGATTTTAGCCTTTCTGACAGGTGTGAGATTATATTTCATTGTAGTATTGATTTGCATATTCCTGTTGAGTGATATTGAGCATCTCTTCCTGTGTCTGTTGGCTCTCTGGATGTCTTCTTTGGAGCAATGTGTGCTCATGTCTTCTGTCCATTTTGCAATTGGATTATTCTTGGGGGGGAGTGTTGAGTTCTATCAGTTATTTATATATTTTGGATATTAACCAAATATGGGTGTGTCATTTGCAAATATGTTTTCCTTATCAGTAGGTATTTTTTTAGTTTTGTTGGCTGTTTCCTTTGCTGTGCAGAAGCATTTGATTTTGCTGTAGTCCCAGTAGTTTATTTTTGCTTTTGTTTCCCTTGCCTAAGGAGGCATATCTAGAAAAATGTTCCTAGGGCCGATGTCAGAGAAATCACTGCCTATATTCACATCTAGGATTTTTATGGTTTCAGGTCTCACATTTAAGCCTTTAATCCATTTTGAATTTATTTTTGTGTATAGCATAAAAAAATGGTCCAGTTTCATTCTTTTCATGTAGCTGTCCAACTCCATTTTTTCCCAACTCCATTTGCTGAAGAGACTGTCTTTTTCCCATTGGATATTCTTTCCTACTCTTTTGAAGATTAACTGACCATGTAACTGTGGGTTTATTTCTGGGTTTTCTATTCCATTCCATTGATCTATGTGTCTGTTTTTCTGTCAGTACATACTGTGTGTTGTTTTGATTCCTACAGCTTTGTAATAAAACTTGAATTCTGGTATTGTGATACTCCAGTTTTGTTTTTCTTTTTCAAAATTGCTTTGGCCGTTTGGGGTCTTTTGTGGTTCCGTACATACAAATTTTAGGATTGTTTGTTCCAGTTCTATGGAATATACTGTTAGTATTTTGATAGAGATTGCATTAAATCTGTAGATTTCTGTGGGTAGTATGGACATTTTAACAATTTCATTCTCCAGTCCATGATCATGAAATGTCTTTCCATTTCTTTGTGTGATCTTCAATTTCTTTAATCAGTGTTTTGTAGATTTCAGAGTACAGGTTCTCCTCTTTGGTTAAGTTTGTTTCTAGGTATTTATTATTTTTGGTGCAATTATAAATGGGATTATTGTCTTAATTTCTCTTTCTGCTACTTCATTATTAGTATATAAAAATGCAACAGATTTTTATACGTTGATTTTTTTATCCTGCAAACTTACTGAATTCATTTATCAGTTTAGTTGTTTTTTGGTGAAGTCTTTAGGGTTTTCTATATATAGTTTCAAGTCATCTGCAAATAGTGAAAGTTTGACCTTTTCCTTACCAATTTGGATGCCTTTTATTTCTTTTTGTTTTCTGACTGCTGTGGTTACGCCTTCCAGTACTATGTTGATTGAATAAAAGTGGTGAGAGTGGACATCCTCGTCTTGTTCCTGACCTTAGGGGAAAAGCTCTTAGTTATTCCCCATTGAGTATGACGTTAGCTGTGGGTTTTTCATATAAGGACTTTATGATGTTGAGGTATCCCTCTAAATATTGTTTGTTGAGGATTTTTTTAAATCATGAATGTATGTAGTACTTTGTCAAACGCTTTTTCTGCATCTGTTGAAATGATCATATGATTTTTATCCTTTCTCTTATTGATGCGATATATCACATTGACTGATTTTTGAAAACTGAGCCATGCCTGTATTCCAGGCATAAATCCCACTTGATTATGGTGAATGATTTTTTTTTTAAATGTGTTGCTGGATTCTGTTTGACAATATTTTGTTCAGGAAATTTGCATGTGTGTTCATGAGGGATATTGGCCTGTAGGTCTCTTTTTTTTGTGGTGTCTTTATCTGGTTTTGGTATTAGGGTAATTCTGGCCTTATAGAATGAGTTTGGAAGCTTTCCTTCCTCTTTTGTTTTTTTAGAAAAGTTTGAGAGGAACAGGTATTAACTCTTCTTTAAATGTTTGGTACAATTTGCCTCTGAAGCCATATGGTCCTGGACTTTTGTTTATTGGGAGTTTTTTGATTAGTAATTCAGTATCATTGCTGAAAATTGGTCTGTTCAAATTTTCTATTTTTTTCCTGCTTCATTTTTGGTAGGTTATATGTTTCTAGGAACTTATCCATTTCTTCTACGTTGTCTGGTTTATTGGTATATAATTTTTCATAATATTCTCTTACAATTGTTGGTATTTCTGTGGTGGTGTTGTTATTTCTCCTCTCTCTTATTTGCGATTTTGTTTATTTGAGTCCTTTCTCTCTTTTTCTTGATGAGTCTGGCTAAAGGCTTATCAATTTTGTGGATTTTTCAAAGAACCAGCTCCAGGTTTCATTGATCTATTGTTCTTTTAGGTTATATGTCATTTATTTCTTCTCTAATCTTTATTATTTTCTTCCTTCTGCTTTGTTTGTTGTTCTTTTTCTAGCTCCTTTAGATGTAAGTTTAGGTTGTTCACTTGAGATTTTTCTGAGTTCTTGAGGTAGACATGTATTGCTATAAACTTCCCTCTTGGAACTGCTTTTGCTGCATCTGGACTGTTGTGTTTTCATTTTCATTTCATTTTCATTTGTTTCCATGTAATTTTTATTTCTTTTTTGATTTCTTGGTTGACCCATTCATTGTTTAGTAACATGTTTTTTAAGTTCTATGTATTTTTTTTCACCTTCCATATTTTTTCTTGTGGTTGATTTCTAGTTTCATAGCATTGTGGTCAGAAAAGATGCATGGTATAACTTCAGTCTTTTTGAATGTTGAGTTGTTTTGTGGCCTAATATGTGATCTGTTCTAGAGAACATTTCATGTGCACTTGAAAAAAAAATGTGTATTTCACTGTTTTAGGACAGAATGTTCCTAATGTATCTGTTAAATCCATCTGATCCAGTGTGTCTTTCAAAGTCATTGTTTCCTTGTTGATTTTCTGTTAGATAATCTGTCCATTGATGTAAGTGGGGTGTTAAAGTCTCCTACTATTATTGTATTATCATTGATCAGTTCCTTTATGTTTGTAATTAACTGTTTCATGTATTTGGGTGCTTTTATGATTGGGTGCATAAAAGAGCTTTTGTTTGTTGTCTTATAAGGAATAATATTCACTTACTATCCTTTAAATATCCATACAGTTGGTAGTCATTTCACCCCTCTCATTCCTGTCCATTCTCTTTTTGTTATTAATCTGGCTAGAGGTTTGCCAATTAAAAAAATTGTTCTTAAAAGTAGCCTTTGGCTTCACTGATTTTTACTGTTATAATTTAGTTTTACATTTCATTGATCTATGCCTTGATTTTTATCATTTCTTTCCACTTAATTTGGGCTTAATTTGATCTTCTTCTTCTAGTTTCTTAAGGCAGAATATGAGACTTTTCTTCTTTCTAATATAGGTGATTATTGCTTTAAAAATATTCCCAAAGTACTGTGGTAGCAGCATCCACAAATTTAGATATGTTGCATTTTAATTTATATTTAATTTAAAATAGTTTCTTTTTTTAAAAAAGATTTTTTTATTTTTAAGTAATCTTTACATCCAATGTGGGACTTGAATTTACAATCCTGAAATCAAGAGTTGCATGCTCCACAGACTGAGCCAGCCAGGCACCCGACATTTTAAATTCTTTTCTAATTTCCCTTTTGATTTATTGGACCTTTGGGTTCTTTAGAAGTGTATCATTTACTTTTTTAAAAAAGGTATTTATTTATTTATGTATTTATTTATTTATGAGAGAGAGCACGCGAGCAGGGAGAGGAGCAGAGAACGGGGGGAGGAAGGAGGGGAAAGAATCTCTAGCAGACTGTGCTGAGCACAGAGCACGACAGGGGGGCTTGATCTCACAACCCTGAGATCATAACCTGAGCCGATACTAGGAGTTGGATACTTAACTGACTGAGCCACCCAGGCATCCTAGCGTTGGGGACTTTTTTAGACATATTCTTGTTAGTGATTTATAATTTAATTCCATTGCTGTTAGAGAACATATTTTATTTGACTCAAATCCTTTTCTATTTTATAATACTTGTATTACTGTCCTGAAAATGGTTTATCTTGGTAAAGGTTCTTAGTATACTTGAAATGAATATGTATTCAGCTGTTGTTGGGTGGGGAGTATTTTATGGTTGACAATTAGGTCAAATTATTTAATAGTGTTGTTCAAATCTAAACCTTACTGATTTTTTTCATCTACTTATTCTGTCAGTTACTGAAAAGAGTTTTGAAATCTCTAATAGTAATTGTGGGTTTATCTATTTCTTCTTATAGTTTTAATAGTTTTTCTCTTCATATATTTTGAAACTGTGGTTAGATGCATAAATATAAAAATTTTTATATCTTTTGGATCAGTTGGCCAATTTATTATAATGGAATGACCCTCCACATCTTTGGCAATATTTTTTTTGTCCTAAAATTTATCTGATATTAAAATAGCCACACTAGCTTTATTTTTATTAGAGTTATCATGATATATAATTTTGCATGCTTCTACTTTTAACCCATTTGTGTCTTTGTATTTGAATTTTTTTTGGTAGGCAGCATATAGTTGAGTTTTATGGTTTTATGTAATTTGACAATCTCTGCTTTTAATTGGGGTTTAGACTATTTACATGTAATGTGATTATTGGTATGGTTAAGTTTAAATTTATCTTTTGGTGTTTGTTTTCTATTTGCCCATGTGTTTTTTATTCCCTTTTCCCTTTCTTGTTGCCTTCTTTTGGGTTACATAAATATTTTTTGTGATTCAATTTTATCTTTTTTTGTTGGTTTATTAGCTATTGCTTTTGTTTTCTTATTTTAGTGATTACTTTAGAATTTATAGTACACATTTTTTTTTTTTACTTGTCACAGTCTTCCTTAAAGTGATAATATGCCACTTTACAAATAGTATAAGAACATTACCATAGCATACTTCCATTTCTTCCTTTCCAGTATTTGTGGTATTGTTGTCACATATTTTGCTTCTACAAATCTTATATGTCCTATACTATATTGTTATTTTGTTTAAACAATTATTTTAAAAAATTTAAGTTTAAAATCAGTTAATTAACATACAATGTATCATTAGTTTCAGAGGTAGAGATAAGTGATTCATCAGTTGTGTATAACACCCAGTGCTCATTACATCACGTGCCCTCTTTAATGCCCATCACCCAATTGCCCTGTCCCCCTACCCTGCTCCCCTCCAGCAACCTCAGTTTTTTCCTATGATTAAGAGTGTCTTATGAACAGTCAATTATCTCTTAGGGAGATTTGAATAATAAGAAAAAAACTTATATATTCATCATGTAGGTGCTATTTCTGCTGCTCTTCATTACTTTGTATAAACCCCTATTTCCTTCTGATATCATTTTCCTTCTTCCTGAAGAACTTAATATTGTTTGTAATGTGGGTTTGTTGGTGGTGAAATCTTTCAGTTTTAGAATGCCTCAAAAAGTCTTTTTTTTTTAATTTTTTGAAAGATATTTTTACTGGGTATGAATTCCAAGTTGACAGCTTTTCTCTTTCAGTTCTTTAAAGATGCTTTTCCACTACTTCTTGCCTTTATTGTTTCTGATGAGAAATCTACTGTCATTCTTATTTCATTTCTCTCTGTGTAATGTGTCTTTTATCTCTGCTTTTTCTCTGATTTTCTCTTTATTGCTGGTTTTGAGCAATTTGAGCATGATGTGCCATGGTGGAGTTTTCCTTTTTTTTTATGTTGGAGTTTTTGACATTCTTGTATCTGTGAGCTTATTGTTTTCATTAAATTTGGAAATTTTTCATTAGTTCTTCAAATATTTTTTATGCCTTCAACTTTGGAAGCTTAAGTTACACATATGTGAGGCTTATTGTGATTGTCCACAACTCATTGATATTCTTTTCATTTAAACATTCTCTTTTCTAACTGTGTTTCATTTTTAGTTGTTTTTATTGCTATGTCTTTAATTTCTCTAATCTTTTCTTTTATAATGTCTAGTTCACTATCATTCCCATTCAATGTATTTTTCATCTCACACATTGTAGGTTTTTAAAAAAAATTTTTTTTTTAAATTTCTTTTCAGCATAACAGTATTCCTCATTGTAGTTTTTATTTCTAGAAGTTCCATTTGGGCCTTTGACAATATCTTCCATGTCTCAAAATCTTTTTGAGTATACAGAATCAGGGTAAGCTACATAATTTGTGGGACCCAGTGCAAAATGAAAATGTGAGGCCTCTTGTTCAAAAATTACAAAAAGTTACCATGAGAGACTATGGACTCTGAAAAACAACCTGAGGGTTTTGAAGGGGTGGGGGGTGGGAGGGTGGGGGAACCAGGTGGTGGGTATTGGGGAGGGCACAGATTGCACGGAGCATTGGGTGTGGTGAAAAAACAATGAATACTGTTACGCTGAAAATAAATAAAAAATTAAAAAAAATTACAAAAAGTTTCAAGATGATGACATAAGAGCATTAAACCCAGGATGGAGTACTTGTAAAGATGGGGTTCTGTGTGACTGCACAGGTCTCATGCTCATGAAGTTTGCCCTGTTTGGAATAAAATCACAATAACTGGTTTAATGTCCTTGTCTGCTAATTGTAGTATCTGTGCCAATTTTGGGTTGGTTTTAATTAATTCATTTTTCTCTTCATTTGTATATATGGCAATTTTTATAATGATGTATTGTATGGTGACTACCATAACACGATAAAAAAAAGTAAAAAGAAAAAAAGCATGGCAATTTTTGATTGAGTGCCTGACACTGTAGGTATTTATTATGCTGGACATTTTTGATTTCCTACAAATATTCTTGAATTTTCTCTTTGATACAGTTAATTTACTTGGAAACATTTGATATTTTTTTACACCTTGCCATTAAGATTTGTTTGGTGGGAACATTTGTCTTGCTTGTCAGTGGAGGAGTGGTAACAGATGTTAGGTGCTCTGAGGATACAAACATGAAGAAGACATAGCTCTTGTTTGAATAAGAAGCATAATTAAAATACAAAGCAGAATATAACAAATGGTACAAACAAAATATGAACTGTCAAGTGGCACAAATAGAATACTATAGCCAACTAATAAAGAGGGGATATTTGAGAATTGCTTTGAAAGATGATCAGGGTTTAGTTAGATGTTGTGAAAGGTAAAGTGTTCCAGATGGAGGAAACATTGTAAGTGGACACATTTTTGGGAAATAGTATATTTTTGGAAAATGTACATTTTTGGGAAATAGTACTTTAGTGTAATATGGCTAGAGTATGTATATTCATGAGTATTAGGGAATAAAGATTCTGATGTTTATTAGCATATCTTTCAATGAGTACTGAGGCTAGATATCTGTTTTATCCCTGTCTAGATCTTTAATAAAGGCTAATTTCTGGTAAAAAAAAAAATCAATGTATTTTGTCATTATGGCTGGAGTGAGAACTCTGGAGCTGGGTGTCCTTGGTTGAATTCAAATCTTAGCTCCATACTCTTAGGCTGAATTCTGGTTAATTTGTCCTATCTAAGCCTCACTTTTCTTGCTTGCAAAATGGGTATCATGCATTAACACTCAAGGGGTTTGGAATATGAAGTGAAATAATGCAATTGAAGAACCTGGTACACAGTAAATAATCATACAAGTAGACTTTCCACAGAAATGTACCAAATATTTTCTGTAACAGGTATATGGTAGCACTAATGACAGTTCTGCCTCAGATTCATGGTGTCAGCTACACAGTATTAAGCTAGCACTAATGACAGTTCTGCCTCAGATTCATGGTGTCAGTGACACAGTATTAAGCTCATGCTTTTCAAAATACCTGTGGTAAGAGTGTTGGGTTTGTTCCTGGGACCTGATAGTAACACATGTCCAAGTTTAGCACGGCTACTGGTGCTCTGTTGAAGTATTGGTGGAGATCAGTGGAAAAGGTCATAAGAGCAACTGTTATTTTTATTTCATTTTTTATTACCAAGAATTAGTTATTATGGAGATTCATTAACTGGGCTTATTTTTAACATCATTAAATCACACAATTTAAAAGTGGGTATGTTTAAGCCAAATATGTAGAAGCTAGTGTACATGGTAATTGTCTTTGGATTATTTTACCTTTTATTTAATTAACCTTTTCTTATATTTTATTGCCATTATATTTCAAAATAGTTTTCTATCTCTAGTATACTTATTAACTTGCTTAAAATCTCTCAAAGACACACTCAGCCTTGTCTCCATCTGGCCCTGTGGTTGGTGATGGAAAAAGACATTTGATTTCCTTCCTCTGGGCCTGAGAGACAGGCCATCCCACTGGGTGCATTATGTAGCGAGTCTGCTGTGACTTGGGTAGGTCAGAACTGCAGGGATGTTCTGCTTCACTCACAAGACTGCTGGGCTTCAGAGGGACCTATATCCATTGTTGAGATTCAGCATCATCGTGAAGTATTGATATATATTTAAAAAAATTGAACCCCATCACCTTAAAACCAACACTGGTATTTTGGGGATATTTCTAATTTTTTCTATTCATATTTTAAAATAATTTATTTTTTTTATTTCAAAATAATGTCAATGCATTGTAGAAAAGTTGGAAAATAAAAGTTCAAATAAAACAGTACACATATGAAATATAATATAAATTAAGGTCACTGAATATACCAATTTATAACCTAATCTTTTTACTTCATAGGTCATATCTCCACTGTGTCATATATATTTTATGAATTTAATGGAAATGAAAGCAAATATACACTTCTGTCTTTTGCTTTTTTCAATCAAACATTTCTGGGTGACCAACTTTCTAGGTTATTTTCTACTTTTTGCAAAACATCATTAATGTTAGTAATGCAACAGAATGGTTGTACTATAATATACATAAATATATTCCTACTACTTAATATTTAGGTTCTTTCTAATTTATTTTGTATAAAATATAGTGGGTGCCTAATTTTATGTAAACAGTCTTTTTCATGTTTTGGATTATTTTGTAAGATATATTCTTAGACGTAGAATCATTATATCAAAAACTATATACCCTTGAAGCAGTTTCAGATATTGTTAATTTCCAAATTGATTATGAGATAGCCACTTACACCATACCTTCAAAATTTTTAAAATAAAATTAATGTAATAGTTTAGAAATAGTATCTCTTGTTTTCGACTATAATTCTTTGATAACTAAATTGACTAGCATAATATGTTTTTAAGCTAGCTGTGTATTTGCTGACGTTAGTTATCTGTGTCTTTTGTTCATTTTTCTCTCTTGGATTTTTAATATTTTTATTAATAAATTGTATAATTAAGGTAAATATCTCAATGTCATATTTGTCATTTTGTCATATTTCATCTCAATCCCTGTCCCTTATGTATTTTCTTATATTTCATTTCTATTACAAATGTATTTGTATTACAAATAATTTCAATTTGTATTACAAATAATTTCAAAATGTATTTGTATTACAAATAATTACAAAATGTATTTGTATTACAAATATTTCATTTCTATTACAAATGTATTTGTATTACAAATAATTTCAATTTGTATTACAAATAATACAAATAATTTGTATTACAAATAATTTCAATTTGTATTACAAATAACTACTTGATTTCTTATTGACAAGTGACAGGGTTTTTTGTGGTGGGAATGAAGCATAAAAGTTTAGATTATACAACTCTGATATTTATGCTTTTTATCTCTAGTTCCTTTTTCATATGAAAGGTATGAGAACTTCGTAGTTGGTTGCTAATCTGCATCTTAATAGACAGTTTTTATTTTTAAACAGAAAGTATATATGTCAAATGTTATGTTGACAAATTAATTGACCATAATCGTCAAAATTGCTGGTTATTAATTTATTTTCAGTTTTTGTGTGTGAAAATGTAAACCTGCACAAGTGCCATGGTCAATTACGGCACATTTGATGTGACCTAATTAGTATTGTGAGGAACCAACACATGGAAAAACAAATGGGACACATGCTAGGGACAAAATTGAATGTGACATGAATACTAATTTTGGCTTTATTTTGTTTTATTCATTAGAATCCCTCTTCTATAAAAGAAGAGAAAATAGAACTAGATAGTTATTGATCTTTGTGTGGTAGGCTCTGGGTAAGGTGTATTCATGGATATTTATTTAATTCTCATGAATCTGTGAAGGAAGAATATTATCCCCATTTTACAGATAAGGAAAAAGATTCAGTGAAGTGAATAAAACTCCCCCAAACTGTACCCTGTATGAAACAGCTAAGATTTCATTCATCTATTTGACTTCAAGGTAATCTCAGTAAATTTTTTTTTCAATTTTAGTTTTAATTCTACCCTAAAATTAAAAAAAAGAAGGGATTTTCGTAGAAGAGAAAACACTTTTTTAAAAGACCCGGATATTAGTGGATGATATTATCCCCAATCCCTAGATGGGATATCATGAGAATAAATCACAGTTCTTTAAGAAAAGCTTCATATTCATCAGACAGTCTCAAGTTTTTCTGTAAGTGAAAAGTCCTAATATGATACCTATATTTAGACCTGGGCAAATGGTGTTCCTGCCCTGGACTATGGATCTCAGGAGGACTGTCTTTCTGGAATTTTCCTAAGTCTTCATTTAGTTCCATCTGGGCAGGGTGTCCTTACCCAGACTGATGCGTGGCCCTGTCCCATTTTTCACTTCAGGACACTCTCTAACTCTCTACTCCCTCTCCCTGTACCATCCATGTATGAGGTTGACTAGATGTCCAGAGGAGCTCTAGGACTTGAGCCTACTAGATCACCCTAGGTCCTATTTTTGGGGGGGTGGGTGGGGCTTCTGTCTCAGCCGGGAAGAAATTCACTTGCCTTTTCCCTTTAGATGGTCTGGTATTTCTTTGCAGGGTAGTGCCATGTGGACACAGGATGAGTTCAAGATTCTAGACTACTGATAACCCACTGTCAATCTTTAGGCATGTATGGGTCCATGTGTCAGCCCCAATCTGTTCTGGTTGTAGGGCTGCCTTCTGGCTGCACTACCTGAAGGTGAGGGTGGTGGAGGGGTGGCAATGTATCCTGTATCCTATCTATTCCCTGAGCCTGGCACTCAGGTTTTGGCCCTACTTCCTCTGTAGGCTTTATGCTGCCTGTCAGCTGGACATTTTGGGGTGACCTTGCCTGTGCCTTTTCAAGATTGTAACTCTGCAATGCTAATAGGTCTTCAGTCAATATCCTCTCTTGCCTCTAAGGTTGATTCCATGATGTTGCTCTTCCAAGTTTACTGTAAACTATGTCAAATGAGGGACAGATTTCTTTAAGCAAGTGGAGCCATTCTTTATACTTTTTCTAAGTGTCCTTTGCTTTATCCTTCTCACAGGTGGCGTATATGGAAGGCAGGAGTACAGTTTGAAAGAGGTCACACTCTTAGAATGTAGTGATCGTGACCTAAAAAGCTAAGAGAAGATAGGATTAGAAGATATGTTGTTTTACATTTATCTTATAAAATTCTGAACAGTAAATTTTTCATGGCTAGAAGATGAATTTTTTTGTATATTCTGAGTAAGGCTTGCATTTGTGGTTGTTGTTGATAAGGCATAGTAACAATTTTAAGAGAGTCATTAGAAGCCAGTAGTCACAGGTGGCAGGGTAAATGAAGCACCATCATGTGTGTGTGTGGGGGGTGTAACCAGCATTGGTTTGCGGTATTAGGAAACTGCAGGGACAAGATCTATATTGTTTCAATGCAAGTATGTTCTGAAAAGCCACGTTACTGTGAGTAATAACAGTGGTGTTAATTTTTTCTCAGTGGGATACATAAAATTAGTCAGCCATGGTGGATTTGACAATAAAGAACAGAGAGAGAGTTCCTGGGCCTGAATAAGAAGAGATGCTCAATAGACATTATGAAGACTCTTCTTGTACAGAATGGATAATAAGAAAATACCTAAGTACACTTTCTCAGCCCTATTCTAGATCTTCATTTGTAAATCACCATGCTTCTCATGGACCCATGAATTTAGTCATACTTTTAAAAATCAAATTGATTATATATATAAGGGATTATAAAAAATACTTGGCCAGGAGCCTCCACAACCTAGAAGCAGTCTTGTAAGATACAGACATTTAGTTTGAACCATAATAGTTATTCTTCATGGGGCACCTCGGTAGCTCAGTAGGTTAAGCGTCTGCCTTTGGTTCAGGTCATGATCCTAGGGTCCTGGAATTAAGCCCTGCATCGGGCTCCCTGCTCAGCAGGGAGTCTGCTTCTCTCTCTCCCTCTGCCATTCCTCCTGCTTGTGCTTTCTCTCTGTCAAATAAATAAATAAAATCTTAAAAAAAGTTATTCTTCATGAAACTCTTCCTTGAAATAGAGATTTCTTTTTTTTTTTTTTTTAAAGATTTTTATTTATTTATTCATGAGAGATGGAGAGAGAGAGAGAGAGGCAGGAGAAGCAGACTCCCCAAGGAGCAGAGAGCTTGATGTGGGACTTGACCCCAGGATCATGACCTGAACCGAAAGCAGACACCTAACCATCTGAGCCTCCCAGGCACCCTAAAATGGAGATTTCTTCAGGGAATGTCCATTTCTGAGAACGAAGAGGAAGTTACCTTCATCTTCATATGTTAAGTGTCCCACACAGTTGTTTATCATACATTTGTTGTACTGAATTGAACTTGCTTTAGGCTGGATCTTCCCCAACATGAAGCTAAACGCTGCCCTTGTTGAGGGAAGATCTCAGCCATGTCCATTGTTGTTCAGTTGTTATAAAAATGTGTTTGTCAGTCTTCATGTTTTCACATTTCACCATATGATCCTGAGAATCCCAACTCAAGTGCTTCTTCATGGGGAGAAAAACACAACGAAGGCCCAAGCCGACTGGTGTGAACTTCATGGAGCCGGACAATTTTTTTGGCAGATTGCCTGTTTCTGGTGGGTTGCTGGGCCTCCTGGGTTAATTGTCTGTCTACATCCCAGGAAGTAGGAAGCATCTCAAAGTGGTCAGATATGTAAAGCTTTCTATGTACTTTGATTCAGAAGTATGTTCTCTATTTGGTTCTATCTACCTTAGCCCTGAGCCCTGTCCTTTCCACTCTGGTGTCTTTTGGTTGTTTCTTTGGCTTAGAATTCTGACTTGACTGCTTGTATTTCTGACCTCAGCAGGAGCTAACTTCACAGTCAGTGGCATTCATTTTTAGCAGAGTACAGTTTGGCAATTTTAACTTTCATTTTCCTATGGTCTTATGGATTCAACATATCCCTCTTAAGTATTTGGAAACAAAATTCTGCCCCTTTCTAGCTGTGCGAACTTAAGAAAATTGATTAGTATCTCTGGGGCTTAGGTTTCTCATCTGTGCTGGTAAAATGTATTATTTCTAAAGCTTCTTGGGAGAATATGTTAATATTTTATCCAGTAACTCTGATACCTGGTGACTTCATTTTCTCCCTTATCTCTCTTTCAGATATAGTGCTTTTAAGAATAAATCTACTCATTATGACCAAAAGGAGGTAAGTTTATTTACTTGTACGTGCTCATCTCAGTTAACATATGTGATATTTATTAATTGACTCCTTCATCTTCATAGGAATCCAAATCTAAAATGTTAGTAAACATGTTTGGTGATAATGTTCCTTGCATGTGTATATTATTAATTTCAAAATTTCCAGGCAAATTTGAGAAACTTGATTTATTGGATTCATGGTCATTGTTCAGGTTCATTTCCTGGCCCATGAAATGGAGACCATATTGTCTCCCCTGCCTTATGTACCCCCTTTTCATACCTCTATTACCTCAAAAGCGGAACCATTTATTTTGCAAAAGGTTTATCCGAGAACTAATTATAACATCAAGTGGGGTGGTGTTCAGAACAGTCTGAATGATAAATAATGAGAAAAAATAATCCAATAATTATTTAAAGTAGTGGGTGTTAGCTTCCGCTGTGATCTGATGATGGTGGTTGCTGGGAAAAGCTTCAAAGTAACAATACACATCCAGCCATTGATGACATTTTGTTCTTCTATTCATAGTTTATTCCCTTACAAAAGTCCAGTGGATTTAGTCTATTTTTCAATTACCCTGGCCACTTACTTGTGGGTATTGTGTGTGGTTGCTTCACGTGCGCTGTAGGCCCTCGGCACTATTATCCTGGTCAACAAAAGGCAATTATTAAATTCTAAAAAAGCTTTAGATGGAACTGCTGTGACAATAGGCATAGGTAATCAGAGGCATAATCATGTTCTGCTCGAAGTCTGTGCCCACAGAATGAACAGGAACATAGTGTAGTCTTTGAAGTCCGTTTTCATGTAAACATCAAATGATGCTGTCAGGTTTTTCGACACAGGTTTGAAGTGTAAATGCGCATCATCAGCTTCAGGTCAAGAAATGACTTATGGTCCTCAGTTTTCGTGTAAATGTATTTGCAAAATAAATGATTTTCCGGCTTAGGACAAAAATCTATTAGGGATATTGGTATTATGCCTTTTCAGTTTGTAGAATAGAAATGCATTATACTATCCCTTGCAAAACAGAGAGGTTTAGTGTGAAATGAATCACATGCTCAGAAAAATAGCAACTCAGACAAATAGGCTGATAACAGTCAGGAGAAATGGTCCTGTGTTCAAACTCAAGATGCTACAAAAGGGTTTGTGTCAGTATGTTTCTGAGGAAAAACATTTTTAGAAACAGCTGTGTGATGGTATTGTTAATATCTGGGAAGACTCCTGGATTCAGGTGGCCAGTTGGACTGTGAGGTGTGCTCAGGTGACTCAAAGGCTATTTTTTCATACTGAAAAGTGACAATGGCAGATTCTGGGCTGTGCCACTATTGAAAGGAGTTCCAGGAGTCCCAGTTCCGTGTTAATTGAAGAATGCCATGAACCTCAACTGCCTTAAAATATTTCCTTTTGCCTGCCCGACACAGTCTTCCATCTCCAATGGGCGAGTTATTCCTTTAAGGCCTGGGGCCTCAATCTTGTAACCGTTGACAGTCTGGGCCAGATCCTTTGTTTTGGGGACTGTGCTGTCCATTGTAGAGTGTTTGACAGCATTCTTGGCCTCTACTGATATGCCAGTAGCCATCCCCTAATTGTGAACAACCAAGTCTCCAGTCATTGTTAAATGTCCTCTGGGAGCAAAATCATCCTCGTTGAGAAACAGCTTCATGCGAATCTCGGGCACTCTGACCAGTCCCTGTTAAAATGCAGGTGTTACCTGGTAGGAATATCCACCATTCCAACCAAGAACACCTTAGCCTTCATTAGTCGCCTGATTTTCTGGCATGGGAGCAGGGCTGGTGATGGGGTAGAAGTCAAGCTGATGAATGGAAACAGGAGAGTCTTGGGGATGGGAGAAATGTCGAAGGTGAGGAAAGTACGGTGGTGGACTATAAGGTGGTAGGGATCCCTGCAGCCTAGAAATTTCATGAGGTTCCAAAGTGAGAGAAATATGATGGCAACAGTGGGGAGAATGGCTTGGAAAGAAGTAAGGAGTCATTCAGCATGCCAAGGGGCCCTCAGGTACTATAAGGCCTTCATAGAGAAGAGAATGTTGGTCAATTTTAAAATTATTTTTTTGCTGTAATCAAGCAGACATGTTTATGATGATGTCTGTCAGCCAAATACAGCTGAGTGGGTGGGGCAGCCTGTAGTTCCCTCTAAGTGAGAGACAGGAGGCCTTTGAGTCATGCAGGTGCAAAAGAAAGAACGTGTTTTTTCAAGGACTTCTTTATCTCTGGAGGACGTAAGAACCCCGGGCCCAGGTGGGGTCGGGCAGGTAACTTTCACCCTCAAATAATTCCCTCCTGCTGCAGGTCACCTGAGCCTGCAGGAACATCGTGGGTGCAGATTCATCTTTTTGAGTATGCTGATTAAAACCAGGGTATTTGAAAGTTTTCCAGGGACACACACAAACTCAGTAAAGAATGGGAACCACTGGAATAGGGGCTCCAAAGCAAACGTTGACTGTTTCAAAACATGGCCCAGCTAGTTGTACATGGGAAATAGACTGGCTTACAGTTTAAATGAGAACAACCGAAAATTCTGGATTCCCCTTCATTTCTCTTCATTCTAACCCCTATTCTAGTTTTCACTCTGTTTTTAATGGTTCTCCTCCCCCCCCCCCACCAATTTCACTGATTTGGATTATTTTAGAAAATGTAGAAACAAAAAAATGAAAAATATGTACTTGTGTTCTGCTTTACTCTTTTCTTATTCTTACCTCTCCTCTCTTTTTTATTCAGTTTTTCACTGTGTTCCCACCTCCTCTATGTTGTTCAATTTTTCATTTTCTTCTGTGGTCTCCTTTTTCTCTGCTATTGGAAAACTTGAAATAATCTAGTCTCCATATGTATGGTAACCTGGTGGCTTTGGAACACTCTCAGGTTCAAACACTGCATTATTCCCATGGAGTGCCTTTGTATCTGTCACCCATGAGTCACAACTTTTTTTCTTGGGTATATTGTTATTGTATTCATCTGAAACATGAAATACAGGAGAAAGGGGTTGACTTTAAAGTGTCCTGAGGAAACTATGAATGACGGAAATGTTCTATAGCCTGATCGTGGTGTTGGTTATACAACTATATACAGCTGCCAAAACTCATCAAATGTACATTTAAAATTGACAAATTTTATTCCATGTCAATTACACTTCGAAAGAAGTGATGAGGAAAGTAAAACTAAGCATGTGTTTTTGATGATGGCCACTTTCCCACTTAAGCTGCCATGTGGTGTGATTGTGCCTTACACATTCTTATCCTTTCAAGCGTTTCATCTTTTCTGAGGACCAGTGCCTGACCTGTGCTGTCCTCATTATTCCCCTCCCCCAGCCCCGGTCCCAGAGAGCAGGGCCTAGAGCATCTGCCCATCCCCGCTCTCAAAAGAAACCACAGTGTATGCATCAAAGTGACAAAGGATAAAACACAAATGCAGTGGTTTCTCACTAAGGCCTTGTAAATAATAACATATCTTTTAAAAAAAAGACTAAGACAAAATGATAAAAGTAACCTCAGGAATGTTGACCTGCTCAGTTCAGCTTGACCAGTTGCTGAAACACTGCAGCAGGCCACGGTCAGATTTTGTAGCCTGGCCTGAAGGTGCCAGGGTCCCTCTCCATTGCCAACCATGGCCCTAGCAACTCAGGTCACAGAGACTTCTTTCTTTCCATTTAGAAGGAAACCTAGAGATCTTCTCCCAACATGAATGCTTTGTGTGCATACCAATCCATTCATGCATTCTGAGGGACAAGGGAGCCACACTTAAGGAGGAAAGAGGGGATTCCTTAACATCTATTAGTGAACATGGATTGTAGCAAAGAATGCCCCTTTTCTCCTTTTTAAAAATTATTTTTCCAGCTTTATTCAGATTAAATGACATATAACATTGTGCAAATGGAATCTGCATAACATGATGATTATTATATATGTGTATATTGCCAAATGGCTACTACAATGAGGTTAGTTAGCACATTCGTCACCTCACATAGTTATCATTGTTTTGTGTGTGTTGAGAAATTTTAAGATCTCCTATCACTACCGCTTTCAAATATATAAGACAACACCATTAAACTGTAGTCACATTGCTGCATACTAGGTCTCCAGAATTTAGTCATATCATATTACTGAAACTGAGAGGGAAAGAGGAAATGTTGAAGCTTGAATTTTTATAGTACCGTGAAAAAACAGATCCCAGGGCAGGAATTTAAGTAAGAAGACCATTGCCTATATCATTCATTATTTTTGTATTTATTTGCTATTAATGAAATACAACTCTAAAAAGAATGCCAATCATATTCTACATAAAAATTTTCCTTTGATTATCAAAGCAAATCAGTCTTCTTGCAGAGAATTTAGACTTGAAAAAAAGGTGCAAAAAAAAAAAAAATTAAAAACCCACCTGTAACCTCACCATCCAGATGCAAACAATATCAACATGTTGATATATTTCTAGGTTTCTATTCTGTGTGTGTAATTTTTATAAAAATTATGCAAAATTAATTTTATTGCATGTTTTTCCCTGAGCATTTCTCCATATCATTAGAAAAATCTTCAAATACATAAATTTTAGTGGCTTTATATTATTCTATTGTATGAATGTATTGTAATTTATTTAACCAATTTTATACCTTTATATATTTAAATTGTTTCCTTTAAAATGCATAATATATTAATAGTTTTTGGTGAGTTTTTATTCATGTACCTTTGATGGGTATTTATTTTTATAATACTTCATTTTAATGTCTACCTGGATATTGTATCTTCATAAAGTATTTAAAAATGTCATCTTGGCTTCAGTTTTGATTTTAGAATGCATATAGTTTGTTATTTTGAACATACAAATTGAGATTAGTGCAAGGAACAGAAAGAGGTATGATTATATGATTTAATATTAGAGCACTACCTACTGGTGGATTTAAAAATAACACTTAACAGGCCTAGATTAGCTCATTATTTATGAAGTTACTGTATTTGAAATATGACTTGCTTAAATTCTTTTAATGAGCATTAAGACATTGCAAGAAAAATGTCATAACTTCAGCTTTTCTTTTTTAGTTCTTTATGTAAATAAAAATATCAATATTTTCAGTATTTCAACAGTCTAAGAAATGGAAAACCTCGTTGTTTTTATATATATTAAGTAAGTGAATAGATGAACAGGTAAAGAACAAATTGAAAATAACTTGAAAAGTTAGTAAAATATATACGGTGAATCAAGCCACCAGGCCCAGATAATTTTATGGGTAAGTTCTAACAACTTTTTAAGGAATAAATAATTCTATGCTATTTAAACTATTTCATAGCATAGCTGTTGGAAATTACTTCTTTGATTTCATGAGTAATAAATTGTAATATCAAACTAAAGAAGGATATACTACAACAAGGAAAACTCTGGACCAATCTCATTTAGGAGCATAGTCTAAAAATGTTAAATAAAATATTGACATATTGAATGCAGTAGCATTTGAATAATAATTATATCATTAATCTGATACTTCATTTATACCATACCATCCAAATTTTCGAGTCTTAAGTCAATAATCACTTATAAGCTGCTGATTCAATGGGTTGGCAGTTTGTGCCTGCATCAACTGGACAGCTCTCTTGTGAGTCTGGCTATAGTCATTCATGTAGCTGCAGGCTTCTGGTGGCTCACCTGGGGTTAGGAGGCCCAAGATGTTCTCTGTCACATGTCTGGCAGTTGGTGCTGGGTGTTGGCTGGGTCTCTCTCTCATGTGGTTTCTCATCCTTAAGGGCAGAAAGAAAGTAAGAGCAGACCTTTGGAGACCTAGATTTGGAAGTCATGCGATGTCCTGTGGCATTTTGTTGGTCAAAGCAAGTCATAAGGTGGCTAAGTTTTAAGGGATAGAGAAAGACACTACCTCTCATTAGAGAGGATGACAGTACCACATTGTAAAGGGATGTACATACAGAGATGGGAAGAATTGTTGTAGTCATCTTTGAAAGCACTCTACCCTAATCGTTTAATGAGTTAATCTTTGTAAAGCACTGACACAGTGTTATAGAAGTATTTGTCAAAAAAAAAAAAACAAAACACCTAATCAATCCAGTTGATTCCAGGAATGCAAAGAGAGTTTACCATTAAAACAATCCACTGAGGGGCACCTGGGTGGCTCAGTGGGTTAAGCCTCTGCCTTCGGCTCAGGTCATGATTTCAGGGTCCTGGGATCAAGCCCCGCATCGGGCTCTTTGCTCGGCGGGGATCCTGCTTCCTCCTCTCTCTCTCTCTGTCTACTTGTGATCTCTCTCTGCCAAATAGATAGATGGATTCTTTAAAAAAAAACAAAAACAAAAACAAAAACAAAAAACAAACAAACAAAAAAAAAACAATCCACTGATTACAATTTTCTGGAAAAAAAAAAAAAAAAGAAAACCTGCCTCTCAGAAAGGAGGCTAATGTGGGTAATACAGATAGGTACCTTTCACTAAGGAATTTCAAAGAGAAAAGGAAATTGACTACTCCCCCCCACCCTTTTTTTGAGCTTTGGAAAGTTATGGCGACTTCCAACTAAGATGGTGTATTGGGTATTCCTCTCCACTCTATTCCACAGACAGAAATACTTAAAAACATGCTTTTAAAATTATAAATTACATGTACAAGCTGAAGAACAAGAGAAGGCTCAGGGGACGAGGAACAAACAGTGATGAGTGGGGACAAACCGTGCAGCCCTCTGACCTTGGCATTGGACAAGGGCTTCCAAGCCTAGTCAAGAACACATCCAAACCCTGTCAAGCTAACATTGCTGGGAAATTGGAGCTGACCTAATTATGCCCCATGACCTGGGCTGCAGTTAGAAGTGGACATCTGCCCGTAGTTCCAGTAGACAAGAGATGCACCTGAGTCAATATGGGGAGGATGCCTGTGCTGTGTGGGGACAGAACCTTTGAGATTGCTTTGCCTATAATGGGCCACAGCCCCAACCCTCTAATAGGATCTGTGTCTGGGCAGTCCAGTGGGCAGGCTGAGCCAACCTCAAATCCATGAGAAAGGCCTGAATGGGGTAAAAACTCTCATGCCAAACAAGAGCAAGAAGCAAAATTTCAAAGCACGCAAAGAAATCCATGGTTATA
The DNA here is from genome assembly GCF_963455335.1 of Martes martes. NCBI lineage: Eukaryota > Metazoa > Chordata > Mammalia > Carnivora > Mustelidae > Martes > Martes martes. Next base: position 31,359,506 of record NC_137893.1, on the reverse strand, counting down.
AGGCATTATCATGGCAGGATTTTTTCTTGGGGATAAATTTCTTTCAGATGGGAGCCTAAGATTAATCATTTACTTCCTCAACATATATTATTGACCATCTACTATGTACCAAGTACTGGTCTAGTGGCTAGGAATAAACAGTGAACAAAACACACAAAGCACTTCTCTTCATGGAGTTTATATTCTAGTGGGAGATCATAAGGGAAGGAATATTTCCGGAGTAATCTGGGTAGGAGGTTAGAGAATTATAGAGGGACAGACAGTTGGCTGAGAGAGATTCATAGCCCCTAAACCCTGAATCCTGTCCCCCTCCAGCTCCCCCTCCATTTGAAATATCAAATACCAATCATTTTATCTTTTTTATTGAACTACATAAATATAGTGAAAAAGAAAGAAATGCAAGGAAAAATTGTGCTTTGCATCTTGATCTCTCTGTTAGCAAGAACAAGCTGGCAGGACCGAAAGCCAGGAAAGGACATGATTCATTTTATTTAAAGATGGCTAGGGACCTCCAGGGTGGACCAAAAGAAGGAAAAAAATTAACAACTATTCAAGCAGTTTAGAGATTGAATAGAATTGGGGGCGTAGCAAGTGCAATATAGTCACTTTTGTAGCACCTGCAAAGATTTCTAGTTTTTTTTTTTTTTAATACGATGTCAGTCTCTTCATTTTTAAAGGCAACACAACCTGTGTTCATGCATTTTTTTTATTTTGCTCAGACTCAGTCCAGGTGAGTACTGGGCAATCACATTTTCCCTTTCTAATTATATCTGAACTTGAACTAGAGTAGAAAGAAAATGTCACAATGGTAGGCAGCTTCTGTGCTTTTATTCATGTCCCTTGTTATTATCTTGTTCTAAAGTTTTTCCACTGGAGGGTCATAGTTTAATTATCTCCTAAAATTATTTTTTGGGAGAAAAAAGTTGAATTTCTTTGACTACTGTGACCTTTACTACTCTCTCCTTATTCTTTTCCTATGACTCAATCTTCTTGGATGAATAGCTCTTAATTTTTTGTCATGTGAAGTATCCTATTTTGAGAATTTGGTTACATCTATGAATTCACAGAAATACATATATGCACATAAATATACATATTTATGCATATGTTTTTATTTTAACTGCCTAATAAAATACATCCTTGGGAGCTAAGGGTGTGAGACTCTTAGTTTCTCTTCCTTTATTTACATCTTTTAATCTTGAGGTTCCCAGGGAGTTGTCATTGACTTTTTTTTTCTGCAATTAAAAAAATTAACCTATAATGTATTATTTGCTTCAGGGGTACAGGTCTGTGATTCATCAGTCTTACACAATTCGCAGTGCTCACCATAGCACATCCCCTCCCCAACGTCCATCTGACTGTTTATTTTTATTCTAGACCCTCTACCTATGTGTCTTTATACACTCTTAATGCTTTCCACTCTCTCCCATAATGTAGACTTCCAGATATACACATCCCGTCCTGACATCTTCCACCTGCTGCCAAACAAATATTTCCACCATGGTGTCCTGCTATGAAGGCTGATAGAATATATTCTGGTTTGTCTCAAGTTGTGGGGGTATCACCAAACCCTCTGCAGCAGCCCAAGTTGGAAATGTGCACATTACCGTTCAATCTCTTCTCTAGCCCCTGGGGTCCAAACAAGTTGTTTAGATCCTGACCCCTAAAGATCTCTCCATCCACTCCTTCCCTTATCTTCTTTTGCCCTTTAGTTCAGGCCCTTAGCATCTCTCTCAAGTTGTTGAATTCAGCCCCCTGCTGGCTTTCTGACTCTCATCTCACCCTGCCTCCCTTCTCAATCCACAGTGTTGCCCGAATAGTCTCTAAAATGCAACTCTAGTCAGGTTACTCCTCTGCAGAAAATGCTTAATGGGACCCCATGACTTTTTGAGGAAGACAGTCAAGGTCTTTCATGATTGGCCATTCCAGCCCTCTTCCAGCCCACACAGCCTTTTGTTCTCTTCCCACCCTGTCTCTCCTGAGCAACATCCTTCTTAGTTTTATCCATATTGAACATTTCTAGATTTCTGAACGGGTTGAGTTCTTCCACATCCTTGCACTTTTATATATCTTGTTCCTTTGTCCAGAATTCGAGCAGCTCCCCACCAAACACGCTTAACCATTTTGTAATTTTTTTTTCAAAATTTCATAGATCAATTTAATGTCCTCTGAGATGCTTCTGTTCTCTCGGGTGGAGTCATATACCTCTCATCTCTCCTGGCTTTGATCTTGCACATAATTTTATAATTTTACATGTAGTGTATTGTAATTATTTCTTTATTCAGGGTCTGCATTACAAGGCTGACTCCCTTTTGCGGGCAGGCTCTGTGTTCACCCAACCTTCTTCTTCCCCAGGACCTGGCACAGTGTTTGGCGTTTCATAGGTATTCAGGAATTATGAAATTGAATTGAACATCCAGCCCTGTAAAATAACAGTTCCATGGTTTGTCCCTTATATAATGTAGGGAGTGCTGCAAAACCATTTTCTCTGTAGCCCTATCACTGTTGGTATAAGAACAAATAGCAGAATCACAGACTAATTCACACACTCCAATCAGCTGCTCTGTGTGTTGCAGACAGGACAACCTGCCCCTTCTTGTTTCATTTTACGGGTGTTGTCATAGCTAAAGATTATGCAGTTGAGGAGAAATCGCTTCAAATAGCTGGAGAGACAGGGCTTGATCATTGCAGTGAAGGATTTATTACTTGAACTATACAAAACTACTGTGAAATGTTAGCAAAAAACTATGCCCCGGGGAACAATAATTACTTTCATTCTACCATTGCAGATGATGTAAAATAAGAGGAATAGAAATTGAAGTTTTAGATACTAACATAAGATAAATAGGAAGCAGGGCTACATAAAACCAGCCAGACAATTTTCTGTCCTCAGAAACTCACAGAGGGTGATACAGTATTTTGGACTGTGAGCCAATGACTTTTGGCCTAATTGCTTGACAAAATTCCCCAGTAGAGTGCACCACTGGAGTGTATTGACCTTTTATTTATTTATTTTTTAAAAGATTTTATTTATTTATTTGTCAGAGAGAGAGAGAGAGAGAACACACAAGCAGGCAGAGTGGCAGAGAGAGAAGCAGCCTCCCCACTGAGCAAGGAACCCGATGTGGGACTCGATTCCAGGATCCTAGGATTATGACCTGAGCCAAAGGCAAGCAGCTTAACCCACTGAGCCACCCAAGCACCCCTGTATTGACCTTTTAATCTATCCCTGTAATCCATGTCTGAAGAGGCTCTTTAAAAACACTTTATGACCAATGAGATACAAAATGTTACTGTCTCAGCTGAATCTGCCCTGTCTTTCCACCCACCTCACTTGCTACTTGTTTATCTGTACTAAATATCCTGGAGGTGGAGTGGATTCCTTTTCTAGTAGTTCACAGATTTAATAATGAGCACCCCTGTGGCACAGGTAGTAAATGAATGAAGTGCCAGGCTAAATGTGAGTGGAAAGACCTCTTCATCAATGTCTTACAGACAGCGTAAGCTATTTCCTTTAGAAGACATTTTTTTTTTTTAAATGAAGTGAAAAAGGCAGGGAGAAAAGCTAAATATTTTATATTCCTAGGAGTCGGTCACAGAGGTGCTGTGAATGGTTGAAAATTTCTACCCACATATAAAAGGATTCTATTCAGGGAGTCCATGAAGGCATTATTGACTTGTTGATGTACTGAAGAGTCCTCTGTTCTGAGTCTGGAAGTTTCTATATTTGTAAGACGAAAATTGTAATGAGAATGGAACATCTGTTATATCCTGACTCCTCTGCTCCTATCACATTAACTCCTTTTTTGAAGGCTCTTCATGTCAGTTAGCTCCTGGAAGTCTCTGCCTGGAACAGAGACCCCCAGCTCCCTCCCCTGGAGATTGTTAGTAAACCCAGGAAAAGGGGGCAGAACCGAGAAACCAACGTTGCTGAGGGGACCTGGTAGACTACACCAGTAGAGACAGTGCTCCTGATTTTAACTGCCTGTCCCTCAAAGAAGTCAGGTTTCACAACAAAGTTCACTGACATTTCTTTTGTTTTCTTTTCTTTTAAAAGATTTTATTTATTTGGCAGAGAGAGACACAGCGAGGGAGGTAACAGAAGCAGGGGGTAGTGGGAGAGAGAGAAGCAGGCTTCCTGCTGAAGAGGGAGCCGATGCAGGGCTGGATCCCAGGACCCTGGGATCATGACCTGAGCCAAAGGCAGATACATTAATGACTGAGCCACCCAGGCACCCCAGACATTTATTTTCTTCTCTGTTTCATTTCCTTCTCTTCCAGTTCATTGTCAATCAGTTGATTACTGACCTACTATCATTGCTTCTCAAATACCACCCAGGGAATTTCATGGTTCATCCTGAGAAGGTTGTTTGTCTGTCCCTTCTTGGGTGCAGCTGAATCTTCTCTACTCCCTCCTCTCCTGTGATGTGCTCAGTTCACAAGTCCCGGGAGAGAATAGTTTGCTCCTGGTGACTTATCTTCACCTTAAATGTGATCTCTGATGCGATTTCCTTGTTGGGTAATTTTCTGACTATTTTCTAGGTGATTTTCCTTTAGGGCTCACTGATTCTCATCGTCATTTTATTAGGTCTGAGTGATTTTGCTTACATGTTGGCAGTTTTCATTGCATACCAGACATTGTGAATTTTATGTGTTGGGGTGCCAAAGACTTTTGCCTTGTTTTAAATATTTTTGGGCTTTGTTCTGAGATGCAACTACATTACTTGGAAACAACTGGGTCCTTTAGAAGCTGGCATTTGAAGTTTGTTAGGCTAGTCTAACAGGGCTAATTTGGCCCCATTACTGAGGTCATACTGCTGAAGGACCCCACTGGATGCCTGGGTATTAGGAGGTCTTTGCACCATGGCTGCGGAGCACATGCTCCTAGATGAGCTCCAGGAATTGTTCCGCCTCCTTGTTGGACTGGTTGTTTCCTGGCTTTGAGAGTTTCCTCATGTACATGCTCTGACCAGTGCTCAGCCAAAGAGGGGGATCCCTTGCAGACCTCTGGGCTCTCTCCTGTCTGCTACACTACTGTATGAATTCTAGACATCTTCAAGACCCTGAACTCTGAACGCTGTCTCCTCAGCTCGGGGAGACTGTTGGGCTCTGCTTCAGGGTCTCATCCCCGAGCTGCAGTTTGGATAACTTCCCCAGGCTGTGAGCTGTGGCAGCTGTTCAGCTTACCTCACATTTCCTCCTTCTGGGAATCACTGTTCTGTGCTGCCTCTTGTCCAGTGTCTGAACACCATTACTTCACATACATTGTCTGTTGTCATAGTCGTTTAGGGTGTGAGGGTAAATCCAGTTCCAATTAGTCATTAATCATGGCCTATAGTGGAACTTATTCAAGTGGAAAATTTTGGATTAGGAGTTCAGGTTGGCAGAGCATGGCATCATGGTCAAGAACACCAGACCTGTCATCAGACTGCTTATATTCAAATCCTGATGCTTGTGAGTGGCTTAGGGCAAATTACATACTCTCTCTTTGCCTCAGTCCCCTCATCTGAAAATGGAGGTAATGAATATGCCACAAGCCCTAAAAGTAATGGTAATGATGAGAAATCGAAAAGATTTTCAGTCATGGCAGCCTTACCAGATTGAGAATGTAACTCTCTCAGATCTTTGAAAACTAATGATTATTTAGATACATAAATTCTGGGATATTTGTTAATAAATCACTTATATTATTTCCCAAGTCAAGTCTCATATTTATTGAGAAAAAAAGCTTTAAAAGACTATTTTCTCACTTATGGAAGTCCATAAAACCAGTCATTTTGAATTATAATAATTGGATAAAGATAATTAATTCTTTGCTTTACAAAAAATTCCAGTGAGATAATCCATTATTATGAAACCTGTCATATTGGGTCATGATTTATATGAACATGGGAAAGATCACATTTAGTTTTTGCTATGTCACAATCAACTTTGAGGTCAGCAGCTTACACTAATAGATCTTTGTTTCCATGATCATGTGTCTGCAGCGTGGCCATGGGTTGGCTGATCTAGGCTGGGCCAAGATGGATTTGAGACTTTCAGTCAGGTTCAGAGTCAGGTCTGTTCCTCGTGTGTTGCTTCTGAGGCCATCCCGCACATGGTCACCACACTCATCCTTGAAAATCAAGAGCTTGCTCCTGTCTCCCTCGGCCTGTTCTGTGCTCACCGTCACTGGTGTGAAGGCTTCATTGTGTCCTCATGTGTTTGGAGAGGCTGCCTCAGTCTAACTGGCTGTTCCAATTCCCAAAGCTGAGACTTGGGAAGGTGCTAAGAGGTAGCTTTAGTTCCTCAGAGTTGAATAAGTGGCTGACTGGTGGGCTTATGGTGTCAGGGAGGTGAAGATTTCTTGCTTGTTTTTTTTGTTTTTTGTTTTTTGTTTTTTGTTTTTTGTTTTTGCTTGTATGTTTGGTTTTGTTTTAGTCATAGAACTTTTAGCCAAAAGGAAACATAATAATTTTGTATGATGAACTCAAAAGTATTGTTAATATTACAAGAGGATAGCATCATTTAAGGAAAAAATCCTCATGTACAGACAACTGGTATCTCTCTCACTTGTTTTCTGTTTTGTGCATTATGTTTTCTCTATCTTTGTTTTCTTTACCCAGAAAGTCTGATCCTTTCTTCTCATTGACTGACTCAGAGACAGTCCCCCTGGGCTTATCTATGGTTTTGTTTTCCTGCTGTGCACAAGGTTGCTCTATTACAAACAGGAATCTCCACCTGTTTGCCTGCTTCCGGAGCACCTCAGGATCCCTACTTCAGGTTCCCATCTCTTAGGGAAGAAGGGCCAAGGTCTGGACGTGGCGGCAGCTGCTCATCTTCATCCTTCATTTCTGGTCATTTTCCGCCCCCACGTTCTCCCCACACAGTCATGCTGCACAGCCTCACAGTCTGGCTGACTTTCATTTATTATGAAAATAATTCCAGATTAAGGATTTTGGAAATTAAGAGCAACAATAGATCAGTTAAATTTCTCAGTGTAGTTCTTGTTTTAAGGTTCTGATCTGATCCTTTTTTAGAATTCCCATTTAAACTTTCTTAATCAACTTGTTACTTTACCTTCTTGGCCATTCAGATTATCTGTGGAAACTCAAATTCCTTCCAGACTGTAGTACTGTCTTTTCTTGACCTCATTCTTTACTTGTTTTCTGAGCCTTTCAGAGACCACTGCATTTATCCTCTTCAAAAATTGATCCTGGGGGTGCCTGGGTGGCTCAGTCTATTAAGTGTCTGCCTTTGGTTCAGGTCATCATCTCTGGATCCTGGGATCCAGCTGTGTTGGGCTCCCTGCTCAGTGGGGGATCTGCTTCTCTCTCTTCTTCAGTCCCTCCTCCCTGCTTGTGCTCTCCTTCTCTCTCAAATAAATAAATAAATACAATCTTTTAAAAAAAATATGCTGAACTTCTTCTTTATTGCATTTGCAAATGTAGGTTCTCTTCTTTCCCCTTATATTCTATTTTTTTTATCATTACCATTTATCTGCTGATGGAAACTAAAATATTGTTTTTAATTTTAATTTTTTTCAGCTTTATTGAGGTATAATTGATAAATAAAAATTGTATATATTTAAGGTATACAGTGTGACATTTTGATATATGTATACACTGTGAAATGAGTACCACAATCAAGCTAATTAACACATCTGTCACCTCATAGTTACATAGTTTGTACATGGTGAGAACATTTAAGATTTACTCTCTTAGCAAATCCCGAGTATGCAACACAGTATTATTAACTATGGTCAACATGCTGTACTTTAGGTCTGCAGGACTTAGTTATCCTGTATAAATGAAACTTTGTACCCTTTATGTTTCTGTGATGGGTCATTTGCAATTGGGGCTGCTGGAAGCCTGGGTGCAAAGAGATGGGCTTGGTCTTGAGCCTGTGGGGGCCAGCCTGATACAGAGGTACACTGGGGTTAACCTCATGTCAGGGTTTGCGGGGTTAGGATTTATGCCTGGGCCTGTGGGGGCGTGCTTGGAACCTGTAGGGGGGTGATTCCTGGGTCTACTGGTGTGAGCCTGGAGTTTGGATCCACTGAAGCCTGACCCATGAAGGCTGGCCTGTTGCTAGGGCAATTGTGGAGCCTGGGTCTCCAGGGGATGGCTCAGAGCTAGGGTGGGTCTGGATTCTGGGACCCTAGGGACTGGCCTGAAGCCTGGGGCTGCGAGAGCTGGCCTGGCACTGGGGTTCACTGGGGAAGGCCTGGAACCAGTCTGCAATAAAGTATGGTACTTACTTCACTCTCCTTTGCCATGTGGAGAGTATCTCTCCCTGAGCTGCTCTTTGCAGGAGGAGAGGTGATGTGGGTGATGTGAGACTGACCTTTCCACCATCTCCAATGTATTGTAGTTTTGTGTTTCAGCAGGTGCTGTAATTTCTCACCTGGATGCCTCCTCCTTGTGAAGGTATTTTTGAGCATGGGTGATTGTTTAGATTGATGTTTTTGTTAGGGAAAGAACACAGGCATCTCCCCATCTGCCATCTTGCTCATGTCATTCTGAGGAAGCTTTCCCTGAAGGAGTCTTTATCCAGTGTCTAATCGATGATAAAGTACTTGCCATCCCCAAAGGAACCTGGAATTGACAAATTTCTACTACTTTGCATAATGACTTGCAAAGAGAAGGAAATATACTCTTCTGGAGCTTTCTTTGTGATGCAGTTGCTTTCTTGCTCAGTTATCCTAAGGTACTCCTCAGCAGGTGCTAGGAGACAAATGCATATAAAAAGAAAGAATATTTCTCCTGCGGCTTTCCTCTTTAGGACTTATTTATTTCTCTGGTAGTAATTACAGAGATCCACAATGTCTAATAGCTGAGAGTGAAAGTAATATTTGGTTGAAACCAGACAGAATGAACTTACGGGATTCAAAAAATAATTCTGGAATTTTTAAAAAAGATTTTATTTATATATTTGACAGAGAAGAGAGATCACAAGTAGGCAGAGAGGCAGGCAGAGACAGAGGAGAAGCAGGCTCCCTGCTGAGCAGAGAGCCCGATGAGGGGCTCGAACCCAGGACCTGTGATCACAGACCTGAGCCGAAGTCAGAGGCTTAATCCACTGAACCACCAGGTGCCCCTAATTCTGGAATTTTATAATAACTATACTTACTGTTAAAATTTTATTATTGAATTTTTAGTAATGAAAATGAAAACCTTTGGCATTAACATGCAGGAGAGAGTGCTCCTGCATATTTCTTTTTTTGTAATACTAAATAGGACTCTCACCTCGGAGTAAGGGTGATAAAGGAGAAAAAAATAATTGTGCAATCTCATTTTTCTCTAACACTTTCCTTTTTTTCCTTTATGCTCTTTATATTCTTTATAATGTCTGGACCAAAGGTGATTTGTCATGGATGTTGTCATATATGATTTTGCTAGTTTTCCTCTTCATGGAAATTTGAGGTAACAAAGTTGTCGGCTGTTCTTAGTTCATTCTCACAAGATGTACAGAATTCTAAAAGGTACTTTTCGTTAAAAGACTCAAGACCTGAGTGACATATTTAGAACTATAAATTAAATATCTTTCTAACATTTATGTCCCACATTATTCATGCTTATATACCAAACAATTAGATTATATCTTATACCTGCTTTTTAGTCATTTTTTACTATTTAAGTTTTTGAATATTTGTTGGTTCAGAAGTCATTTTTTACTATTTAAGTTTTTGAATATTTGTTGGTTCAAAAAAGTAATATTCGTACTAAATTATTTAGTTCTCACACTTCTAATCTTTACATTAACTATCAATTTTGATATTGGACTGTCCTTAATTATTTTTATTGGTAATATTACAGCCTACTCAATTATCATTAATTATGTAGAATTTTATTTTTGCAGTTGCATACATTTTTGAATCAATTAGGTAGAATTTCAACATAAAAGCACATAAAGAGATTTTCACTTTAATTTATATCTACAAGCTTTATCTATATTTGGAAGTAAACATACAGATAATAATGATAAATCAGAATGACATGCCTCATAGCTATTGCTGATGTTGTCATAATGGCTAGATATTTTAACCTATGTCATCTTGTGATCATTGACCAGGCACAAATTCAGGAAAAACTAAAGTGATGCTCAAATGAACATTTGGCTCTTCAAACTTCCAAAGCCTGAAGCCAAAAAACAGAGTTTTCGCCAAATATCAAGAATATTTACTGTATCGCTACATAGATTACAAATCATATATCTGAATCAGGTATTACAACATGAACTACTCTGATTACATTTGTTAAATAAGCCACAAATAATTTTCACTTGCTTTACAATAAAAAGATAAAACAATCTACACCCCAGAGGAAACTTTGGCAATAGTTTCTGGGTGAGGTATTACATGAGTTTAAACACAGTATCAAGTTTGAAGTTTGGGTGCTCTTACCTCATTCCTCTGACAATTATGCATAATTAAATGCACAGTGATTTTTAAGGACTAATATTATCCCTTCTACAACATTAAACTTAAAAACAACTTTTAGTTAGAAAACTTCATGTTGTTTTTAATTAGACTTACTACAGTTAGATATATGGTCTCCTTATTGTTCAGAAGATTGTATCAAGTACACAAATATTTACCTTAATAAGAAGTCTCACTATCACAAAGTCTTAAAATTATTTATTGAAGTGTGATATAACTAAGATTCTTCTACTGCCGTTACAATCAGCATACGGGTATAAATGACAAAAGGAACAATAACAAATAAACATAAATTGATTTTTAGTTTTGTGCTTTTTAAGTGTGGCTAGTGCCAAAGGTATTATAATACATAATAAAACAAGTTAAAAGTAAACATTTTTTATGCAACAGGTCTCTGGTAGGTTTTTAACAAATATCAATTGTTAAATTGATAAATTGTTGAATTGATAAATCTGACAAGAATAAGTAGGTCAAATGGTCTTTGAAACTACTGTTTCATTATCTAAAGGTCCACAAAATGGCAGCTCCCTTTACCATTTAGCTAGTAATAAAAGGAACTTATTTAAGGGCAACATCTGGATTATTAAATGAGGATTGACCTCATGGAAAACAAATTTTGATTGAAATTATTAAGTCATGAAATAAAAATAATTAAAGGAATTGTTCAAATTTTTAACAATCACTATGGTGAGATCATAAATGGATGTAATAACTGTGGTCTTATTCCTCAAATCATTTTGGCATAAATAAGCCACCTTGAATAAATATAGTAAAAGCATGTTACATTGATAGAATTTTAATTCATTTCTGTCTATGAACCTAGAAATTGGGAAAACCTCCAAATGCCCAACAATAGGATGTGGCAGATATGGCTAGCTCTTCACCCAGAGGTCATCCTACTCATTCATAGTATAGAATTGACTCTGTCCAGGGGCTATATATTTCCAGTCTTTCCTGCATTCATCTATTTCCACATGACCAGTTCTTGCCAATGCTATATGAATGAAACTGATGTGTGTTACTTCTAGGCCAAGACTATGAAATGGATGTCACTTCTCCACACTCTCTTTTTTCTCCTTCTGCTGGCCGGGTGCAGAAGACTCTAAGACATATGATCTAAGAGACAATCTATAGCTGGTCAACAACCTCTGTTTTGAAATTTGTGGAAAAAGGTGAACTAGGTCTATCAGATTCTTACTCTTTGGAATCTTTGAATTGAATTCTTACTATTCTTATCTATGAATTGAATTCTTACTCTTTGGAAAATATAGAATCAGTCATGGACATTAAAAGCTGAACTTTCTAGAAATAAGTGAGGATTAGTGCCAGGTGGGTTGGTATCTGAATCTCTAAGTCTGAGATTGGGGTCTATCTGAGTTAGCTGTGAAAGGTACCAGACCTAGATGCAGACTTGGAAAAAGAGCTGGCTGAAACTGAGATAAGGATGAGGGCTTTGTTCTGAAAGACTGTAGTTCAGGGTGCAAGAGAACAGGGCACCACAATAACAGGCCCTCTAAGACAAGTGGTCACACACAGTGCAGTTTTTATGTAGGGCGGGTGTTATCCAAAGAGAAAAAGTATCCAGGGAGACAGTACAATATGGCAACAAAGAGCCAAACTATCTGGCTCTCCAACTTACTAGCAATGAGATCTTCGTTTCCTCATCTGAGCCAGATCATACAGAACTTGGTGGACATGGTGAGAAGTTTGCACTTTTCCTTAGAAGTAATGCAAGACCTGCAGGAGGAGGTAAGCAGGTAGGTAGGTAGGTGCGAGGTAGGCAGGGGAGCATTGTGATTCTGATCTATGCTTTAGAAAAGTCCTTGGGGCTTCTGTGTAGTGGATGGAGAGTAAGGGGAAGCATGCAGACAGGAAGACCAGTTAGGGCAGAGATCCAGATGGCAGGGTACGATGGCTTGGATTTAGGTTGTGACAAGGTTGTCACTGGGATGTGGCTGGAGTTGGGTCTTCTGGGAATTAGAACTGACAAGTGTACAGAACGTGTGAGAGGAAGAGAAATCAAGGATACATCCTGGTTTTTGGCCTAAGCAACTGGATGAATGTTGGTACAATTTACTAGAGTGTAAGCCTTCCTCATTTTGTACCTCAAGTACCTACAACATGCCTGAAAAGTTGTGGGTGCTTAATAAAAACTTGTTTAATGAATGAATGGGGAAGGCTTGCTGGTGGGAATATGTATATTGATACAGCTTTATCTATGTCTATTTCTTTACTTATATCTGTATCTTTATTTGTATTTTAATCTAGATCTGCTTCTGTGTCCATATTTTGATGTGGGAGAATCAACTTTTCGGTTTTATCCATAGTAAGTTTTAGGTTCCTACTAGGCATCAGAAGTGATATGTGGAGTAGGCAGTTGAATGTAGAAGTCTGGAGGTCAGGAGAGATAGCTGGGGAGGGTGATATAAATATGAGGATCATTAGCACACAAATGATGCCTGAATCCATAAAACTAAATGGAAAGTCTATCAAGAGAAGTAGCCTGAGACCTGAGCCTTGGGCTTTCCACCATTTAGAGGTCCTACAGTTGAGCTAAATAAATAATAAAAAATAATAATAAAAAAATAAAAAAAAGAGAGAGAGGGAGAACGACTATGTAATGAGTGAGGGGGTATCAGATCAATGACATATCAAAGAAGTCTAGAGAAGAAGTGGTCAACTCTGTTAACTCTTACTGAAAAGTCAGGTCAGCTGAATACTAAGATTTTGACATTAATTTTGACAAGATGAGGTCATCAGGGTATTTGTTAATTGAAACCATCTCACTGGGTTGATGGAGTCAAAAACTGTATTTCCTGATTGGAGTGGATTGAGGAAACGACTTTGGAGGAGTTTTGCTTTGAATAGACCACAGAAATGGGATGGTAGCTGGAGGAATAAATGGACCAAGTGAGATGTTTTTTTATTTATTTTAATTTATTTATTCACTTATTTTTAAAAAAGAGAGACATTGTATCAATATGATTGATCTGAAGGGAGAAACTGATGATACAGGGAAGAGAGGGAATGATTTAAGCAGTACTGTCTTTGAGCAGACGGGAGGGGATGGGATTGTGTCTTTAGATGGGCCGAGCTTGGATTTAGGAACAGAGATACTTCTCCTGTCTCAGAAGGGAGCATCAGTGCATGGGTTCACCTATAGAAAGACTGGTGGAATTGGTGAGAATGATTATGAGGTATGGTTAGGGGAGGGTTGGAAATTTAAAGGAAGTTGAGGATCGATATAAGATCTTAGAGTGCAGAAGAGTAAATTACCAGGAAATTACAGTAGAATTTTCTGGCAGTTTTAAGCTTGTTTGACATTCGTGGTCAGAAATCTGAAGTGCATCCATTTAGCATGACTGTTTGAATATCCAACAGAGATTTGGCTACTCTGGTTTAGGCAAATCACAGACTCACCAAACGCCAATCACAAGTCAGAAGGGAGTTCCCAATGTACTACTAGGTTCGTTACCTAGGGCTTAGGGTCTGGCTGGGGTTGCCATGATGTTTGATGATGGCTGGGCAGATAAGACCATTGCTAAGTTGGTGACCATTTAGTACAGAGGTCACCAAACTTCATAATGGAACAATTATGTGAATGAAGTAGTCTGGGTTAAGACAATAGGCAACAGATATTGTGTTGCAAACTGGAGAGTCCATGGTCTCTCTAAGGACCAGCTGCTACTTAGCTGAGCCTATCATTGCTATGTGTGTTTGCGGGGCCAGCAGATAAGATCTTATCGTTCAAGAGAAGCTGAAATATGGATTTTCATTTGATTTCAAAAATCTTTATTGATTTATTTCAGAGACAAAGAGAGAGGGAAAGAGCATTGGGGGAGGGTCAAAGGGAGAGGAAGAGAGTGAATCCTCAAGCAGACTGCCTGCTTGAGTTGGAGTCGGTCATGGGGCTTGATCCCAGAACCCTGAGATCATGACCTGAACCCAAATCAAGAGTCGGATGCTTAACCAAATGAGCCTCCCAGGAACCCTTGAAATGTCCTTAATATTAAATTCATCTGGATGCCAGTGATAAGAAATTAAATGGGCCATCAATTTGCAATCTCTATCATATATAACTTTTAAGTCCTCTGTAGATTAACTGTAGTCTTATGTCTTATAAAAGTGCTACAAAGTGCTTTCACATACATTGCTTCCTTCAACCCTTAAGAAAAGCTTAAGAAAATTAGGGAACAAGTATTATTCCTCTTTATAACACCCTATGGCATCCTTGGAAGTCACTATACAAAATAGATACTCAATAATATTTGTTGAAACTTTTTTGCACCTATTTTCAATGGCAGAATTGAAGTTATACAATGTGAATAAAGCCTTAAGCTAAATTTCGTGAATACCCTGAGTCAGCATAACAGGGAAACCCATTTCCACCCACAGAAAAGGTAAGGGCTCAGTCTGTGAGCTAGAGGACAGCTGGAGTGGATCTTTAGAACTAGTATAAATCAGCACCAGATGACCATTAGACCACATCTCATTCACCAGTAGCTGGCTGGCAGTTACCGCTAACAGACTTTGCTATGGCTTAGTTCCTTTCTTCAAATGTAAATCAAGATTTTCAAAGAGTTTATTAAACAGTTTCTTAAAGAGTATACCTTACATCACAAAGAGGCCCAAGCTGATGGAGCATTTTATTTAAGCTCTTGAGAAGGTAAAGAGGTAAAATGCAGTTAGATGTTTTCTTGCCACTAGTGAATCAAAAAAAAGAAGCCACTGTCTCTCTAACAGTGAGATGAAAGCAGGTTCATCCATTATCTGGGGCTAATATGGTGCAGTATTCATTTCCATCAACTCTGATTGAGAATGAGCACAGAGAATGTTCAGAGTTACATTTCCTACTTACTGCTTTCTTCTCGTTTTCAAACTGCTTCTATTCATTTCTGTATGGCTGGATATGGAATGCTTTAGGCATGCTAATTTAATGCTTTTTCCCTCAGTCTATTTGATGTCTGCAAAGAACTAGAGATGTATTTTGCATTAATGTTATTAACTTGAACCAGTCAGGAATTAATGAAGAAAGCTGAAAAAAGGGCAATGTTTTTGTTTTAAATAAATTCATGTTAATGTATGTGCTTCTGATTAAGGTAAAAGTCCTTAGCACATGTCTGATTAAAATAAAAATTCATGAATCCAACAGAATTTAGAGAGATGAATGGGTGGGAGAGATGGCAGGAAAGTTGCAGTTGTTTATTATAATCAATTTAATATCCTGGGTTGAGAAATAATTTCTGAACAAGTCAATTATTATTAATTAGCTTGTAAAGATTTATCTTTTGATCCTTAGCTGTCTTCTGCTCAGCATCTCAGTGGGAACAAGGACATTCCTGGGAGAACAAAGGGCTCCCCAGCTATCAGCTTAATTGGTAGCGATAGCTGGTTTTGGAATTGGCTTCCAATCATACATTCAATAAAAATTAAATGTATCTAATGTAGCCAAACTTTTTGGAGAGTGGTAAATTACAGGAGCCAGACATAATAAATCAGTAGAACATCTGATACTTTTAAAAATAAGATTTAAAAAGAATTCCAATATAGTTAACAGAGTGTAATATTAGTTTCATGTGTAAAATGTAGTGATTCAATACTTCCATAGAACACTGGGTGCTCATCACAAGTGCCCTCCTTCATCCCTATCACCTATTTCACCCATCCCCCCAGCCACCTCCCCTTTGGTAGCCATCAGTTTGTTCTCAATAGTTAAGAGTTTGATTCTTGGTTGTCTCTCTCTTTCTCTTTTTCTTTTCTTTTGCTTGTTTGTTTGGTTTGTTAAGTTCTACCTATGTGTGAAATCATGTCGCATTTGTCTTTCTCTTACTTATTTTGGCTGGGACTGTACTCTCAAGCTCCATCTATGTCATTGCAAATGGCAGGTTTTAGTTCTTTTTCATGGCTGAATAATATTCCATTGCATATATATACACATACACACACACACACACACACACACACACACACACGCAGAGGGAGACGGAGAAAGAGAATCCTCAAGCAGACTCCCTATGGAGTGTGATTCCCCCACCCCTCCTCCTCTCCAGCTTGGTGGTTGACAAGGGACTCAATCCCAAGACCCTGGGGTCATGACCTGAGCCAAAAGCAAGTCAGGCACTTAACTGACTGAGCCCCCTGGGTGTCCCAATACAGCATTTCTTTATCCATTCATCTATTGATGGACACTGGGCTGCTTCCATAATTTTGCTACTATAAACAATGCTACTATAAACATTGGGGTGTATGTATCCCTCTGAATTAGTATTTTTGTATTCTTTGGGTAAATACCCATTAGTGCAATTGTTATATCATAGGGTAGTCTTATTTTTTTATTTTTTGAGGAAGCTCCCTCCTGTTTTCCAGAAAAACTGCACCAGTTTGCATTCCCACCAAAGTGCAGGAGGGCTCCTTTTTCTCTACATCCTCACCAACACCAACATTGTGTCTTCTGTTATTGATTTTAGCCATTCTGACAGGTCTGAGGTGATATCTCATTATAGTGTTGATTTGCATTTCCCTGAGGATGAGTGATGTTGAACATCCTTGCTGTGTTAGCCATCTGCATGTCTTCTCCGGAAAAATGTCTTTCATGTCTTCTACTCATTTTGTAATTGGATTATTTATTTTTTGGGTGTTGAGTTGCATTCTTTACACATTTTGAATATTAACCCTTTATTGGACATGTCATTTGCAGATTTCTCCTCCATTCAGTAAGTTAATTTTGTTGATCCTTTCCTTTGCTGTGCAGAAGCTTTTCATTTTAATGTAGCCCTAGTAGTTTACTTTTGGTTTTGTTTCCCTTGCCTCAGGAGGTATATTCAGAAAAATGTTGGTTCAGTTGATGTCAGAAACCTTATTGCCTATGCTCTCTTCCAGGATTTTTATGGTGTCAGGTCTCACATTTATGTCTTTAATCCATCTTGAATTTATTTTTATGTATGGCGTAAGAAAGTGGTCCAGTTTCATTCTTTTGTATGTAGCTGATCAGTTTTCCCAACAACGTTTGCTGAAGAGACTTTTCCCCATTGTATTCTTTCCTGCTTCATCAAAGATCAGTTGACCATATAATTGTGGGCTTATTTCTGGGTTTTCTATTCTGTTCTATTGATTTATGTGTCTATTTTTGGGCTGTACCATACTGTTTTGATTCCTGCAGCTTTGTAATATAGCTTCAAGTCCAGAATTGTGATGTCTTTTCTTTTTCAAAACTGCTTTGGCTGTTTGGGGTCTTTTGTAGTTCTATACAAACTTTAGAGTATTTCATTGTAGTCTTGTGAAAAATGTTGTTGATATTTCGTAGAGGTTGCATTAAATCTGTAGATTGCCTTGGGTAGTATGGACATTGAAATGATATTTGTTCTTCTAACCCATGAGCATGGAGTGTCTTTCTGTTTCTTTGTGTCATCTTCCATGTCTTTCATCAATGTTTTATAGTTTCCAGAGTACAGATCTTTCACCTCTTTGGTTACAAAGGTATTTCTAGGTATTTATTATTTTTGGTGCAATTATCAATGGGATTGTTTTCTTAATTTCTCTTTCTGCTACTTCATTATTAGTGTATAGAAATGCACAGATTTCTGCACACTGATTTTTTATCCTGAATTCATGTATCCTTTCTTGTAGTTTTTGGTGGACGCTTTCAGGTTTTTTATATATAGTATCATGTCATCTGCAAATAGTTAAAGTTTGACTTCTTCCTTTCCAATTTGAATGTCTTATTTCTTTTTCTTGTCTGATTGCTGTGTCTAGGAATTCTAGTACTATGTTGAATAAAAGTGGTGAGACTGGACATCCTTGTGCTGTTCCTTACCTTAGGAGGAAAGCTCTCAGTTTTCCCCCCATTGAGTATGATGTTCATTGTGTGTTTTTCATATAAGGCATTTATTATATTGAGGTATGTTCCTTCTAAACCTACTTTGTTGTTTTTTTTTTTAAATCATAAGTAGATATTGTACTTTGTCATATGTTTTTCTGCATCTATTGAAATAATTGTATGGTTTTTTATCTTTTCTCTTATTGATGTAAGGCATCACACTGATTGATTTTTGGGAATATTGAACCACTCTTGCATACCAGAAATAAATCCCACTTGATTGTGGTAAATGATTTTTTTTTAATGTGTTACTGAATCCAATTTGCTAGTATTTTGGTGAGGAGTTTTGCATTTCTATTCATCAAAGATGTGGCCTGTAGTTCTTTTTTTTTGTGTGTGTGTAGTGTCTTTATCTGGTTTTGGTATCAGAGTAATGTTGGCCTCATAGAATGAATTTGGAAGTTTTCCTTCCCCTTTTACTTTTTGGAATAGTTTGAGAAGAATAGGTATTAATTCTTCTTTAAATGTTTGGTAAAATTTGCCTATGAAGTCATCTGCCCCTAGACTTTTGTTTGTTGGGAGTTTTTTGATTATGAGTCCCTCTCCTTGCTGGTAATTAGTCTATTCAAATTTTCAATTTCTTCCTGCTTCAGTTTTGGTGGGGTTCTATGTTTCTAGGAATTTATACATTTCTTCTAGGTTGTCCAATTTGTTGGCATATAATGTTTCATAGTATTCTCTTAAAATTGTTTATATTTCTGTGGTGTTGGTTGTTATTACTCCTCTTTCATATGCAATTATATTTATTGGAGTCCTTTCTCTTTGTTTTTTGGTGAGTCTGGCTAGAGGTTTATGAATTTTGTTGATCTTTGCAAAGAACAAGCTTCTGGTTTCATTTATCTGTTCCACTGTGGTTTTGCTTTAGTTTCTTTATCACTTATCTCTGCACTAATCTTTATTATCTCCTTCCTTCTGTTGTTTTGGGATTTTGTTTGTTGTTCTTTTTCTAGCTCCTCTAGGTGTAAGGTTAGGTTGTTTATTTGAGATGTTTCTTGCTTCTTGAGGTAGGCCCGTGTTGCTATAAACATCCCTCTTGGAACCACTTTTGCTGCATCCCAAAGGTTTTGGATTATTCTGTTTGCATTTTCATATGTTTTCATGTACTTTTGGATATCTTCTTTGATTTTTTGGTTAACCCCTTCATTGTTTAGTAGCAATTTTTGCTTGTTTTTAAGATTTTATTTATTTATTTGAGAGAGGGAGACACACACAGCAAGGGAGGGAACACAAGCAGGGGGAGTGGGAGAGGGACAAGCAGGCTTCCTGCTGAGCAGGGAGCCCGATGCAGGGCTCCTTCCCAGGACCCTGGGATCATGACCTGAGCCGAAGGCAGGTGCTTAACAACTGAGTGACCCAGGCACCCCAGTAGCATGTTTTTTAACCTCCATATATTTGTACTGTTTCCAGATTTTTTCCTTGTGCTTGATTTCTGATTTCATAGCATTGTCTGAAAAGATGCGCTGTATGAGTTTGATCCTTTTGAATTTGTTGAGACTTGTTTTGTGGCCCAATACGTGATCTATTTTGGAGAATGTTTCATGTGCATTTGAAAAGAATGTGAATTCTCCTGTTTTAGGATGAAATGTTCTAAATATACTGTTAAATCCACTTGGTTCAATGTGTCATTCAAAACCATTGCTTCCTTGTTTTTCTGATTGGGTGATCTGTCCATTGATGTAAGTGGGGTGTTAAAGTCCCCTACCCATTATTGCGTTATTTTTGATTAGTCTTTATATTTGTTATTAACGGCTTTATGTATTTGGATGCTCCTATGTGGGGTGCATAAATATTTATGATTGTTTTATCTTCTTATTGTATTGTCCCCTTTATTATTATGTAGTGTCCTTCTTTGTCTCTTGGTATAGTCTTTGTTTTAAAATCTGTCTTGTCTGATATAAATATTGCTATTCTGGCTTTCCTTTGATATCCATTTGCATGATAAATATTCTCCATCCTCTCACTTTCAGTCTGCAAATGTCTTTAGGTCTGAAATGAGTCTCCTGTGAGCAGCATATAGATGGGACTTGTTTTTTAAATCCATTCTGTCACCTTGTGTCTTTTTTTTTTTTTTAGCATTTATTTATTTAACATTCATTTATTTTAGAGACAGAAAGAGAGAGCAAGAACAATGAGTGAGGGGAGAGGCAGGGGGAGAGGGATGATCCTTGAGCAGAATACCTGCTGAGCAGGGAACCCAACATGGGACTTGATCCCAGGACCCTGAGATCATGACCTGAACTGAAACCCAGGGTCAGTCCCCCAACTAGCTGAGCCACCCAGGTGCCTTTAACCCTATGTTTTTCTTTTGATTGGAGTGTTTAGTCCATTTGCATTCAAAGTATTTATTGATAGGTAGATATTTATTACCATTTTATTACTTTTTTTGTGGTTGTTTCTGAAGATTATCTCTGATCCTTTCTTCTAGTTCTCTTTTCTGTGGTTTTCTGATTTTCTTTAGTGATATATTTGGATTTCTTTCCCTTTATCCTTTGCATATTTATTAGTGGGTTTTGAATTGTGGTTACCATTAGGTTTGTATATAACGTCTTCTGCACGTAGCAGTCTATATTAAGTTGATGGTTGTTTAATTTATTATACTCATTCTTTGTTCCTCTCCTCTCCATGTTTTAGGTAGATGTCATATTTTATATTCTTTTATTTTGTGAATTCCTTGACTGATATTTTAATAGAAACATTTGCTTTTACTGCTCTTGTTTTTCCTACTTTCGTACTGTCACTTTTGGTCTCTTTTTTTCCCACTCAAAGTATCCTGTTCAATATTTCTTGCAGGGCTGGTTTCGTGGTCATGAATTCTTTTAGTTTTTGTTTGTCTGGGAAACTCTTTATTTCTCCTTCTATTCTGAATGATAGCCTTGCTGGACAGAATATTCTTTTTTAAAAATTTTTTAGTTTTTTTTATAAACATATAATGTATTATTAGCCCCAGGGGTACAGGTCTGTGAATCACCAGGTTTACACACTTCACAGCACTCACCATATCACATACCCCCCCCAATGTCCATAACCCCACCACCCTCTCCCTACCCCCCTCCCCTCGGTCACCCTCAGTTTGTTTTGTGACAGTAAGAGTCTCTTATGGTTTGTCTCCCTCTCGATCCCATCTTGTTTCATTTATTCTTTTCCTACCCCCCAACCCTCCCACATTGCATCTCCACTTCCTCATATCAGGGAGATCATATGATAGTTGTCTTTCTCCGATTGACTTATTTCCCTAAGCATAATACCCTCTAGTTCCATCCACATTGTTGCAAATGGCAAGATTTCATTTCTTTTGATGACTGCATAGTATTCTGTTGTGTGTGTGTATATATATATATATATATATATATATATATATATATATATATACCACATCTTCTTTATCCATTCATCTGTTGATGGACATCTAGGTTCTTTCCATGGTTTGTCTATTGTGGACATTGCTGTTATAAACAATTGGGTGCATGTGCCCCTTCAGATCATTACATTTGTATCTTTAGGGTAAATACCCAGTAGTGCAATTGGTGGGTCATAAGGTAGCTCTATTTTCAACTTTTTGAGGAATTTCCATGCTGTTTTCCAGAGTGGTTGCACCAGCTTGCATTCCCACCAACAGTGTAGGAGGATTCCCCTTTCTCCGAATCCTTGCCAGCATCTGTCATTTCCTGACTTGTTAATTTTAGCCATTCTGACTGGTGTGAGGTGATATCTCATTGTGGTTTTGATTTGTATTTCCCTGATGCCGAGTGATGTGGAGCACTTTTTCATGTGTCTGTTGGCCATCTGGATGTCTTCTTTGCAGAAATGTCTGTTCATGTCCTCTGCCCATTTCTTGATTGGATTATTTGTTCTTTGGGTGTTGAGTTTGCTAAGCTCTTTATAGATTTTGGATACTAGCCCTTTATCTGATACGTCATTTGTAAATATCTTCTCCCATTCTGGACAGAATAGTCTTGGTTGCAGATTTTTCCCATTCAGCACTTTGAATATATCTCTCTTCTGGCTTGCCATGTTTCTGCTGGAAAAAATCCACTGAGAGCCTATGGGGTTTCCCTTATATGTAACTGTCTTCTTTTGTCTTGCTGCTTTAAAATTTCTTTTTATCACTGTACTTTACCAATTTAATTACAATATGTCTTGGTGTGGATCCTCTTTTGTTGACTTTGTTGCAGATATCCTGGATCTGGATATCTGTTTCTTTTCCCAGATTAGGGAAATTTTCAGCTATTATTTCTCCAAATAAGTTTTCTTCTCTTCTCTCTCTTCTTCTGGGGACTCCTATAATACAAATGTTATGTTTGATGGAGCCGCTGAATTCTGTAAGTCTTTTCTCATTTTGCATAATTCTTTTTTCTCTCTTTTGTTTGACTTGATTACTTTCCATTACTCTGTCTTCTAGGTCAGTAATTCATTACTGTGCTTCTTCCAGTCTGCTGTTCACTCCATGAAACCTGTTTCTCATTTTGTTTATTGGACACTTTATCTCTGCTATGTTATTCCTTCTCTTGTTAAGGGTCTCCCTGATGTCTTCCACTGTTTTCTCAAGTCCAATGGCTATCTTTATGATCATTACTTTGAGTTCTTTATCAGACATGTTGTTTATATTGATTTCACTTAGATTTCTGGCTGTGGCCTGGACATCTAATAATTTTGGATCAGTCACTATTCACTAAACAAGTTAATAAAGAAAATGGTCTATTTCATTTATATTTGTTTGTATTTATTCACCACAATTCTTTAAAAAAATTGCTCTTTCTTT
Organism: Martes martes; assembly: GCF_963455335.1. Taxonomy (NCBI): domain Eukaryota; kingdom Metazoa; phylum Chordata; class Mammalia; order Carnivora; family Mustelidae; genus Martes; species Martes martes. The sequence continues at coordinate 31,336,451 of NC_137893.1, read as the reverse complement.
CTCATTCCAAAAGTCATACATGTAATTAAGTGTGGGGACTTGTGAGGCTGAGAGACTGGCATTCGGATCCCTCTCTGTCTTCACCAGCTGAAGAGTCAGGGCAAATTACTGGTACAAGTTTTCATTTTTTCTCAAGTAAAATGGTACTACTGAGACCTCAGAAGTCTCAATAGTAGATGAGACCTGGCCTATAGGATACACTCCACAGAGAGGTACATTATTATTACTTTGTTGTTTATAATATATAAATAAGAAAAGATAAAAGAGTAAAAGTTAACATAATCTTTTTTTTTTATTTTTATTTTATTTTTTTAAGATTTTTTATTTATTTATTTGACAGAGACAGAGATCACAAGTAGGCAGAGAGGCAGGCAGAGAGAGAGGAGGAAGCAGGCTCCCTGCTGAGCAGAGAGCCCGATGCGGGGCTCGATCCCAGGACCCTGGAATCATGACCTGAGCCGAAGGCAGAGGCTTTAACCCACTGAGCCACCCAGGCGCCCCCATAATCTCTTAATATTGGTATATTTTTTCTGGTCTTTTTCTGTACATATTTACACAAAAAATGAGTTTGTGTTATACCTGTTGCTTTTTTCTCTCACTTAACAAAATATTGGCAGTATCTTCTAATGTTAAGAAGTTTAAAAAGAGATTATACTCATTACATTTTCATCAGATGAGTTTGTGATAACTTGTCAGGGTTTTAGCAAGTCCATCCTTTTGGTTGACAAACATTTCTACATGTAGGACTAATTAGATAGGGGCTGCCACTACTGGCTGTAGTCCTGTCAACAGCATCCTTTTCTCTAATCAAGAAACATTTATACAAATGATAGGGGAGGAGTGATTCTTGAGAACCAAGAATTTTTTTTTTCAGTAGCCTGGAAGCCAATTTTTATTAATAAACAAATGCTAATGAAAATTTAAGGTATTGGGTTCTCCTTAAACCAGACACAGAGTTAAGTGGAAAAATCTAAGGCAAATGTTAAAGATGGAAACACCGTTTCACAGAAATCCCATCTCAGGATAGTTCTTCTGTTTATGATAAGGCAACATATCACCTTCCTTTATCCCTCCCTTGAGCTGTTTTGCATAGGAGGATGCACATGTTTTATTGCAATAATATAATCACATTGGAAACTTTCTACAAGTAGGAGAAATAAGGCTAAGTGTATTTGAATCCCTTAAAAATGTGGGACAAGACTGGGCTGGTGCATTGTCACTGGCTTTTAATCCCACTCTTCCGTGCTTTGCTTTGTGATGCTAGGGCTCAGTCCCTGCAAACTTCTCCTTTGCCAGCTGGATCTGTTACACTCTATCTGAAGGGGCCACTCAAGGAGACTGAGTGGGGATTTGCTTCTTGCTGTTCCTGTCGGCATTGCCACAGCAGGGGTTCACCCTGGCAGTGACTGTTGATTCCAGCAGTAAGCAGTTCGTTCAGAACCAGCCTCAGCGCACTCCCTTAGAGAAGACAGTTCAACCAGGCAACACCCCTTCCTCAGAGATCTGGGTGCCAGTTCTGTGGGGTCCCTCCTGTAGGCTTCTGAGTTTTAATACTTTTGAACTCTTCCCTTTGTTACCCTTGCCCCAGGGGTGGGGGCTGCTCCTTGCAGTTACATCTCTGTGTTGCCTCAGGGTGGACCCCATTGCCTTTCCAGCTCTCCAATCCCTGGTTAACTATTCCTTAGGTTGAAGTCTCCTTGCTAAAACATCTGGTGTATTTCTGTCTCCTGACTGGACCCTGGCTAGCACAAGAACCAACAGCAGGCTGTCTTTGTGATTTCATTCACACTCTTAGTCCACGTGGCTGTAAGTTTCTCCAGGGCTTCTCAGGGGGTGGTGGGTGGCCACTGGTGGATTGCTAGATTAGCATAACATTGACGAAGAATTTAAAATATAATTTACTTTCAATAATAGTCTGGCAATTTGTATTCCTGTGAGGTCTTTCTATGTATGCAAACTTGTATATTGTGTATCATTCGTAATAATACAATACCTGTGAACGGGAGTGCCTTAGGAGTAGCAGATGTTTCTTTTCCAGTATAACTCCACATAATGATATACATGGTTTGATTCATGGTTTATTTATATGTCTGTAAAGACAATTTAAAGAATTGCTTGCTGCATTTTCATATGGAATGCAATAAACTAGCCTAAAACAAGAAGCTGTGTTTTCTCATGTGATTTAAATAGGACATCTTGTCAGTTTGGCTTCTTTGACCTAAACTTAGTTAAAAATGCTAAATGGGCTCCTTCAAAGTGATCAATTCCTTTTTTCTAGGAAACAGCTCTCCATGAGTACAGAGAGGAGAAAAGCTATAATTACTTCTGAAAGAATCTCTGAGGAGTTAAAGGTCAGCAAACTGGATGAGAATGCTTCCTCTTCTGTCTGCCATAGGAAAACAAAAGCAGTTCTTCCCTCTTTATCCCCATACTCTCTCCGAGTCTTTCTCTGAGTCCTTCTGTCCTTCTCTTTCCTCACTGCTTGATTCTAAAGCAGACAAAGGTAAAAGGAAGCCACGGACAGAACAAAGCTAGTCTGACTTCCACTCAGTAGCAGTTCTGTTGGTAAAGGTGGGCTGGGATTGCCACAGCTCGAGATGATTCCTGTGCCTTTTTCTCACTTTCTCCAGGGATTTCTGAAGTGTGCTATCTTTCCAGGGCCGTGTAAACCAGGTTTGTTGTTTCCTGACAGCTGGGTTGGAGCTGAAGCTGTGGACTGTCAGAGGGCATGAACAGTTGTCCTGGGATGGACTTTGCAGGGAGAGGACAAGAGACAGGTGCTGGGTAGAAAAATAAGGCAAAGAAGTTAGGGACGTAAGTGAGTATTTCCAACTTGTCTTTTGGTTATTTTGAACCATCCCCGCTTCAGCTCGTCGTCTTGACAGGCTAAGCCTAACTTGAGGGAAATGTGTGTAATTCACAGGGTTTCCTTGGGACACTGCTGTTTACAGAGAGACAAGGCTTTCAGATGAGGTGAACTTCGTTCAAGTCTTTAAAATATTGAATTTAAAAAAGTGTGCCTTTGAGCCCTTTCCATAGCTTGGGCCTGTTATTACCGTCCTCTCTAAAATGAAGTTGGTAGCACTGAATGTGGTCACCAGATTGATGTCGTTAGTGGAAGGGCCTACATTGTCTTTTGCCATTTTGTTTCCATTTATTTATTTCTGATCGTTTCCTTTCTATTCCAATTCAAGGTGGAGGCTATTTTTTAATAATCATTTTCTTGCATGTACACATGTAACATATATGTTCACTAAGACTCATCTCTTTCCTGCCATCCCACTTCGTATTATTTTAAATGCTTATTTAGGATATAATGGGACTGGGGAGCAGAGCAGTCACAGTTTGCATTGAATGGGATTCAGAACGGGATTCTGGTGGGGGCTGGGGGTGCATGTGATCATACCAGAGGTCTATTTACAGGAGAACTGAAGTTCCTCTTGGGGGAGAACTTACTCTAAGGAGACCTAGTAAGAAAGCTGGAGTTGTCAAGGGTTTCAGCTCAATCGCGGCTTGGGCATCACTTCAAGCCACTGTGGGTTTATAGGAGGACTTCAGTTCATCTCTGGAGTGTTCAGGAGAGCAACAGAGTCCAGCAGGGATAGACACGTTGTGAGCATGCATGAGCCACCCCTGGGCAACTCCATGAATCACAAAGGGAACCCTTGCTCAGGGCTGAGTTCTTGTTTGAGCAGGTGGGGAAACCAGTGACATTGGTGATATCTCTCTTTGTGTGATCTTTATATGACCTACAAGCTGTAAAGCCTGAGACACTCAGGTTGTGTTTTGTGTTGTGTTTTGTCTTCCCACCAACACGGTAAATGTCCTCAAAAATGGGACAGGGTACATGGGTGGCTCAGTTGTTAAGCATCTGCCTTCATTGGTCATGATCCCAGAGTCCTGGGATTCAGCCCCTGTCGGACTCCCACTCAGTGGGGAGTCTGCTTGTCCCTCTCCCACTCCTGCTCATGTTCCATCTTTTGCTGGATCTCTCCGTCAAATAAATAAATAAAATATTTAAACAAACAAACAAAACCCAGGGGACAATATGTTCCCTTATATCCATCCCACTGATGTGCCTCTAATTCTGGCTTTCGCCATTTCTCATCTGGATTATCACAGTGGTCCTGCTTCCTGGATGTCCAGCCCTACATTCCCACCCTTCATTCTCACTGCAGCCCGGGCGCTCTCTCAGTGACCGTCAGCCCAAATGCAGTGCCACTGCCACTGCCCAGTGCAGTGGGCAAAGTCTGCACTTACCTCTTCTCCCTCATCATTTACCTTTGAAACAATGGTAGGAAGATACAATCCAAACAAATTCATCACAGCCATGTCCACAGGAGAAGAAATATCAGAAGAGAAAAAAGAAGAAAACATGAATTTCTGGGACATGAAAGACAATCCATTCATAACTAAGATATTCATTATATAACATAAGCAAAGGAAGGGATTCCTGGAAAACTGTGATAGTAATAGAGGAGGAATTTTCTGAAAAAGATGATTTTTTTTTAAGGATAAATACTAAAAGCCACAGAGAATTTACTCAGCTTAGGGTGTGCTGTTTTTGAAAAATGAATTACAGATAATTTTGTACTGGTTATCATAACCTGGTCACATAAAATATTTTGATTCCTAGCATTATTTTAACTTTGCTTCCCTATGTAAAATAAAGCAGTTAATATTAATCAAGCTCCTGGTTTGTTTGTTTTTTTTTTTTTGAGTATGTCTTAGAAGTCCAAGTACCAAAAAAAGTCAGCTTCCATTCATTCTAACATGGAGCTTGGAGAGGGGTGCCTGCAGAGAGTTGGGGGGAAGGCATATGGAACTGTGAAAAAGGACTGAATTCTCTTACAGGGGGAGACTGCTGTGAAAGTTGGTATCTTGGGGTTCAGTCCAATTCCTCAGCCTTTTCCTAGCTGAGGAGAGAGATACCTGGGATCTGAGGTTGTCCTGTCCTGGGTACCAAAGATTGGAAGTGAGAGGGAGGTTAAGAGGTGCTACTTCATTTCCAACCTTCCACACTTCATGAAGAGCCCCCCCCTTTTTTTACAGTGATGAATATTTGAGGGGTAAATGGAAACATTTAAAATTAAGTGAATTGAGCATAGTACAAACTATAAAATTTCAAGATATATAACCTCATGATATAGCTGGGATTATGATTGTAAATACATTATTGGATTGTGCTTTCATTACCTAACATTTGATTATATGCTTTGTACAAAAATACAAAACACAGGTGACTTTTCTTTTATATACTACTGCATTTCACAAATTTTCTAAAATAGCATAAAGTACTTTCTATGGGTAAAAACTTTTTTTTTTAGAAACATAATTTTTGTGTCTCATTCTATGACTGAAGAGTTTTTGTTTATTTTTACTTTTAGTTTTCATTTTTTAGCTTTTGGTAATATTTGAAAAAAATTTATTATGTGCATAATGTTTTTTAAAAACTGAGAAATATTGGCCTCCATCTCACATGTAATTATGTGTATGTGTGTGTATGTATATATATGTATATATACATACACACATATATATGGAGATATTGAGCCCTTTGATATTTTGTTTTTGCCTTTAGCCAACTTTTTTCTTTTTTTAAGATTTTATTTATTTATTTGACAGACAAAGATCACAAGTACGCAGAGAGGCAGGCAGAGAGAGAGGGAGAAGCAGGCTCCCTGCCGAGCAGAGAGCCCCATGTGGGGCTCGATCCCAGGACCGCCGGATCATGACCTGAGCTGAAGGCAGAGGCTTTAACCCACTGAGCCACCCAGGTGCCCCGCCTTTAGCCAACTTTTAATTTTTGATCACTGTTAAACTAAGAGAAGAATTGCAAAGTTAGTACACAAAGTTTTTACTTACCTCATTCCCAGTTTCCCTAATTATTAACGTGTTATACATATATTTTTCACAATTATTGACAGTTTTCAACCTTGAAATACCTCATTGTCTCAGCCACATTAAATACCAATTAGGTCAGTATCTCTGGAGGTAGGAAACAGGAATCAGTATTTTCTTTTTAATAGTTCTCCAGGTGATTTAATGTATAGGTAAGGTTGATGACTATTGCTCTAAGGACAGGAGATGCATTAAAAAAAAAAAAGATTTTATTTATTTATTTGAGAGAGAGACACACACAGAGAGCTCCGGAGAGAGTGAGCATGAGCAGGGACGGGGAAGGGCAGAAGGAGAGGGAGAGGAAGAAGCAGGCTCACCACTGAGTAGGGAAACCTTCTGGGCTGATCCGGGGACCTGGGGATCATGACTTGAGCTGAAGGCAGACGTTTAACCAACCGAGTTACCCAGGTGCCCCAAAACATTTTTATCTGACTGAAAATGAGATTTTTTGAGAGCTGAGAAGGGAGAAGCTTATGCTTCCCAGAGAAATAGGTAATTTGGCTGTGCCTCTGGAAACACCCAAGAGAAGGATGGCTGCATGATGCCCCCTTTGGGTATCTAAGACCAGATGGTCCTTGAAAGGTTTCTAGCTTCACAGATGATTCCTAAATTCCACATTTGGTTGAGAAGGAGCAGAGAATGACCCAGTAAGAAACCAAAGAGATGGCCGATGACCACAGGCACAACTACCTCCATGCCTTCTTTTCCTTTGAAACTGTGTAAACCCTGGAATCTTTATAGGATCCTGAATTTGGGAGTTCAGAAGTCTCTACTTATTACAGAATTTCCCTACAGCCTGATTAGAAGGGGCCCCAAAATGATATTTGGTTGATTTAAAGAGAACAAACGTATGTGATGTTTCTGACAACACATGCAGGTCTTAATACTTAAGGAAAGAATGAATTAAAGCACCGTTTTCACACACTTGAAGATAATACAGGACAATACACCAGATACTATCTCTAATACTAAGAGAACTCATCTTAATTTTTCTAGCATTCACTTATAGACACATAGTTCCTGGATGCTTCCGTACAAAATACAGTCGTGAGCTAATCCCAACAATGATAGGAATTCAGTATGAGCCATAAAAACTGAGAATGCAACTATTACGGGCCTTTGAAACCAGAACTAGAATGATTGTTGAATTAGCAAAGGGCTCCATCTGCTGATGGTTTATGTACACAAGAGCTGGGTAAGTGTTCACGCTGGTTGCCTTTTAGGCAACATTCCTTAAGTATGGTTTGCAGCTTTTCCTGTGCCTTCCTCAGGGAAGATCAAAGGGTTCACTGCAGAGAATCGGGGCAGTCGGGTGAGGGGAAGATGTCTGTAAGTTAGGAGTAGCATTTCCGTCTTGCTCTGGGGAGTTCCCTAGGAAAGGCCATGGGCTGTGGTGGGTGTTGTGGATTCCAAACATAAAGACTCTTTTCAGGAGTCTTATCCTAAGGAAAATGGGATGCAGCATTGGCCTTTCCATGTCTGGTGGGAAGCTCTTCTTCTGGTGAGTCTAATTTGCTGAAAGAAAAAGTTTTTTCTTTCAAATATCTTTATGTGTGTTCAGTGGTTCTTCACTTTTTCACTCCAGTTAGGAGGCTTTGTCTATCATACAATGATCATTTGTTTGTTCATTTTTTGTTTTTTAAAAGATTTTATATATTTGGACGAGAAAGAGAGAGAGAGAGAGGGAACAGGAGCCAGGGAAGGACAGACAGGAGGGAGAGGGAGAGAGAATCTGGAGCAGACTCCGCTCCAAGGCCAGAACCCCACACAGAACTCGATCCCGTGACCCTGAGAGCATGATCTGAGCCAAAACCAAGAGTTGGAGGTTCAACCGACTGAACCACCCAGGTGCTCCTATAATGATCATTTGTGATGTAATTAGCTCATTGGTCAATTTTTTAAAAATTTCTCAAAAATGGTATTCAATGAAAAAAACTGAAATATCTTGAGGTACCTAAAATGACCAAGACTGAATTGGCAGAAGCAAAAGCAAAACTACAACAACAAAAACAAATCTTTATTTAGTCTGTGTGATATTATTGGAAATTAATATATTATTTATGTGAGACCTTTTGAATATTGGAAATAGCCTTTCCATCCTCTACTGCTTCTGTGAGCTTTTAGGGAATGGGGATTGCAGCTTGGGGTCCGCTGATGGACATAGGAAAGGGAAGTGAGACCTAGTTACATCTGTACTGTGCCAGGGCTGGAGTAAGTAACCTTGACCCTACAGGGCCCAGGCAGTGTGGTACCAGGACGAGATGGGGCCAGGGACTGCCTCTGTTCAGGTCGTTCTCTGCTTTCAACTACCTCTTGCAACTTATTAGAGGACAGCAGAGAATAATGTCATTACACATGACACTGGTCCCCTTCATTAGCGCAGGTATATCCAGATTATTCATATTTGAATTTGACATTAAGGAGGATAATTACTGTGGCATTCTGTTTAGCTCAAAGTCTTGCCACCTTTTGATCTCTTCTACTTCTGCTTTTTGGTGAAGACTCAGTCAGTGGTGTGTTGATATCCTGGCTCTCTGGAAAAAGAAGAAGTCACAGAACCCACAAATTCCTTGCTTTGCAGTGTTTACCAATTTCCATTGTGTAAATACTTCCATCATGGCAGATTACAAGCTACTGACATGACATCACTGAATGTGGAGTTGGAGAGAGATATACAAAATTGGCTTTTGTGGGCTGGATAGGGCCTACTCCAGCACTACTGGACCACTCAATGGACTACTGCAGCCAGTTGCATCCTCTGAGGTTGACATACGTTGGGTTTGACCATCATATTGCTTAGCCTGTGGGTGATCAAGAGGCCTGTATGGCCTCAGTACTAATCCCTGCATTCATGGAGAGGCAGAGCTGTAGAGAGCAGGCTTAGAAACAGTTAGCCTAGTCGTATTTTATTTTTTGTTATTATACCACTTATATTTTGTTTTTGAGAAACGGTCTTTTCTTTTGCTTCTTTGCCACCACTTACTACTTTATTCTGCCTTCTTTTTTTTTTTTTTTTTTTTTCTAGCAGGCAGTGTAGCATAGAGAAGACATACTGGAGTCAAGACATGTAGTTTTAAGTTTCAGGTCTGCCATGTGCGAGCTATGTGATTTTGGGCCGTGCACTTAATCTTTCTGAGCCCCAATTTTCTTATCTTTAAAATGGAGAAAGGATTTACAGTGAAGTGTTGTTAGAAGTATTGATTGGGATAACACACAAAATATTGAGCATGTAGGAGGGACTAAATAAATGGTAGTTCTTATTGTTGATAATCCTCATTTGTCCCTATTTACTCCCAGCCCTGATGGTCTTTCCCTTCTTCCCTTTACGTGGTGTGCCTCCTGATTGGTTTCCATGATTTTCTTGCAAGCTTCTTTATCCTAACCTTATGGAACAAGATCTCCCTGAAGGAGGTCTTAGAGCATCATTTGCCAAAGTGTCTCCACAGCACCAAGAGATGCTTTGTGACAGAAAGGTCATCATCTTAATAAACAAGGCTCATTATATTCCACTTGTGGAGACTCATAGGACACATTAATGTATTAAAATCTCTGAGAAGTCCTGCAGGGAAATTATAATCCCATTTAACTCTTTGACCTAGCATTTCTTGGACTTGTTTGGCTACACTCGTTTATGTGTATGTATGTGGGTATATGGAAGACACCTGTTAATATCTGGAAGCACCAGAGTTCTGTGGAATGCTCTTCTGGACGATTCAAAGAGTAGGGTGAAAGTCTTCCCCACAAGTAGGAAGTACAACAAGATATAATGAATTTCTCACTCAGAAAACTTCTATTCCTGACACGGGCTGCAGAAGTATTAGAAGGATGCATGACTTGGAGAGAAATCATGGTACACCCTGGGGGGTTTGCCTTTATTCGAACCAAGAGAAGCATTTTTATTATGTTATCTAATTGAACTGTTATGTACTAAACATGTGTCATAACAAGGAAACATACATATTTTTAAAGATTTTATTTATTTATATGAGAGAGAGATAATGAGAGAGAGAGAGAGAGAGAAAGAGAGAGAGAGAAAGCATGAGAAGGGGAGGGTCAGAGGGAGAAACAGACTCCCCGCTGAGCAGAGAGCCCGATGCAGGACTCGACCCCAGGACTTCAGGATCATAACCCAAGCCGAAGGCAGTCACTTAACCAACTGAGCCACCCAGGCACCCAGGAAACTTATATTTAATTTGTAGCTCTCTCATTGGAGTTCCAAACACCATAACCATGCCTTGATTAAGGAATCTAAATGCCACTGAATAATTATCTTCCAAAAGTGAGCTTCCAAACACATCAGCTAAGACTTATAGGGGCAAGGGGTGACTTGATACTAATTTCTTAAATTTGTAGGCAACTGCCTCAATTTCAGTTTTTTTTTTTTCAATTGTCAGTGAGTTGTCCTTTTTGAATTTCATTGATGATGTATGCAGTATGATGGTTCCTGTCCAAGATCTTTTTTGGCTAGGCACAATTCCAGTGCACCTGTGAAGGAGTTTTTATTTCCATAAACTGAAAAGTAATTAAAAACTGGAAAGCTATAAAATTGAAGTTTGAAGAAGTGGTCTTTGCTTGGAGTACTGTTGCTAGGAAGTGAACATTCCATGAGAGGAACAATTTGGGAGAGAGCTGATTACTATATTCTTTAAGGTATGAGAAAGCACTAAGCAGGTGATTTTTTTTCTTAAAAAATATATTGGTTGATTTCATTCTCATGTATGAAATTTGAAAATACTTGCTAATAAGCTTTTTGATTTCTGACAAAATGCACTTTGAAAAAAAATAATGCCTACATTCTCCTTCATGGTTCCGTGTTTCATTAATGTAAAATAATTAATGTGACTTTTCTTGCTTGGAAGATCCATCAGCACTATTCAATGTAAGATCAAAAGTCAAAGTTCAGCTGGAAATTGTGCTAAGCAGTTTGGAACAATTTTAAGGAAGTGAATGGGCCTCATTTTAATGTGTAATTAGTGGATTTATCACAGTCCAGACTCTAATCTAGTTTTGAAAGTAAATAAATTATTCATTAAATGCAAATGCTTATATTTTGCCATTTTTTTTTCCTACTGCACCCTGGTGAGGGAGAGGAAGCATTAATTTTTATTTCAGTTACTTATGAATATTTTCAAAATGTCAGCCTCTGAGTGATGGGTGCTGGTGGCATGCTTGGAATTACCATGTAGCTGTGACTGTCTCCGTGGCCAACAATTTAAATCTAGATTGAAATACTTGGAGGCATGGTGCCTAGGGGAGGGCCTTCTGGGAATAGAAGACAAGGTGGAACCAGAGTCTGGAGCCTTGGGAGTTCCTCAGAGTGAAGCAAGTCAAACAAGGGAGGGATTTGTGGTGGGGCAGGGAGTCAATGAGATAGGACACCCGCAGCAGACAAAGGCAGTACAAGGCAGGGGTTCGGGATGCTGGGAGATTGATCACACGGCAGGAGAGCAGGAGGGGCACTTGAGCGGGGGCCGGGGAATCAAGAATCCTGGACTGGATGAGTCACTTGCCTGTGTGCTGTTGAATCCATCCCCACCTTTCTCCAACTCTGCTCGGTGTCAGAGGGTCTGCCCCCTCACACTGCATGTCTTAGACTGCCTTACTCATTGGCTTCTAGTTAGGCTTGGCTCATGGTGGAAGTGGTGGGAGGTTGGAGGATGAGAGGAGAAAAAAGCCACTGGTTGTGTCTCCTTTGTAGTTTTAGCTTCTGCTGGTGCCCCCTCCCCACCCCTGCCAGCTTTGATAGGTCCAGACTCGGGTTCTGATAACTCCTTCTTCCTTTGCTCTCAGCTGAGGGGTAGGAACAGCTTTCTATAGATTTTAATTTCCGGGTTGCTTCTCCACCCCATGTTTCAACACTTGCGACTCCTTACATCTGGCTTGCTTCAATCATTTTTATCATCTACCTGGATTTCAAAGGCATTGGAGTTTGAGATTCCTGGTCCAAGTTCATACAAATGTTTGAAGGGCCTATGTCTTACTTACTATTATTATTTTTTTAACATTTCCTTCTGTAGCAGGGCCTGGCACACCCATGAGCTCACAAATGTTTGTTCAGTGAACAAATGGATGAAATGGGGTGTGGGGGGAGGAGCCTGGCCATCTCTGATTGTCAGATTGGGCCTGGGATCTGGGAGTGCTCGGGCTCCGAATGGGGCACGTGGACAAGCCGACTTTGTTAGTATTCGAGGGCTGTTTGGATTGATGCTGGGGGGCGGGGGGCAGGGGAGCACAGAGCTCAGCAACTGTGTCATTTTTCCCTCTGAGGAACCTCAGGAGAGCCTCTGGGGTTTCAGGAAATGCTTTTTCGAATGACAGGCACAGAGGCTACGTTGTCATTGTCACTTGAGTGTGGTGACAAAGACTGGCTCAAAGCCCAGCTTTATTCACAGATGCTGCGTGACTTGCTTCAATTTCCTCATCTGTAAAATATGGACCACACTGCCCAGCTAGTAGAGCTATTTTTAAATGTGCAAAGTGCTTGAGGCAGGTCAGGTGTTAAATAGGTGGAAATTATTATTTATTATCCTCTTTTAAAATCAATTGAAGGTGTCAGGGCCCCTGGGTGGCTCAGTCAGTTAAGTGTCCATCTTTTGGTTTCAGCTCAGGTCATGACTTCAGGGTCATGAGATCGAGCCCTGTGTCCGGCTCTGTGCTGAGTGCAGAGTCTGCTTGGGTTTCCCTCTCCCTCTCCTTCTGCCCCCTGTGCTCTCTTTCTCAAATAAATAAAAATAAATCTTAAAAAAAATAAAATGAAGGTGTCAACATGAATTAGTGGCTTGTTACAACAGTAAATTTTGAGAGAAGGCAAATGTTTCATAGAGTAACTTCAGTATTTTTATTTCTGGTATTACCAGAAAAAACAGTATTATTCTAAAATATTAAGGTATATGTATGTACATGAACTTGACTACCTAAAAATAGAACTTCATTTGGTTAGAAATGTCCCCAATTGCTGTATGATGCATTCATTTTAACAACTAGATATGAGATTGTGAAAATTCACCTTAAAGAAAATCTGGCAATCTCATTTCAAATTTTGAATTATTCTTTAATCTTGTTATTTTTTATATTGTTTATTTCAGTATTATATTTCTTTTACAGGAAATCATATTGTTTTAACTAGTAGTATCCTCTTTTAGTGAGTCTTATAATACTACCAGTTTGTATAATGAGGCTCCTTCTCTATTTTTAGTTATAATGATGATTTGTTTATATGAGTATAGGACAGAAATGTTTCTACACCAAAACTTGTATGAGAGTGTACATACTAATTCTTATCGTTTTAGGAATCTATTCATTTAGCAAAATGTTTTTGTCATAAATCTTTTCATACATGTGCATATATATGCATGTATAATTTACATATATATTTAAAACAACATATGTATGTAGTTAACACTATGGCATGTTTATCTGAATGCCGAGACAGTAAGTTTTTGTTTGAAAAAAAAAAAAGATTTTGAAATTTGGACCTGATTAGTTGCATTTATATAGGGATAAGGCAGGCATGCAGAATGGAAAAGGAATGCCTCCCTGTTCAGCCCTTCCTTTATTCCTGGTTCCTCCAGGTCCAAGAATATGCAAGATGAACCATGCACCCCTTTGGGCCTACTTATTGTGCTTTTCTCCCTTCCACAAAAGCACTTCAGTGCTTGGGAATTCTGGTTGTTTTGGGCTGTGGTGGATGATAATATTGACATTTAATAGGGACAGCAAGGCCCTGTTTTGGCTCCAAAGGTAGGCACTGTGGTCCAGATTTGTCACAAATCCCCATGCTGGAAGCCCTGCATAGCCAGTGAACAAGACAATGCCAACTAGGTTTCCATGAGTCATGACATTACGTGGTAGCTCTCAGGAATCTGGGTGAGAAAGGGTGACCTGTCCAAGGCACAATTTGGCTCTTACCCTTGCTATAATCCTGTAGAAGCTTCACTTGTGCTTTGACATGAGCAAATTAATTTTGTTATACTGTTAATATTAAATTCTAAGTGCCAATTATGGTGAAAAATTTAATTGGCTCTTTTTTATGGATTATCATTGTATCTTAAATGATATATGTCAGATCGATATTGAGTAGTACTAAGTATTAAATCGGTAAGTACTTAAGTACTGGGGTAGATGTGCTCAGATCCATCCATTTACGTTGGACAATTATTTTTTTCCATCTCAATGTGGCAAATGTCTGGGTATTGTGCTACAGAGAAACATTGGCTTGGATGCTATTCATAGCACTGTTTCTGATGAGTTTATTATCCATAATCAGGGGATACATGTTTTTTTAAAAAGTGGACTTCTTTTTTTTTTTTTTTAAAGATTTTATTTCTTTATTTGACAGAGAGAGACACAGGGAGAGAGGAAACACAAGAAGGGGGAGTGGGAGAGGGAGAAGCAGGCTTCCCACTGAGCAGGGAGCCTGATGCGTGGCTTGATCCCAGGACCCTGGCATCATGACCTGAGCTGAAGGCAGATGCTTAAGGACTGAGCCACCCAGGTGCTCCTGAACAACAACTTCTAATTCTGACATTATAATGAATCAGCCTGTAAAATTCTTTAAAATACTGTAAACACTAAACTATAAAAAAGGTAATTTAAATGCACGGCTGAGATAGTAAAGAATTAAGGAAAATTCTCAGAGTGAAAGCTTGAACCCACTGCCGAAGCCGGTGGTTTGCTCTAAGGGGACTTGCTGGTTCCTTAATGATCAAAGGCTTTGGGCTTAGCCATAGTGAGCGGCTGAAGGCCAGCGGTCAATCAGGAGCTCAGCTATTGGTGGCCAGGTGCCCAGTCTTGCTTTTTTCAACTTTCTCTTCGCTCTGTCCTTTTCATAGTCAGTGTCATTATACACTGATCGGATCTTAGATATTATTTAATCTTAGCCTTCTCTTATATAGGAGGGGACACTGGGGTTCGTAGAGTTTCAGTGGCTTCATTAGTGGCAGAACAAATTTTCTCCTATTTCAGAGTCTGTTCTATTATCTTGTTTCTCTCTATTATTCTTTTCATTCAAAAATGAAATGATGGATGTGTGTGATGGATGTGTGTGTGAACAGATGAGTCTGTTTTGGATAGAAAGCTCAAATAGATAATTTAGTACCTTTGATATATTTTGGGCTCAGAGTTGATGAGGAGGAGGGAGACCTTAGAGGAGGGCCTTACGCTCTTCCTAGGCTGCTGAGTCTGTTACCCAATTCCTCAGTTCTACCATGTTTTTGGAAGATGCTCCTTCAGCTGGTTTCCTGGAGCTACAGATTGCCAGAGCTGGTGCTACTCATTTGCTCAACGTGCTTGGGAGTGTAGTGGCGTTCTGGGCATCCATTCATCGTTTATAAAAACCCGTGAGATCATAAGGCCCAGTAACAACCTGTGGTCACCTCTTACCAAGACCATCCCTTTTTGGAGGGGTCTGGATTAAGTATGAAATCTCCCTAGTAGTGCGCTCTAACCTTCTTGGGAGTGTAAGGATTCCTCAATCGCATTCCACTTCTGAAGGGCAGGTATTAGGATATGGGTCAAGCAGGGCTAGACAGAGACATTTGAGCCTTCTGGGCAGACTAGTCATGTGCTGTCCCTTCCAACTGAGGTTAAAAAAAAAGTCATTCAATACTTATTTAGTGGCAATAAGAAAAAACAGACTTTCTATATAAAAATATATCAGTACCAGACTCTCTCACTCATTTATTTCCACTGACTAAAACAGAGTCAATATTGTTAAAATATTTGGCCAGATGTTTGGTTTTTTCCTCTCTCATTTTCTCTTGCAGTTTTCTGAGTGGGACAACTTTTTGGGAAGCATATTAAAGGGCTTTCAAGTTAGGTGAAGACTGCTCGTTCTTGATAAGTAGCACTACAATATGAAATATTTGTTTTGGGATTTTTTTTTACCTGAATATTGACTTTTAATAAAGCGTGTCTCTTTGAGTATACCACAAAATTACCCAACAGTAGTTTGATTCAGCACAGTCTGCTTTTGTTTGTAATTTTAAATATGCATTTAAATTATTTTCCCACTTTTGTTGGTGCTGTCTGTTCTCTGTGGTAACTAATGCAGAGCAGCAGAGGAAGAAAAGGAGGCAAAGGAAAAAGGGGCTTTAAAACTGTCCCTAGGAGGTAGGTGAACATGAAGGATCTAAAACAAGTTCAAAGGGCCTAGCCAGGTGGGTTTCATCAAGGTGGAACCTGAGGTATGAGGACATTCCAGGAGCCAGAGGAGATCTATCAGGCAAGGAAGAAAAGATACCCTGATAGATTACATATTTCTTCTTGACACAAACTTTTCCCTGATAGTAAACTTTAAAAGAAATGGTTTCTTTTACAGGGACAGTGAAGTCAATATTTTTAAAATACAATGAACACACAAAACGTTTAGAATAACAATGTTAAAGAAAACTTCATAAACTTTTTTACATGGCCATTTCCTGTACTACTCAGACAAAAACTGAAAGCAAAGCATTAAAATGTAATTTATTGAAGATGTTTTCTTGTGGGAACAATTTTAGAAATTCCCAGGGGTAGAGCTTAACAGTAACCTATCTGGTATGAATATAGCTTTGGAGAAACGGATGGAATGGTCCTTTATATTCTTGTCCTTAAATATTGCTGTCTTTGAACAGGAACTGGTATTTATAGAGGTTCATCTTTCTTTCTTTTTTTTTAATTATTTAATTTTTTATTTGACAGAGAGAGAAATCACAAGTAGGCAGAGAGGCAGGCAGATAGGAAGGGAGAAGCAGGCTCCCTGCTGAGCAGAGAGCCCGATGTGGGGCTCGATCCCAGGACCCTGGGATCATGACCTGAGCCGAAGGCAGAGGCTTAACCCACTGAGCCACCCAGGTGCCCCAGAGGTTCATCTTTCTAGGGTGATCTGGGAGCACTCGTGTTTTGAAGTACCTATTGAAGAAGACCCATATATTTTGTCCACCAAAAGATCAGATAGAGAGAGTGTATCCCACAGAGAGATCTTCATTCTCATCTAGACAAATCCATCTCTGCAACACAACGTCCACAGGAACCTTTGAATTTAGTTGGAGGAACACTTGATTTGTCCCATGCCAACGAATATAGCCTATGTTATTTGAGCAATGAAACTGTAGGATATAAAACTCTAAAAAATACTCTTGTAACATTTATTTAATTTTGCACTGGCCGCATTGTCAAACTTATGCATAACATTCAAATATTTAAGAGGTTGCTAATATGGAATTAGGGATAATTTGGACAAAGGGCAAATTGTCACCTAAAATGGTATAATTTCATAGTTTTTAGAGTGGTAGGCATGTTTTAGATAATAAGAGAAGAAATTATCAATTACCTTTGAAGTTTATATACCTATATTTTATACCAATAATTGACATACCTCTATTACCTCCTTTTTGGAAGTAAACTATCTACAAACCAGAAATTAATGGTTATATGGAAGTTACACATTTATCTTTTCTTTTCATTAAACAGGTTCTTTTTCCCCCCTACATCTTAATTTTATTTTGTTTTATTTTTTCAGTATCCCGAGACTCATTGATTAAACAGGTTCTTAACAGACATTTATTAGGGAATATCTTGCAGTACAGTATTTTCTTAAACAAACAAATGAATGTAAATACTTTGAATTACAAGATTGGTGTTTAAAAAGTACAGTTCAGAGTTTTTACTTTTTCATGTACTTTTTTTTTCTTAGTTAATTAAAATTCCCCTTACCAGGGTTTGAGTTCTGCCCTAGAAAATTTATTGTCTGAATTATTAGATTAGCCTCCCAGTGAATCTCTCTGACTACACTGCCTATGCCAATTTAATCATCACAATATTACTTGGAGGTTATTACTCACAGATTTTCCTTGTTTTATAGCTTCATTGAAAAGTAATTGAAGTACAAAATACTACCCATGTTTGGTGTGCAGTTTGATGAGTTTTGACATATGTGTACATAAGTGAAACCATCCCTACAGTCAAGATAATCAACATGTTCATCACCCATAAAGATTCCTCAGGCCTTTATAATCACTCCTTCTTGTCTTCCCCAGTGCTCGACTCCCTGCACCCCCACCCCCCGCAGTTTGTCCCCACAAGCTAGGCAGCCATTGATTTGTTTTCTGTCTCGTCATTATAGATTGGTTTTCATTTTCTAGATTGTATAAAAATAGAATCGTAGAGTATGTACTTTTTTAAAATCTGAATTCTTACACTGAGTCTAATTATTTTGAGATTCATTCATAGTGTTGCTTGTATCATTAGATTATTCCCTTTTCATGGCCGATTAGTATTCTAAATGTACGGATATACTACCCTTTGTCTATCCAATGCTATCTAATGTCTATCTAATATCCAATGTCTATCTAAATGCTAATCATTTGAGTTGTTTCTAATTTTTGGCAATTACAAATAAAGTTGCCTTCTACATTTGTGTACAAAATTTTTGATGGATATTTGCTCCTTTTCTTTCCTCTGTTTTGTTCCCACTCTACTTCTAAACAAAAGGGATACATTTAGAAGAATCACCTCACTTATAATTTATCCTGTTGTTGAAATTAGTTAATTGATGGAAATGTACTGTTTAATTCTTATGAAAGAGACTTATGGGGATAAAAAGACTAAGCTGCCAAACTCCAGCTGCCAACCCTATGAGATCTGTGAATGCAGCTTCTGGCAGAGAAAACTGATTTTCTACTCTCTTGCACAGAATTTATGTATGTTTTCTCCTTTATGAATCTTTTTACATAATTAGTATCTAAATCACCTTTCATCAGGAAAACCTTTTACATGCAAAGTGATCTTTTTTAGTTTTAAGGAAATATGTTTGAATTTTGAAATGGCATAATCCCTCTACCTAAATGTTAGGCATATTATTTTTACATATTTGCGAATCTGTTTTTTTTTCTTTTTCATGGCAAAGACCTACAGAATTTCTGACATTGATATTGTCAATGCATATTTAATAAATATCTTCAATCTCTTGAATAATTAAATCTCAGTCTTTGGTTATATTTCACACGGGAATGATACTTTGATGGATCATGTCTACTTAACAAATGGCTGCCAAGATGGTTTAGCATATACCTTTTAACTAAAAGCAATTACATTTGGAGATTTTAAGATAGCATTTGAATTTAAGTGACATGTAATTAAATTAATTAATAATGAAAAAAATTTAAAATTTATTTTTATATAAAATATATATTCAAAATAAAATATATTTTAAAAACATATTTAAAATAAAATATATTTTCAATATATTTATTAAATATATTGATATATATTAAATATATTGATATTTTGATAAATATATTATTATCAAATAATATATTTGATAAATATATTAAATATATTGATAAAAATAAATATAGTTAACTATATTTATTTTGATATATTTTAAAATATATTTTTAAAATAAATATATTATTTAAAAATATATATATTTAAATATATATTTAGATGAATATATATTGCATGTAAATATATATATTTAAAATATATATTTTAAATATTGTGCAAATATAAATGAAGGTAGAAAGGAAATAAACATGGATTCAGTCTATAGATCTATTCCGTCCTTCAGTTCTCAGCTCAACCATTTCCTTCTGAGGCTTTATTTACCTAAGTCTCTGAAGTAGGTCTCCTTTATTCTATGCCACAACTCTATTCATTGGTTTCATAGCATTTTTTTTCAATTTGCAATTTTACAGTTTTTAATTTTTTGCCTTGTTTACTAGATAAAATCTCACCCTAGGGCATGGGAGGTATAATAGGCATAGGTTTGTTAATTAATCCAAATTATACTGATGCCCAATGTGGGTGAGGCCAAATGGGCATACACGTAAGTATGAGCATTTGGGATCAAAGAGTCAAAGAGATCAGGGCTTTTGGCACACCAGAGGCACTTGGCATTGTAAATGCTGCTGATGTGTATATTATTGGAAAAGAGATTGTACAAGTAGTGTATGAGCACTTGGGAATGGAACAAATTTTCATACCGAAGTTTATTTCCTTCTTTATTCTCTTTCTTAGCTAGGATGAAAAAAACAGGCTTCTAAACTCTATAACAACCAGATTCCTAGTGCATGAGCAAGCCCCACTGTGTGACATAGCTCACCTTTAGCCATGGGTTTAGGTGGCAGAGTGATACATGGGTAGGCAGCGCTAGACTGACTTTTCCAAATAGCTCCTCTTTATCGTCGTTAAATTTCAGGCCAAAGGGGGACTTGGGTTCTGATCTGTCCAAAGACTTCTAAAGTTGACCTGCCCTCCAATCCCGTATGTTCTCAGATTGGCTGTGAAGTGGGTATTAGCTGGGCTGTAGATTTCAGAAACTCAGTCTGTGGATTTAATCATCGAGGCATGGTAGAGTCTTATTAATGAAGAGATGACAAGGAAAGGGGAGCCTTACTACAAAGCACAGATGTTATATTCTTGGCTTGTGATAGACAAAAATTGCAAAGAATTTTATGAACCTGAGAGTTAAAAGGAAATTGAAAAGGCTGTGCTTGAAACATTGTGTATAGGAGTCAGATTTAGTGAGAGACAGTAGGAATAATGGCACACTTATAAAGAAACAAAAGATACAGATATTACATCAAGAAAAAGTGGAAGATGAAAGAGAAATATGCATTGATTGGGAAATAATGAATCAAGGGGACCTTCTCCTGAGAAGGATTGTGACTTTAGAGGCCAAGGTAGTCACAGAGGTAAAGGAAAAGAAAATGTATGCATACTTAAATGCTCTTAAATATGCACTCTTAAATGTGCCACTGAGTGGCACAGTTGGGTGAGCATCAGACTCTTGGTTTGGGCACAGGTCATGATCTCTGGGTCTGAGACTGAGCCCCACACTCAGTGGGGAATCTGTTTGGGATTCTCTCTCTCCCTCTCTCCCTTCCCCCTCAAATAAATAAATAAATCTTTTTAAAAAATGCTCTTAAATAGAACTAGGAAAGAAGAGTCAAGATTTTAGAGAACAAACTAGGAAGACTTCTCCCACCCCCTCCCATACAGAGGCCAGAACCCAAGAAATTATTGAAAAGTGCCCATGAAGCCAGGGAGTCAATAATGATAATAACAGGAGAACCTACCATCGGTGACTGGAACAGCCACGGGAGGTTATATAAGACTTAGAGGGCAGGGAAGGTCAACATAAAATACTTCAGTCGTAAATTAGGGAGTTTTATGGTGTTGTGGTTAGTATAGGTATGGGGGGCAATTTGGCTCATGCTATGAGGGAACATGTTTGGGAAACTTATGGTGCTAGGACTCCTAGAAAAAGACAATGAGGTGTATTTAATGTGAGTCAGATAACATTCAGAAACACTGAGTTTAGGCCTGGATTCAGGGTGGGACTAATGGGTGGTTTACTTCTATGTGAAAATTATCCTTTTCAAGGAAGTGAAGTAGATAGGATTTGTTCTGTCACATGTGCAACCCTGCATCTCATATCACTCTCTACAAGAAATTGAAAAAAAGATAGATATTAGGAAAGAAAACATTCTGGGTCAGAGAGCAAAGATCACAGAGAAGGAAGCAAGAATGGTATCCTGGTCCAACAATCATAAACCTCATAAATCAAGAACAATTGCCAACAGATGTCTTAAAAATATTTAAAATTCTTCTAGATGTGCTTGAAAGGCCTCTGAGAACACAAGAAAAAGAGACACCAGAAGGAAGATGTGGCAGAAATGTAGCCATTGAAAGAGAGTGAGGTGTTCTTGACTCAGAATATGGAAAAATGATAAGAAGTCCTCCTGGACTTTACTGGGCTTACAAACCCACGCCATGATAGTTACATTGTTGGTCAGAAATATGTCGGCTGCCGTAACTGTTTCATGTGGGTGCTGTAACAAATGACCACAAACTGGGTAGCTTAAAACAACGGAAATTTTTCTCACAGTTCTGGAGGCCAGAACTTAGCTTCATTATATATTATATGTTATATAATATATATATTATATATATATATTCATTATATAAGGTAATATTCACAGTTTCCAGGGATTAGGAAATGGACATGTCCTTTTGGAGGCCACCATTTAACCTCCTATAGGCTTGAGGAAGGTTTGTGCTTCTCGTATCTATGTTGTAGGCTTTTTCTTGTTGTTAGTGCCTTCTTTAGTGTGGTAAGCACACCTGATCAGGGGCTGCTTTCTTGCAGTAAATTTAGCTGTTTTCTACTCCCTTTGTTTTTATTTATTTATTCTTGAGTCTTCATGGGGGCGACAAGTCAGGTCAGCGTTTTAAAAAAAATTCTTTATTTAAATTCAATGCAGTTAACATATACTGTATTATTAGTTTCAGAGGTAGAGTTCAGTGATTCATCAGTTGTATATAACACCCAGTGCTCATTACATCATGTGCCTTTCTTTTCTTTTTCTTTTTTTTTTAAAGATTTTATTTATTTATTTGACAGACAAAGATCACAAGTAGGCAGAGAGGTGGGCAGAGAGGGGGGGGAAGCAGGCTCCCCGCTGAGCAGAGAGCCCCGATGCGGGGCTCGATCCCAGGACCCTGGGACCATGACCTGAGCTGAAGGCAGAGGCTTTAACCCACTGAGCCTCCTAGGCACCCCCATCACATGCCTTTCTTAATGTCTATCACACAGTTACCCCATCCCCCCAACCACCTCCCCTCCAGCAACCCTCAGTTTGTTTCCTGTGATTAAGAATCTCTTATGGTTTGTCTCCCTCTCTGTTTTTATCTCATTTTATTTTTCTTCCCTTCCCCTTGTTCATCTGTTTTGTTTCTTCAGCTTCACATATGAGTGATATTTTACAGTATTTGTCTTTCTCTGGCTGTCAGGTCAGCTTTGTACCACCAAACTGACCATCTTAAAATTGGAGGAAGGGAGGAGTAGGTAGCCTCTACTGGGAGACAACTCTACAGGGGTCTCTTGTGTGTCTGCAAGAAGATGCACTGATTGTATTATAAAAGATATTTGTATAGAGAAAAGCCTTGGAAGACAGAGATAGAGTCTTCCTCTGGCATAGGGGAAGAGCTATTTATTCTCCAGCATAATGAAGATCCTCTCTGTCTTGGGGCAAACTTCAAGTGGGTTTTACTTGCTGCCCATTATGAAAGGTTGAGGTCCTTTAAATTTGAGTTTCCTCAGCTGTGGTGCAACCCACAGTGTGAACAGCATCCACCTGCTTTGTGTTGTCCTGGGGGACCTGGACAAGGGCAGTTGGTGTGACGGTGAATTCATGCTTTTGCTAAGCAGTAGAGTAATAGATCTTTTGCCTCTGACGTGGAGTCTTGTATATTCTGCCAGCATCCATTATGCTGTAACAGGTTAAATTATTAGCTTGCAGGTTGGGTAAAATCCCAGAGTCACAGTTATTGACTGTCTCCTTTAAGCCTCCTGGCCCGAGATGAATTCACTTACTTGACTTCTCAGAGAGCCAGGCACTGAGGGCTTATCCAATTATTGACATAGATTCTGGTTCCTGTTTAGCTATCATTCCTCCTTGCGTGCTTTTCCTGTAGCACTCCAGGGGAAGAAGGGGTTACTGGTAGAGTTTTGGGTGGTGACATCTGCTATAGCAGCATGGTTGGAGCTAGGAGAGTGGGCAGAAGATTAATCATAGCGAGTTTAAGGCTGAACAGGGATTTTATGCAACATAAATAAAAGCATGAATATGTGAAGACATATGTATGAGTGAGTTTATTGCAATATGGTTACAAAAGTGAAAATCTGGAAGCAACCTGAATGTCCGTCAGGGGGTTTGTATAAAATATAGTACATCCATGGTACGGAATATTATGCAGCTATTAAAAAGAAAGGAGCAAATCTATATGTTTTGTCTCAAAAGATATCCTCAACACATAATTAAATAAAAAAATAAAAGTACAGTATAATAAAAAAAATAGCCCATTCATTTAAAAAATACACAACCCTATGCATTTATTTTCGTATAAACCAAATAAAAACTTTGGGAACATATACACCCAATTGTTGTAGTTAGCATTTATTACTTTTAAGATTACATTACTAAATAAAAGTATGTGAAAGAAAGAGTTAATAGTTTTAAGTGAATGGAGGCTCTTACTAAGAGAGCTTAGTTATAAAGAGAAAGAAAGAAATAGGACAGTATATACAGTCTGGGAAGTTGGTGGTTTTATATTTTTAAGGATTGGGAGAGAGAAGACACTGATGGAGAAGGAACCACAGGAAGAGGAAATCCGTTCTTCTGTCTGTTCCTTCATGGACAATTCATCCATCTTTCATTCCCTCCACCTCAGCTTTCATACTTCCTCCTTCTTCACAGGGCGTTTAAGGAGTGTGAAAAAGGTGCAGGGGCACAGTGATGGAAACACTGCTCTTGGAGCTCAATTCCAGCTGGAAAGATGGAAGATAAACAAGTTACCAAATAACTGAGACAATTGTAGGTAGTAACAAGGGTTGAAAAGAGACAATGAAACTGGGGGAGGGGGTCAGTTTATGACAGTAAGGGCAGGGTGTGATATTTTTTTTTCAGCTTTATTTTATTTCATATTTATTTATTTATTATTTTTATTAACATATAATATATTATTTGCCCCAGGGGTATAGGTTTGTGAATCATCAGTCTTACACACTTCACAGCACTCCACTCATCATAGCACATACCCTCCCCAATGTCCATAATCCAACCACGCTCTTCATACTCCCCCCTCCCCCCAGCAACCCTCAGTTTGTTTTGTGAGATTAAGAGTTTCTTATGGTTTGTCGCCCTCCTGATCCCATCTTATTTCATTTTTTCCTTTCCAACCCCTCACACCCCCAACTCTGCCTCTCAAATTCCTCATATCAGGGAGATCATATGATAATTGTCTTTCTCTGATTGACTTATTTCCCTCAGTATAATACCCTCTAGTTCCATCCACATTGTTGCAAATGGCAAGATTTCATTTCTTTTGATGGCTGCATAGTATTCCATTGTATATATATACCACATCTTTATCCATTCATTTGTTGATGGACATCTAGGTTCTTTCCATAGTTTCCTATTGTGGACATTGTTGCTATAAACATTTGGATGCATGTGACCCTTTGGATCATTACATTTGTATCTTTAAGGTAAATACCCAGTGCAATTGCTGGGTCATAGGGTAGCTCTATTTTAAACTTTCTGAGGAGCCTCCATGCTGTTTTCCAGAGTGGCTGCACCAGCTTGCCTTCGGGGGCGGGGGGTGGTATTTTAGGTAGGGTGGTTGAGAAAGGCCTTTCTGAGGAGCTGGCATTTGAGCAGAGGCCTGAATGACATGATATGCAAAATATGACAGAAGAAGTTCCAAATAAAGGGTTGAGCAATATATAAAGGTATAAGGACCTTGACATAAAAACAAGCTTGTCATGGTAGAGAGAGTTGCAGAGGTAGGTGGCTGCCCCAGGGGTGGGGGATCCAGGCTGTGTTGTAGAGCTGTTCTCCTTGGAATGGAGTGAGGAAAGGAGGGAGAACTGTAACAGGGTGTAGTCAACACTGCTTATTCATTCCATGGGGATCTTCTGTTAACAGGTGATCAGGTTCTGGAGATGGATTGAAGTACATCCTGTTTCCATGGCACATTCTCTCTATGTGACTGAAGTAAACTTTCTATCTTGGCAGCTCTTTTTCCTTTTGCTTTATGAGTGTTGGAAGTGAACTGTATAAATAATATTGTGTCAATTTTATTTTGGTCATCTCATCAGGATTGTCTTTTTTTCCCTCTAGAGTAATTGATATGAAAAGCATGTACTATAATTTAAATGCAAATATCTCCTTGGGTCCTGATACATTTTCAAAGTTTGAAGGTGGAAATTGCTTCCCAAACAAAGCCAAAAGTGTATTTAGGATTAATGGGCACGTGCAGAGCTCATACAATGGTACCAGCATCATTGCTTTGAGCTTCATTAAAAATGGATTAATCTTCCAGGGTGTTTGAGATTAGTTTCTACTGAAGGTCTGCATGGTTCATGGTGTTATGCACTCGCCTTTGAAAAATCTGATTTTCTTTTTTACTGACACTTTTAAAACATTGCATTTTCCAAGTGGTCATCATTAGAACAGTGCCTTATAAAGGGTAGTCTTCCACAATGCTCCTTTTTGAACCAGGAGGTTCCTGTTGGAAGGTAGGACACCCACTGACCAGTGCATCCAGGGCCAGGAATGATACACATCAAGGAAGCGGGCTGGGATAGCTTCCACATTGCAAACACCGAGACTACGAAGTATCAACTCACCCAGGGATGCTGTGGGAATGTGGCGGACCTTCTAAATGCCTGGCTCTTGGATTTTTCCTTTTGACTGAGGTGCTGGTGCGGTCCATAGGTTACTTGGAAGGAGTATTTGCTGTTACCTATAATCTTTTCTCAAGTATTCTTATTTCAAGCACTCTTGTAACAAAATGGTAAATTTATGAGAAATCACTTTAAGATGAGCTCTGGTTTTTAGTACCTTTCCAGGTGAGCAATCCCAAGGGTGTTCCCAGTACAATGCCTGGACTTACAACATTCCAGATGATGCCCCTGGAGATAGCATTTGTAATTATCTTGCTTCTTGAGCAAGACCAAGACTAGGCAAAATGCGTATGCATTTTCTTTTCTTTCTTCCTCATGTGCAATCATGCTCTGTGGTGCTACTACCTGATACCATCTGCTTTGTAACTCTTGATGGGAAGAGCTAACTTCTCTTTGAAGACCACCTGCAAAACTTCACATTGTGATGCAGAAGGCTCCGCTGTCTAGTGGCCTATGGATAGGGTCTCTCTCACACTTGGGGCTGCAGTAGCGAGACAGCGGTGTACTAAGGCAACACAGAAGTTTGGCAGTCTGGAGAGAATCTAGCCAGGAAACTCCTGTTTCCTTCCAAAACCTAAGGTTTTATGGAACTTCCACTGAAACACAGTGAAGACCAGGGAACTCATAAGATAATGTACTTAGTCCAGTACCGCAAGCCCAGGGGCAGCATTCTGGAGCACCAGGAGAGGCAGCAGACATTTTACAGATTCCTGCCAGAGGAAAGAGGAACTCTAGAACCCCTCTGAACTTAAAGATGAACTTTGAACAAATATTGAAAATTCATATTTTCATATATGAATTCTTTTTTATGTATGAATTCTTAATGAGACAGGAATTCTTATATTGTACAAATTCTTCTTCATAATAATTGCTGATCTATCCACGTATGACGGAGTCCCCACAGCTATGCAAACCAGAGCAGATTGTGGAATGCCTCCAAACACGGAAGATCAGCAGAAAATGCAGAATTAGGATGGCAAAGGAAGAGAAAATCTGGATAAGACCCGAGCGGAAACATTTTCCTCAGTTATTTGACTAAATAGTTTTGCTAATCCCTCTGGTATGCTTTGTTTTATGTATACTTGTGCCAAAGTCAACTTTTTAGTACATTACTGCACTGAATTCTTCCAGCGCATTCATATATTTAGACTCCTCTGTTGTCTTTATACAATGTCAAGTTGAAGCACTATTTTTAAGTTCATTAAAGAATCTGAATTAGGTGAATTTTTAGGTTCAGGTGTGCAGAGTGGGCCTGTATTTCTAATTAATTAACCAGAAGCAAGTCCATTGAAATTTATTGATCAAAAATTAGTTCATCAAATGACATTTCACCAAATGATCAATTGGCAGGGAAAGAATGTCAAAGATTGTAGAAAAGATAAGGTGGTTTTATTTCTTTTTTTTTTTTAAAGATTTTTTTTATTTATTTATTTGACAGACGGAGATCACAAGCAGGCAGAGAGGCAGGCAGAGAGAGAGGAGGAAGCAGGCTCCCCGCCGAGCAGAGAGCCCGACGCAGGGCTCGATCCCAGGACCCTGAGATCATGACCCGAGCCGAAGGCAGAGGCTCAACCACTGAGCCACCCAGGCGCCCCTAGGTGGTTTTATTTCAATTTTTAAAAATCCAGACCATTTTTGGGGCGCCTGGGTGGCTCAGTGGGTTAAAGCCTCTGCCTTCGGCTCAGGTCATGATCTCAGTGTCCTGGGATCGAGCCCCGCATTGGGCTCTCTGCTCAGTGGGGAGCCTGCTTCTCTGCCTACTTCTCTGCCTACTTGTGATCTCTGTCAAATAAATAAATAAAATCTTTAAAAAAAAATCCAGACCATTTTTTTTTTTACTTTACTTTTTTTTTCTTTTTTTAAAAAATCAACATACAATGTATTATTTTCTTTAGGGGTCTATGATAGGGGTCTATCACAGGTCTGTGATTCATCAGTATCACACAATTCCCAGCACTCACCATAGCACATACCCTCCCCAATGTTCATCACCCAGCCACCCCATCTGTGTCACAACGCACAGATTTTTCAAATGCCTTAATCAAATGAATTTAACCAAATGAATGTTTTGCATATGTTTCAGCTTTTGAAAGTATTTGCTGTTTGAAACGTCAGCCATAGACCTAACTGCCATCCCATAGGCATCCAGAGGTCCTGGATTGGGTGCCAATGGGGGGTGTCATCGCTGGAGCAGGAAAGTTGAGCAGAGGCTGATGGGCGAGATGAAGGAGCTGGGTTCATGGTGTAGTGAATTAGGGTTTGTAATGAAGAAGTTTGTTTTGTGCTATTACTGGGTAGGGCCTTTTCACTTTATTTTGCACTAAGGAAATATAAAAACATAATATTCAAAATCCTGTGTAATTTGATGCCTCTGTGCAGAGGAGAAAGAAATTAGATTTTCTTTTTGGGGGGAAAATTTTGGAATTTATCATATGTATTTTCACTTTCTTTTTTTTCTCATATAAAGAGCTATAAATCTTAAGGAGTAAACCCAAATGTAAAAAACATTGCATTGATATCTACCAGATTGTTTGCCTGAAACATTGGAGTGTATGTTTTCATTTCATTCTCTTTGTGCTTCTGTGGAAGTGCTTAGTAAACTGTAAAGTACTGTATAAATATGATCTATAATTACCTTAAATGTTATCCAGATTTACAAGTTAGCTGTCAGTCACGTACTAACAAGCATTTGCTGAATTTTCTCTAAGTACAGAACATGATAGTAGGTGGTTGGGGGTTCCGAGGAAGAGACCTAGCACGAGATCTTAAAGAGCCTTTAGAATTGAGGAATAGGAAAACTTGTAATCAACATAAATTATCTTTGTTTATTGAGGGCTGAGATCATTTAAGTCCTGGTTATGGTCACCAGGGAAGACATCTACTCAAAATAGAGTTCTGGGAGCACTCTCTATCCTTTTAACATTCAGAGCCAAACATTCAGCTGCCAAACAGAGGCTGGAAGCTCACTGAACTTGGTTACCTACGGGATGGGATGGCTGGTGGAAATTAAAAATTTCTAGACCCCAAAGATGATCATGGTAGACCCCTCAGGTGTCTGACTGAAGCCACAATTCAGGCACTGGTATCTGGAGCCACCAGATACCACTATAGAATGATCACACATCTACTGGTAAAAATAGATAAAGACTCTGAAAATCATATTAAAGTTGGCATCTGTCTAGCTGGTCAATGCAAAACTTCTAAAATGGGAGGACATTATGATAAAGTGGCCACTGTGCCCTTATGAAGAGTCACATACTGTAGTGTGAAGATCACTCAGAAGGACTTCTGCGGGACCTCAGACAAATGTTTTCCAGTAAAAGATTTTTATTTATTTGAGTTGAGGATCTATTATGTGCTGGGTAGCAGGGCTCTGAAGATGAATATGACACATTCTTGCCATCTGGAGGTCAGTCTTTTGAGGGCAGTTACTAATAAAAATAAGTACAAAACACGATGAATGGTGCTATCCCTCAGACATAGGACTACAGAAGCATGGGGACTGGAAAGACTCTCAGGGACATTTGGGAAGTCCACAAGGGAACAATATTAAAAACATGAAGTTCTAGAGGTGTCTGGGTGGCTCAATCTGTTAAATGTCTGCCTTCAGCTCGGGTCAGGGTCCTAGGGTCCTGGGATCAAGCCCCCTCCTTGGGCTCCCTGTTCAGCAGGGAGCCTGCTTCTCCTTCTCCCTCTACAGCTCCTTCTGCTTGTGCTCTCTCCCACTCTCTCTCTCAAATAAATAAATAAAATCTTAAGACAAAACAAAACAAAAAGTCCCTGATGTTCTAATAATTTACTTAACTAATTTCCTCTATTGCCTCATAGGTTGTTTCTGACATCTCATATAATAAAGAAGTTTTTCATTAAGTTTGTTTATGCATAACTGTTTTTTTATATTTTGGATTATAATTTTTTTTTAGAAAATATCCCCAGAAGTAAAAATTACCAGATTAAAGGAGAATGAGAAAACATCCAGTTTCTTGATAGATGTGTATAAATTACTTTAAACAAGGATCCTATCAATTATTATTCCCAGGCAGTCAGGTAGGAAAATGCACATTTTAATAATTTTTTACCAACACTGGGTCGTCTAAATTTTAAGCTCTGACAATTTAATAGGTGAAACTTTTAGCTCAATATTGTTTTTAAAGTGTTTCTTTAAAGTTTGGATACAGGAGTATTTTTATCTTTATTAAGGTCTAATTTTTATGTAAAAAATTCACCAATTTTAAATGTATAGCTTAATGAATTAAAAAAAAATGTACACAGCCCTATAATCACCCCAACACAGACTGAAAACATTTCTGTTACCCTCAACAAGGTGCCTTGTGTCCCCCAGACAGCCTGGCCCCTCCTCTTGTCCTAGGCAACCTTTGTTCTCTTTTCTGTCACTCATTTTGCCATTTCTTTTTTTTTTTTAAAGATTTTATTTATTTATTTGACAGACACAGATCACAAGAAGGCAGAGAGGCAGGCAGAGAGAGAAAGAGAGAGAGGAGGAAGCAGACTCCCTGCAGAGCAGAGAGCCCGATATGGGGCTCGATCCCAGGACCCTGGGATCATGACCCGAGCCGAAGGCAGAGGCTTTAAACCACTGAGCCACCCAGGTTCCCCGTCATTTTGCCATTTCTAATATTTCATGTAAATGGGCTCATATTGTATGTAGTCTTGTGCACCTGTTTCTTTCACTTAGCATGATATTTTTGAGCCAGTATTATTTTACTGTGTATTTCTTTAATTACTTTTGGAGTTGAATTCTTCTTCATGTACTTTTAAATCAGTTGTTTGGAGGAGATAATACTTTAACCTGAGTACTAAAGAATGATGTAGAAATTCTTAAGTGAATACTGGGGAAGAGAATTCAAAGTGGTGAAAACTATATTCTCCAAAAGCATATCTCATAAAAGGCTTGACATAACCAGGGAATGATAAGAAGTTCAGTGTCTAGGATTTTAGGGGGTGCCTACTGAGACAGTTGGAAGAGGAAGTTATACTGCATAGGAGTGGATTGTGAGGGGCCTTAAGATGATGCTGGCTTTTGTTTTGTTTTCGTAGACGCCACTGAGATTTCATGGAGCACTTAAGGAGGCCACTGACATTTCCTCTTGGTTTGAGGAAGACCATTCCAGTGACAACGGAGGTAGAAATGAATGGGGGAGAAACTTGAGTCATGCAAGAACACATTGGAGGCTATGTGGAAGAGGAACATTTGAGGAACATTTATTTGAGGAATGTTTAGGAAATTGAATCAGCAGGATTTGGAAACCAAATGAATATTCATTTTTAAAGTAATCTTTTTGCCCAATATGGGGCTCAAACTCACAACCCTGAGATCAAGTGTCACGTTCTTACTAACTGAGCCAGCTAGACGCTCCTTAGCAATCAAATGAATGTGTAAGAAGAGAGAAATGAAGAATGACATTGAATTCTCTAGCTTGGCAAACTGGTTACATAGCTAATTTATTGGTTGTGATAAAGAATATTGGATGCAGACCACATTTAGGAGAAAAGATAACTAGTTCCATTTATATGTTACGCTTGCAGAATCTGTAGTAGTTGGCAGTTTGAATTTTGAGTCTAAATCTCAGGCCACAGTTGTGGGCCGGAGATGTAAATTTGAGAGTCATTGGTAAATGGGTAGCAGGAAGATATGTAAAATCAAACAATCTAGATAGTGAAAACAGGAAGAAACAGGGCATAATCTTGGGCAACTCCATCGCTGAAGAGACTTACTGAGTTAGTGTAAGCTTTTACCTCGCTGGGAGATCCTGATTTTGTGTTCCAGGGCAGTCTTCCTCATGTGACCCAAGAGTAAATCTGGGACAATCTGAGCTTAGCTTGGTAGTCCCATTCCTTGTACCAGTGACTGCTTTTGGGTAGAGTCAATGAGATATGAAAGGCAATTGGATGGAAACTTCTGGAAAATATTTTGTCATTATTATAAAGAAACATGAGGAAAGGATAGATCTTTGCTAGTTATTGGTCTTTGTGGATATAATGACTGGAACAGTAGCAGTCATCTTGTGACCCTGAGGAGAGATAGCAGAGACACAGCTGACATTTAAACGATGCAGAACAGAAAGATAAAAGGAATTTGGGTGTTTATGACATCACTTGTGTCAACAAATTTTGGAACTGTCCAAAGTCAGGACTTGTCATGTGAAATAGTTGACTTTCCTGTTTCTATAAGCCAGTTGAGTTGGGATTTCTATTATATGAGGTTGAAAACATTCCAAGTGATAAATTCTAGGCAATTGCATATTTGCTATGTTTGTAAAAATCTCTAGTACTAATACGTAGTGCTCAGAATATAGATAAACATCTTGCAAGTAAGATAATTCTGTGAAACATCAGGACCAGGGATAAATCAAAGCATACTACTTGGCAACTTTACATCTTTAAAATTACAATTATAAAGTTATTTTTAAACTGCATTTTACTTTAAATTAATGACATTATCTGTACGTGTAAAATTAACTGCTTTTCTTAACAGAAGAGGTAATTTCTGGGGAAGCCTTTGCATTATTAAGGAAAGGAATGAAACCATTCACCAATGTACCATTGTGATTTTTGTTTTGTTCCTCTGATGAGGTATTCTCAAGATTGGGATGTGTGTGTGTGCAATCACTGCTTGAGTTAAAAGTACCATTCTATAATTTCATTCCTGTTACATAGAATCAGGGTTTTTTTGGTGACTAGGTAGCATCAATCTTGTTGTAGAAGACTCTAGAGTGCACATCCAGGACCTTCCCAAAGAAGTTTCCTAGATAGTATGAAATAACAAATGGGGTGTAATAGGTCATGGGGACACAATGGACAGCACTGGGCACATAGTTAATAATATTGTAACAACTTTGTTTGTTTAAAGATTTTACTTATTTATTTGACACAGAGAGAGATCACAAATAGGCAGAGAGGCAGGCAGAGTGATGGGGGGAAGCAGGCTCCCTGACGAGCAGAGAGCCCGATGCAGGGTTCCTTTCCAGGAACCTGAGATCATGACCCGCGCCAAAGGCTTAACCCGCTGAGCCACCCAGGTGCCCCAATATTATAACAACTTTGTATGGTGACAGATTGTAGCTAGATTTATCATGGTGATCACTTTGAAAAGTATATAAATGTTGAATCACCATGCCATACACCTGAAACGAATATAATACTGTATGTCAACTACACTTCAATAATAATAAAAAATATTGGGGCCAAGAAGACTCTCTCAACAGCAGCTGTGATCTAATGTTAAGTCTCTGAGACAGTTCTTGTACCTCCTTGCTGAACAGGTTGAAGGAGGTCGACTGGATGATTCTGTAGATATGGCTGCAGCAAAGAGAGATTTCCTCAGTAAGCACAAAACTTCTGAAGCCGTGAGCATCGCTCAATAACATCTATGGTAATGTACTTTTTACTAGAAACTTTCTCACTTTGTAGACGTCAAATCAGAGAGATATTAGGCCATCAAAGCAGTTCAGCACTCCAGATGGTTGATAAAGTCTGAATGCCGTCTTTTTCACCCTGTAGTGCCATTTTCTGAAACTAGCCCTAACTTAACAGCTGTACATGATCAAAGCAACAGAAGGGAATACTTCACATATTTATAAACAGAAAGAAAATATTTCTGAATGCCCAGGGGCACAAATGAGCATCGGAAAATCAGTGTGATACCAGATACCAGGACAAGAGCTAATGCCAGGCATTCTCTTTGGGATGCTTATTCTTATATACCTAGTATATTTTGTAACTGCAGAGTAATTTTTATTTTATTTTATTTTTTTTTAAGATTTTATTTATTTATTTGTCAGAGAGAGTGAGCACAGGCAGACAGAGAGGCAGGCAGAGGCAGAGGGAGAAGCAGGCTCCCTGCTGAGCAAGGAGCCCGATGCGGGACTTGATCCCAGGACGCTGGGATCATGACCTGAGCCGAAGGCAGCCGCTTAACCAACTGAGCCACCCAGGCATCCCACTGCAGAGTAATTTTTAATCAATGATATGCTCTGAACATAAGGAGATCACTTAGATTACAGCAAAGGTAAGATGCCCATTTTGACTGTGTGTACACTCTCTGGATGGATGTTACTGGTCATGGTATAGTAACTCAGACACCACTACGTACTCTCATCTCCCTCTGTAGTGTTCAGACCAAGTTAGCTATTGGTTGTCAAATAGGGGGTTCTCAAGAAAGCCCATTTTACAAATGAGTTTTCTCAGATTTCTGTGCAGAGGTGGCCAGGGAAATTGTGCCTAAATGCAGAAAATAATTTCAGTGTATCAGAAATGATAAGGATTATTAGACTTACACTGGCTTTTGGTTAGATCACAAGAAATAATCATAGGAAGCAACTGGGACATGAAAGATTTGGTGGAAAATAGTGAATTAGACTCAGAGAAATGTGACAAAGAGAGGGTGGTTATGGGCAGAGCACCGAGAGGAAAGAGTAGGAACCCTGGACCTGTTGCTAAAATCTTGGCATCATCATTCCGGAGCCTAACTACCTTTTTCTTTCTTTACAGCTCATCTGACTCTAATAATTTTTTTTTTTAATTATAAAAGCTCCTCCAGTCTGTTGATTCTGTGGTATTCTGATAAATGTTTAACAACCGGCTTTCTAATAAAAATAAAAATGCCTGCATTTATGTCATTTGCCAATTTCTGTCATGTAAATACTTCCTGCATGGCCAGTTTCAACTACCAACCTGAAGTCACTGAAGACAGAGTTGAAAAGAGATGTGCCTCTTGAGCCTCTGTGAGTCTGTCCCACCCATGACTACCAAAGCCCCAGTTCCCTTCTCAGTGTCTGTCACCTCTCTGGGTCCCCTGGTCCTCACTGCCTCCCTTACCTAGGCTAAATTTGGAGAGCCATCAACACACGAATTCCACTTCCATGAGAGTTCACATATTCCTTCTTACTGAAAAAAGCTTTTTGTGCTTTAGTTGTTTGTGTGTCTATTTTCCCATTTGACAATACATTTTGAAGAATGTGTCTTTTAATCTTTGATGCCTCATTTCTTGTTACATTGTCAAGCATATAGTAATTGCTGAATATATTTTTATGGGATAAACAAATGACTGAAGTAGGAAATGCAATACTCAGAAAATGAAAAAACTGGCAGTAAAATGCAAAAATATTTTAATTAGAAAAACAAGAGAGTATGTATATGGGCAAAGGAGGAGGAAGAGGAGGAAGAGAAGAGAGGGAGCCCAACTGCCTAAGAGATGGAAGGATGCTCACAAAACTCATTGAAAATATGTTGATAAGAGCTTGTAGGAGCACTGAGGGTCTGAGAAAAAAGAGAAGGAAAATTTACATTGTTTGAGGTGAAAGCATCATGTTAAAAATGATAAAAAATTCGAGGGAAAATTTTGATTTTTTAACCTTCCCTCATATGACCTCTTTGCAATTCACAATTTTAAAAGGACTTTGTTGAAAGTGTCATTGTGGTGATTAAGTTTGCATACGACATGACGAGAGAATGGATTGGAAGATAGAATTAAAAATTATTTCAGCAAGGGGCGCCTGGGTGGCTCAGTGGGTTAAGCTTCTGCCTTTGGCTCAGGTCATGATCTCAGGGTCCTGGGATGGAGCCCCGCATCGAACTCTGCTCAGCAGGAAGCCTGCTTCCCCCCTCTCTCTGACTGCTTCTCTGCCTACTTGTGATCTCTCTCTGTCAAGTAAATAAATAATAAAATAAAAAAAAACTTAAAAAAATAAAAATGACTTCAGCATGTTTGCAGAGTGGGTTGATCCAAATAACTAGAAATTTAACATGACATCTGTAAAGTCTTCAACTTAGGTCTAAAGAGCAAACCACATAAGGCTAGGATGAGTTAAATAACAGCATATGTTTTAAAAAAAGGAGGATTAGGTAGCTCTTCAATATACACCAATAGTATGATCTGGCAGCCTAAAATGTCACTGCAGTCTGGAATTAACATTTGTAGAGTTTAGTCATTTCTGTTTGGCTCATTATAGCTTATTGTCCTCCATTCTGGTTGTTACACTTCAAGGGACACTGCTCCTTCATTCTCTTCCTTACTGAAGACCCCCCGCCCTTTCCTCAGTGGCAACAATTACAAGTAGATTGGAAAAACTTTTGACTTTTCTGTTGATATTGCAAATAAATCTCTTAAAATATTTCTGATAGTTATTGTATGGGAAAGCTATTGATTATACAAATATAAATATTCTGAAATTTAGACATTCTATTGAACTCTTACTATTTCCAATAGTTTCTTAGTTGATTGCATTGGATTTTTAAAATATAGAATCATATCGTTTGCAAAGGATGACAGTTTTGCCCCATCCTTTCAGCATTTGTAAATATTATTTTAAAAATGTCAGTATAAAGAAAATGTGGTATATCTATATCATCTATATCTGTATTTATATCTACATAATGGAATACTGCTCAGCCATCAAAAAGAATGAAATCTTGCCATTTGCAATGATGTGGATGGAGCTAGAGTGTATTATGCTAAGTGAAATAAGTCAGAGAAAGAAATATACCATGTAATTTCACTCATATATGGAACTTAAGAAACACAATGAATGAACATTCAGGATGAGGGGAAAAGAGAGGGAAATAAATCAAGAGAGACTCTTAATTATAGAGGACAAACTGAGGGTTAACGGAGGGATGTGTGTGTGGGATGGGATATAAGGGTGATGGGTATTAAGGAGGGCACTTGTTAGGAAAAACATGGGGTGTTATATGTAAATAATGAACCACTGAACTCTACTCCTGAAACCAATATTGAACTCTACAACAACTAACTAGAATTTAAAAAAAAATTAAAACATCTTTATATTGGTTAGAATCTTCAAAACCACGTTGAATTGTCATGCAGGCACATTCTACCCTCTGGCTTGATCTACTTCCAACATTTCATAAGTGTGAAGTGTGCAGTATTAATATATGTAACTTAAACATGCCCCTCAACCTTTAAGTTGTTTCCAACTTCTTTATGTTACAGATAATAAAGAATATTTATCTGTGGTCATAGCTTAATACACATGTGCAAGCTTTTTTATAAAGCGTATTTCAAATTTCTGTGTCTAAGAGTGTGCAGATGAAACAATTTGATACACATTGACAGTTATTTGCTATCACCATTGCTCGGAAGGTTATAACCAACGTAATAAGATTTGAAACATTAAAAAAAATTGTGTCATCATCTATTGCTGCATAACCAAGCACCTCCAAATTTTGTGACCTTAAACAATAACTTATCCATTCTTGCAATTGTTATCAGTTGGATGGACAGTGTTTCTATTGGTCTTGGGCAGAAAGGTGGCTCTATGACAAAGTTTGGCAGTAGGACAGGGTGGGTCAGGATGTCTCTGTGTTTGTAGGATGCTTCTTCGGAGGGAGAGAGCATCTACTTCCCTATACTTGGGAGGAGAGGTGGGTTGCTTGAGGGATGAAATAATTTACATGTTTTTTTGAGCCTTTACTAACATTTTCCATAAACAACCATTCTAGGATGTGCCGCACAAAATTCATCACTGACACTGTCTGGGACCCAAATTATGATCCCAAAGAGCCTGGCGATAAAACCCGAAGAAGTGGCTGCCAGTGTTTTACAAAATGCGAGCTGAGCACAGCTGGATGGTGTGCCATGTTCTGACTTGCTACTAGCACAAGGGGGAAATGCTGTAATGATTAGCAAAGATTCATTCCCTCTTCCTCCCAGACTTCGCAGCCGTTGGTCATTGTGTCTTGGTCGGGTCCTGTGACAGGAAAACTTCAACATTTTTTCCCCCAGATGGCTTCTGTAAGTTTGGGTTGAAGAATGCTACCTCTTTAAATTCGGCTTGAAGTCAGTGCAACAGTGAAGGAATGTCCAAACCTTCTTGTTACTATTCTGAATCCTGTTGTTCTTCAGACTCCAACTTGGAAATCAGCTGTCCTTCATTAATTCATTAGCTCGCTTACCTAGGGTGTATCTATCAATTGTCTACTTTGTGCCAGGCCATGGTGTGACAGGCTCTTTCTAGAGTGTATGCTTCATCAGGCTCTATGGTGTTTCATACTGTAACTCAGACACCTGGAACACCGCTAAGCACAAAGTAATCGTTCGACGGCTTTGCCAAATTAATGAATTATTAGCAAGACCTTCTTGGTGCATGATCTGAAACAGGGCTTTATGGTCAGGGAAGGTGAGTAAGACTGAGAAGTGTGATTGTCAGAGCAGTTCAGGGACTGGCCTCCTGCGTGGGTGAGTCAGAGGGCCTGGTAAGAAGTTAAGAAGGTCCGCTACTGGGTTGGCAGTACAAGGAGATCCAAGGAAGGCTTTGGGCAGCTCTGGCTTGTGGATGAATGAGAGAGTTATTCTGGAAACTTCCTCCAGACTCTATAAAAGAAGAAGTTTTACCTTCCAACTAGATAAGAAAGTACTCTGCCAGTTTGCTTTCCGGGGTTGGACACCTACCTAAGTCTTGACAAGTGGGGTGCACTGTTAAATCATCACTCTGTGGTAAGACAGGCAAGCACCCCCTTGTTTTCCTCTAGTTTTGAAATTATTTACCTTGGGTGTTGATATGGCCGAGGGACACCATTCAAAGCCACTCGTGCAACTCTGCTTCACTCAGCTCCCACTTGTCATCTGCACCGGCGACCACGGGTGTGGTGTCCTGCAGCGGTTATTACTGTTAGTGGTAATGGTCATAGTAGTAGTAGTAGCAGAAGTAGTATGGCTGTAAGAAACAAAGCTGAACTTATGTAATTATAGACCTAATTCAATTATAAACAGAGACATCCTAGCTGTGAGTCCCCCATGACCAGCTGGACAGTGAATTTCCCCAGGCCTCTCCCTTTCAGAAGTTATAGGTAAAGAACTTCATGAGGTGGGGTTGTCATTGTTCCAAAGAGCCAGGAAATAGTGCCCAGACAGAGAACAATGGGCTGGAGGCAGTCTCTGGCCGCCTGTGGACTTAACGACATCTCTTGTCCAGAAGGTAAGAAACGGTGAGGTGTTAGGTGGGATGCGTACAGGTTCCTGAAACTGGGAGCAGCATGTAGACAAGCTTTCCCAGCCTCAGCCACCCCCGGAGTTCTTGGTGGAGGCTCCCCTGAAGGGGAAGCTACCCAGAGCTACCCTCAGAAGTGGAGGAGAAATTGTATCAGGGAGGACGCTTTGCGTAAATGTAATAGAAACCCTAAAGCAAAGACCGAATACTAAAGACATTTTTGATCTTTCTCACGAGGCAATTCGGAAGCAGCCTCCACATACTGACTCTTCCGGCCTCTGACTGCCTCTTACGGAGTTTCCTCTGCTCTTTCTCTTCTGGCTTTGTCCTCAGGTTCCTCTTGATGGTAAGAGATCTGTTAACATTAAGACTTTCCAGTTCATGCAGGAGGGAGAGAACAACGGTTACCACCCACGGAATAAAAGTTCTTTGGTTTGTCTGATTGGGTCAGCTTAGTTTAAAGGCCCATCTAGGACTTCTAACAATTTCTAGGAAAATACCATAGGCTTTTTGACTTAAATCTGGATTCTTGAGCCAATAATTAGCAAAAGGGATAGCACTACCGTGATGGGATTAGATCGATCCAGATCCATCCTTGGAGCTAGACGGGTTCTGCCGTCCCTGAATTACGTGGTTGGTATGGGGAGTGTATGCTTGACCACAGTGTGGTTCTGTCAGGGAAGACAAAGAGGCGAATGAACGCAGAATGAGCAACTGTGGTAAAACGTCTGCCATTCACGCCGACTCAAACTGTCTGAATACACTTCCTGTTTGGGTTGTTCTCCACTTCCTGAAATTTCTGCTTGGCAAGGTAGAATGGAAAAATGACGTGTCCTCGCAGTTCATGCTCTAGCATGGGCGTTTGGAACTTCCTCCATGCTAACGCTCCTGTGCGAGGTTTGGAAACCTCCTGTGAGGTCAAATCTGTGTGAGGTTTGGAAAGAGCAGCTGAGGATTTGCTTTTCTGGCAACAGCATTTTGTTTTATAACCCCCGGGTGGAATCTGAAACTGCCGTCCTTGCGTGGAGGGGAGGGAAAGCCGAAGAAAGAGGCAGAGCACCCTTGAATGGTAGATGACAGCTTTTATAAGCAAGGGCACTTATTTGGGAAGCTTGTCTCTGTCACAAGAAGAGTAGATCTCTGCACCTGCTCGCCAGAATCTTGAAAGTTTGCAGAGAGCCCTTGGTAAGTTTCAGTTGCCTTATACTGTCTAGATGGTCTCCACAACACATTGCTCTCTCAAGACCAGGTCCTTGAAAATGATTCCCACTGTGGAAATGGGGGACAGGACACGTTCCCCAACGACGAGGCATGGGGTGGTGAGGAGCTTCCTGTTGGTCGAGTCCCTCTTGCAGGTCAACTGGAGGTCACGTCCTCTCCATGACCTCCTCCAACAGACTGTCATGGTCAGCTTTAGAGAGGGGTATCCTGTCTGAGTGTTGTGGGTAACTCAAGGCGGTGGTGGGATTTCTGCTGCAGTGGTCGCATATGTGGGTGCGACTGACTGCGTTGCTTCTGGCTGTAGGACATCAAATCGAATTCCCTGAAACTCTTAGAAATTCTGGCAGTCGACCCCTTACTGTAATGAATCTCTTGAATGTGAAAACGCACTATATTCTGCGGTCTGTGTTCAACTCATCATTCAACAAAGAGTATAGACAACACCAAAAAGGAACTTGTTTGTTTCTTAGCAGTCCTTGTACAGTTAGACAAACAACCCCAAGTAAGAGTTTGCTGCTACTCTTTCTATGATTAGTTATCAGTCAAAACCCCACTCTCTGGGACAGGAAAAATTTTGGAGTTCAGATTGGGGCTTCTGAAGGGAAGTAACTTCTTTAAAAAAAATTTTTTTTTTTTAAATTTTAGAGAAAGAGAGGGAGAGAGCATGAGTGGGAGGGAGAGAAGGAGGAGAGGGAATCTCCAGACATGCCTCGCTGAGTGTGGAGCATGATGCAGGGTTTGATCTCACAACCCTGAGGTCATGACCTGAGTTGAAACCAAGTGTCAGTCACCTAACTGACTGTGACAGGCAGGTGCCCCAGGAAGTAACTTATCGACCACATGAAACTATACCTGATGAAGGATTTTAGGAATACTTTTGTCAAAAAATAATTAAAATGGAAACAGAATCCATAAAAAATACCATTCATGATGTGCCTGGTATACTGGCCACAAGATGGGACTTTTTTTTTTTTAATTTATTTATTTGACAGACAGAGATCACAAGTAGGCAGAGAGGCAGACAGAGAGAGAGGGGGAAGCAGGCTCCCCTCTGAGCAGAGAGCCTGTTGCGGGGCTCGATCCCAGGACCCTGAGATCATGACCTGAGCCGAAGGCAGAGGCTTTAACCCACTGAGCCACCCAGGTGCCCCAAGATGGGACATTTTTTTATTTAGCTTCCTCTAACATACCTAAATGTTGACTACATTTCTAGCAAAGAGAAAAACAAACTCAAAAGTTATGCATATGCTTTCCCTAAGTGCATTTGATATTTTAAATGTGACAGGAAATTAAACATATGTACCAATTGAATGAATCATTTTAATGTTTAATGAAATGTTAGAGTCTCCAGTTTAAGATGGCCGAGTAAAGCCTGACCCAGAAAACTTCCTGCCAGCAAACCCAGCAGCTGAAGTAATATGCAGATCTATCAACCCACCAACCAAGTAAACGCAACGAAGGTGAAGCCAGCAAATCATTCTAATAGCTAAGATTTTCAGGTTTAGCAAAGAAAAATATAGACTGCCCAATTAAATTTGAATTTCAGGTAAATGGTAAAACATTTTTTAGTATAATTATTTCCCAAATATTGGGATTTTAAAAAGTGTTTCTGTATATAATTACAGTAAATTATTAAACTGTGTTTTTCTGGCAACCCTGCCAATCAATAGTGGTCAAAAGGAGGAACAGGCTGGTGGCTGTGAAAAAATAGGACCAAGGTTTCTGAGAATTAGCAAATTTCCTTACAGCTCCCAACTCCTCTTTCTCAGAACCATCAGAGGGAGAAAGATGAACAAAATTCTAGATAATCCCACTTGTAATCCTCAGCTTGACAAAACACAGAAAGGAAGGTGTAGGCAGTTTAGGAATGAAACAGAAAATATTACAGAGGTGGGACCCTTTCTAACCATCTCCATGACCCCCTACAGAGAGGATAACCACTGGAGTTCACCATGCTAAAGCCCCTGCTGTCAGAGAGCAGAATAATGCCTGGTGCTCCCTCAGTGAGTAATAACTTGGCCAGAAAATGAAACGGTCTGAGACCCGGGATTCAGCCAGTGTCTTGCTGTGAGGGGTGGGGTAAGTGGGTAGTAGGTGGAGAGACAGAGATGAAACAAGGGCAGCCACGTGTTTGTCAGTAATAATTGAAGTTGGGTGATGGGTACATGGGTTCATTATTCTAGTCTTTCTTTGTGGTTGTATTTTAAAAGTTCTATTATAAAATTTAAAACCTTGGCCAAATGGAAGACAACATACACCCATTGGGAAGAAGATGGAAGTAAGTTGATTTTCTGGTTTTAGTTGAATTCAGTAGATCTTACCTACAAAAAATGTCAGACACTTAAAGTTATCAAGGTATTCCTCAGAAGAAAGAAAATGATAATTATCCAAATCAGGATATAGAAATGGGGAGAAGAAGTAGGAAGAGGAATAATTTATAGTGGGGGGGGTTGATAGATATTGTAGAATACTGTAAAATAAGAAATGGAGGTCTAAGTATAAGACTGAAAAAGACCATGAGCAGACCATAAACGTAAGTAGGAACCCAGACAGACAAACATTTAGTGAGAGTCATTCTGCTCAGTGGAAGTAGGTGAGGACGATCTGATCACTCTTCGGTCAAAAGTTCCTCATCAACTTTATTCTCATGGTACCATGGAGATTTTCCAACTCTATCATTTCCTCTACTCTTATTAGATGTTGCTCTTCTGAAAAGATGAATGTCCTTTATCAAATAGAACTCCATTTACCCGGAAATACAGTTCATTCATGAAAGGCCAGATATGTATTTAATTCTTTCCTTTAGTTGCC
This sequence comes from Martes martes, assembly GCF_963455335.1. Classification (NCBI taxonomy): domain Eukaryota; kingdom Metazoa; phylum Chordata; class Mammalia; order Carnivora; family Mustelidae; genus Martes; species Martes martes. Next base: position 31,293,317 of record NC_137893.1, on the reverse strand, counting down.
AATTTTCAGAGTAAGGAGTTTGTGGCTTAGTTACTTCATTGTTGTCTAATAAGAAATGGTTGGTTCCTTCCCTCTTCTTTCTGTCCTTTTCTTCATTCTACCTTCCTTCTGTCTGTCTCCTTCCCTCCCTCCCTCCTTTTCTTCTTTCCCTCTTTCTAGTGGCAGAAGTTCTTCTCTCTCTCTCTCTCTTTTTAGATGTATATGAACTCATGGATTTTAAATATATTTAATTGGGTCAAATCCTTGTTGTGATTTTAATTAGAGCAAACCAATTGTACACTTTTTTTTAGACTACCAGGGAAATCTGTGGATTGGGCATTAGCAAATAACAAAGAAATATTAGGGGCACCTGGGTGGCTCAGTGGGTTAAAGCCTCTGCCTTCGGCTCAGGTCATGATCTCAGGGTCCTGGGATCGAGCCCCACATCGGGCTCTCTGCTCAGCAGAGAGCCTGCTTCTCCCTGCCTCTCTGCCTACTTGTGATCTCTGTCAGTAAAATAAATAAATAAAATCTTTAAAAACAAACAAACAAAAAAAATCAAAGAAATATTAACAATTTTGTTAGGTGTGATAGTGATACTGTGTTTATGAGGAAAATATATCATTTTTAAAAGAGATCAATATTACAGTTTGAGTACTTGGTATTTGCCTAATTATTTCAGCAAGGATAAAATGGGAGATAGCGAAGCAAATTTGGCAAAATTTTGACAATTTTTAAATACGAGGGAGAGGTATATGGAGAATTATTGTGTTATTCTCTCTTCTTTTGTAAATACTTGGGAAGCTTCATAATATAGTTTTTAGCAGCTTAGATTTTAAAAAAATCATGCTCTAAATCCATGTTATTAACAAAGATCACCATGATATCTTAAAGAGGAAAAGAAGTCAGTGTATATTTTTTTAAAAAGGGAATAAGTTTTCTTTGTGTTTGGGTTGTGGCCAACAAAAAATGAGCTGCTTGAAGTAAAATAAGTCAGACAGAGAAGGACAAATACCATATGATTTCACTTATATGTGGAATCTGAAAACAAAACAAATGAACAAACAGAAAACCCAAATAGACTCTTAAATAGAAAGAACAGACTGGTGGCTGCCAGAGGCGAGATGGGTGGAAAGAGTGGGCAAAATAGATGAAGGGAATTAAGAGGTAAAAAGTCCAGTTATAAAGTAAATATGTCAGGGAGATGAAAATTACAGCACAGGGAATATAGTCAATAATAATGTAATAACATTGTATGATGACAGATGGTGACTTCCCTTATCATGGTGAGCACTGAGTAATGTGTAGAATTGTCAAATCAATGTGTTGTACACCTGAAACTAATATACCATTGTATGTCAGTTATACTTCAATAATAGTAATTAAAAAAAAAAAAAAGAAATGAGCTGCTTAAAACATCTTATTCTGAAATTGTGGCAGGTAGGTAGCCTGAAGTCCAGAAGTCCAGCAGATGGCGCCCTGTGCCCATTTTTCGTGGTGGAGGCTGTGTCCCACAGGTTCTGCTTCCCTAGTCTAGGTGCAAACCCTGAACATCTTACAGTGTCACAATCGACACTTGTTTTCAAAATAACATCTGCCTGAGAAATGACCCAAACTGTCCTTTTGGATTTGGACTTTGTCTTTCCACTGGGACTCAGGTTTTAGGTCTCATGGGGTAACACGCTTCCCCTAAAACGGGGCACGAGAGCGCCACAGCAGCAAGAACGCTGGGCTGCACGCGTCTGGTTCTGTACGTGGGTGACCTCCATCTTCCCATCTTCAGCCTTCCTTGGGAGGGGACACGAAAGCCACCGAAGAAACGCCTTTAATAAAGCCATGTTAGAGAGAGGATAGTGAACCGGGTGGGTTGTAGCAGGCAGAGGCCACAGTTTAGAGAGGCTGGGGAAGCCCCAGGGAAAGGGAGGAGGTGGTGCAAGCCCCAGGGATCAGTCTCTGAACTCTAAGCTCCTGGAGAGCCGGCTCTGGCTTCACTTTAGTGAGGGGCAGGGGGGATTCAAGACCATTTCTGTCCCTATAGCACAAAGCCGCCCTCTGCCCCCCTCCAGGGAATGTAGGTTTTGTAAAGTGAACTAAGGCAATGGGGACCATGGGCAGTGGGGACCCACACAGCCCTTTGTTTCACTGCCGGCCGCTCTACTCCCCTCTGCAACTCCGAGTCTAGCTTCAGCTTTCTCCTCTGACTCTGTTTTCTACTGCGGACCCCTCATCCAGCCTCTGCACTCCCCTCCTTCACAGAGTGGTTCAGGTTAATTCTCAAATCCTTCTGATAAATGTTGCTCCTCCCTTGGCTGACTCTTCTCCTCTTTCATTGTTGACATGGAAGGCCGTAAGGGATTAAATGGTGTGTACCAGAGCAGGGACGGGAGGTTGAGAGGGATACTTCTGGGATGTTAGTAAGGGTCAGGATGACTGGGTGCCCATATATGGTGGCGGCTGGTATCTAGGAACTAGCTAGGTGGCAGTTCAAAATATTTGAAATTTGTCTACAGGTTTCACTGATCAGATTAGATCCCACTTTCTCATCATCGATGATGTTTACCATCTGAAAGAACCCTTGGTAATTATTTTTAAAATATTGTTTGTTTCCTTTTCATGTTCATGCCTCATGCCACCAGCTATTTTGTGTGCACCTTGGGGATGAAAACTGTCTTGTTTATTTAAAAAAAAATTTTTTTAAGACATTTATTTTTGAGAGAGAGAGAGAGAGAGAATGCACATACGAGCAGGGGGAGGGACAGAGGGAGAAGCAGGCTCCCTGCTGAGCAGAGAGCCTGCTGTAGGACTCCATCCCAGGACCCTGGGATCCTGACCTGAGCGGAAGGCAGACACTTCACGGACCAAGCCACCCAGGCACCGAGAACTGTCTTGTTTAGATCTACCTGGTCATTTTGCACAGTGTTTGTACATGGCAATGCCTTTCACTTTCAGGCACACAAGCAAACATACTCGGGTTTGCTCTCCTCTGAATCTCTTTTCGTGTACTTATCCACCTGGCGGAGTCACTTCAAATTCCTGGTTATTCTAGGGCTGATTTCAGTTTGGCTTTTTAAGTCCTTGGTTCTTTTTCTCCCAGATTTTCATTGTTTGCCTTTTAACCATTTTGCAGCTTTCCCCAACTTTCTTCCAATAATGACGTTGGCTGTACGAGGAGATGACACCAAGTCATTTCTGTTTTGCTGCCTCTGAGTAGTAGAGTTTGTGGGGTGGAAGTAGATGGGAAAGTTGGAGAAAGGTGACAGCTGGTGAAATTGAAGTTTCTGAATAATTCGGGGTTTGTTATTCATGTCCTTTTATGTGGTAGATGAATAAATTAAGATTTAAAAAACGGAGTTAGCATTTTATGATTCTATTGTTTCTCATTAACTATGAGGCATATCTGCATGCAAATGCAAAAGATGTCGTTGCTTCATTGTCATTCTTCGCTGAAAGAAGAGGCCAACCTCTGAGCCATATTCCAGAAAGAGAGCACTCAGCCCTTCAGGGGGAGGTAGAGGAGCATGGTGACTGGCACGGCTCAGAAGGGCTCACGAGGCTGGGCAGAAAAGGAGGCAGCTGGCTAGACGTAGTCTGTGTGGTATTAGATTGTGGCCTCTGTGTTCTGAATCTCTGTAGCAAGTTGTCTGGAAAAAGTTCTCAGGAAGTAGCAGTCAGAGACCAGGAGAGGTACCTCATGGCTTTCGTTGCTGATGGAGTCACAGACATTAGCCATTCCAGCTGGGGTGACAGAACGCAGAATGTTGGGGCTATTACACTTCATCCTTTTTCTCTTCCATTCAACAAATATTTGCATAATGATGAAATCCAAGAGTCTCTCCTTCTTACACATTGGGAATAGGACGTCTCTTGTCCATTCTTTTTTTTTTTTTTTAAGATTTTATTTACTTATTTGACAGATGGAGATCATAGAGAGGCAGGCAGAGAGAGAGGAGGAAGCAGGCTCCCCGCTGAGCAGAGAGCCTGATGGACTCGATCCCAGGACCCTGGGATCATGACCTGAGCCGAAGGCAGAGGCTTTAACCCACTGAGCCACCCAGGCACCCCACGTCTCTTGTCCATTCTTGAGTCAGTTCTGTGAACCTGAAAATACTGCCTCCTCAGAGCTGGGTCTGGACCTGATTTTACTGGGGGTTTTGAAGTCACTGAGGTGGTTTTACAACTGGGCAGAATGTCTGAACACACAGCCACAAAGAAACTCATTTTGAAATTGAGCATAAAATACTCTGTTTTTTGCTCCCTCATTTCCCCTTGGTACTCTCTCTTCACAGGCCCCCTACCTGCTACTATACTCTTCTCTTTACTTTGGATCCTCCCATTTCTGGGTTATGACCTCGCAGTCCAACATACCTTTCATTAGAGCAATTTCATTCTCCTGGTTTCCAACTTTTTGGAAGCTCATTTTCCTGTGAGCAAATGGTTGTAGGGAAGTGCTTTGTTAAGAGAATGTACCCCCCTTCAGAGAAAAATGTAAGGAGACAGAAATTCTTGCCATTAGTTGAACACGGGTGTGTGGGTTTGTGCCTGTGGTCCCGCTCGGCCATACTCGCTGTGTATGAGGTCTTGTGATAGAGAGATATTTTAGAATAACATTTCCTAAGCTTTTTTGAAAGACATATGGACACTACAGTAAAGAACATAGTTGACTTCAAAATTCATCATGTAAATATATAAATATAGGTATGCATATATTTATACACCTATGCATATATGTTTACATATATTTTACATGAAACAATGCCTTTGTTGAAAAGGCTATGTTCTAATATTTTCTATTCTATTTTATTTATTTAAAAAATGCATTACTGACCCTCTCACTTGATTTTGGAACCCATAATGGGTCAGTATCTGAAGTTTGAAAGACACTGTCTTGAGATGCACTAAGGTCTGTAAAACCAGGATTTCTGCTCTCAGAATCCCCACAGGAACTGCATTATACGTTGCCAGCCTCCGTGTTGTAATTTGGCAGGAATCTCCTTCCATATTCTGCTTTTAGCAACTAATCCTAAAAAGCTAGTATAGCTCTAACCTTAAGTCAAGTCTAGGGGGACTGTTCTCATAAATAACATAAATCAGCATTTGAAAACTTCAGTGGGAGCTTTTATTCTGGAATTTTGCAAACCAATGTTTAAAAAACATATACGATTTAGTATAACATGACAGAAAATGTGGAAAGTAGAGGCAACAACTATCTCTCATCACAGACTTACTTTGTTAACCTTCTGCGATATTTCACTACAGCCTTTCTTGCTAGGCATATCCAAATGAACTTGATATTGTGGACCTTTTTAAAAAAAAACTGGAAAACTTGTTATTTTTGTTCCCATCTCAGGCAGGAATAAGAATCCCCACGTAGGGCCTCCCATGTATGCAGAGGAGCACACTGCGTGTGCACTAACACACACTCACATTCACACACACACACTCTCTTGCAGAGTGGAGGAGAAAAAAAATTCACTGCTTGACTTTAATACTAAATCTCACTTTTCTCACATTTCTTATGTTTTCACACCTAGAGTCTGGCTAATCTATTTCTAGGCAATTCTCAGCAGAAAAATTGTGAAAGTGATAGCTGGATTGTAACGTGTGAAAAAGCTCTTAGCACAGATTTGAATACATTTGGGAGGGGTAAGAGTATCCTAGATTGTCAGAAAATAAAGAGACGTGTTTTAAATAATGACTTCCACATACCAGTCTTTGAGAGTATCTTCCGTAACTATTATAATGGCTCAACTATAAAGTGGGTGGAAATAGTAATGTTATTTCTGAGGATAGTGTAAGTCAGAATTAAGTGAGATTTCTAGGCTCTTTGTAAAACTTGAAGCCTGAATTAGTTGCTCCAGTATTGTGTAATGTTACAGTCATGTGCCTAGTATTTCTTTTTCAAACGAACCAAACCACTTACCAATGACCTACACTCCTATTTTATAGATTATTTTTCACTTTTCATTTGGTTGATATGTATGTTCTTTGTAATTTGAAGCATTGATGATCTTTTATACAGATAGGAGAGTGGGATTTTATTTCTGAGGAGTGATGCTCACTGCTTGGAGCTTTTGAGGAAAATAAAAGGGGATCCTGATCTTAAGACACATACCATCTTAAGACCAAGTAAAGATTGAAGATGGCAATCACGAGCTGATATAATAGGGATAATATTTTTGCAAATGTAAAATGATTAATTTAAATTTCCTACTTAAATTATCTTTTTGTTCCTTTTCCTTTTTAGTCTAAGTCACGCAGCTTACCCTTGCATGACAGGAGAGGGTGGTGCAATACACGAGAAAGCAAGCTAGATATTAGTTATTGAAAGAGCGATATAGAGTGCTGGGTGGGGGCAGAGAGAGAGAGAGAGACAGAAAAGGAGAGAGAGAGAGAAGAAATAGAAAATATCTCTCTCTCGCTCTCGCTCTTGTCAGGCTTAGAGAACTTGGACTTAGAATTTTAGAACAGTGAAAAAAAAAAAAAGAATTTTAGAACAGTGGTATAAGAGTAAACAGGAAGAGAAATTGGGAAAGTCTCTCCTTACAGAGAAAGGAGACAAGAGAAGGAAGACAGCTCTCTGTTCCGGGCTTTCAACAATCATCAGTACAGATGATTGTTCTTAAAAACTTGAGAGAATACCAAATTTAGAGGTGTGATGTTCAGCTTCTTATTTGGGACCCCATGAAGGGTGCTCTCTACCTGTTTGTGACAGCCTAACAGAACAGCGTGGCCAGACAGCAAATCTAGCTGGGCTCTTGCCTCTCAATTCCCATGTGATGTAGATATTAGGTTGAAAGTCGGAAAACCTGCCTTGGGCAAGCCCACAGCCCTGCAGGGTCAAGGTGACTTCACATTGGAAGCTGAAGGTGGAATTCCCAAGCCTGGGGGACACATGGAGGGATGTTCCAGACACTTAGAATTATCTCTAACCATTGAAAGCCAAGCGAAAGGAAGCTGAGTATTTTAAAATGTAGCATATTAATACAAAGTTTGTGGTATAATAAGAGCGACAGATAAGGACAGGATAGCTGTTGAAAAGATAGTTTGTTACTCATGGTTTCTAAGTGGAGGGGGCAATGCCATGCCATTGGGGAGCCACACCGGACAGCAACGAGGTTAGTCAGGAGGCAGAGGGGAAAGAGAACTATGGGAAAGAACTTTTGCTGCGGTTTCTGTGGGAAGGATCAGGCTGAATAGGCTTGGGATTGGCCGTCTGAGTAATTTCAGAAGGCTCTGTAGCATTTGGGGCTCTCCCTAGTTGTCTGGGACCTGGCCCTAGGATGATTAGGTCAGGTGTGTAGTGGCCCAGAGTGTGAGAACCCAATGAAGGAGATGGTTGGGGATGTGGACTCTGGGTTTTCTTGTTTGTATTTGAATACTCTCCAGTCCCCAAGAGGAGGACTCCTCCCTGGTGGGGGGGTGGGGGTGGTGTGGGCAACAAGGTAGTCAGAAGGTCATGGCAGGGTATTGAAACATATTATTGGGTTGTGTAGAAAAAGATCTTTTGGCATATGCACACAGGGTAGATATTAAAGCATCAAACTTACAGAGCTAGAAATGTGATAGGTTAATACACTGAGCCAGCACTAATATTCCACCAGACCCCGGCCACATCAAGAAAGAAAGGACACAAATTTACAGCTGCAAATAGCAACAGTGGATAGCAGCAGAATGCTAGAGGATGGTCAGGGTTAGGTCAACCGTGTTCCGTGTGTATGCCAGACCGGCCATTCCACAGTGGGTCCTGCAAAGGTGTGGAGGTTACCATGAAAATGTGAGGGCTCCTTTACCCTGCCTGCATGAAGTTCTTCATTCACTCATTAACTCAACAACTGCTTGTGAACCCAGGTATCAACTTGGAGCGGAGTGATGGATGTAAATAAGAGAAAAGGCAAGTTTAAGATAGACTGAGTGCTTTTATCCAAAAGGTGACTGATGCCCAATAAGAGATTGCTTTATTTATTAGATTGGATGCTATCTTAACTGAAATTAGACTATGCTCCAGGACACAGGGCTCATGAGGGAGATCATGTCAGTTGGAAACAACACCTACTGTGCTTTTGCTGAGTAGTGGAGGTGGTTGTGAGTGAATTTGTAGTTCCATTACAATGATGACATTTCTTTCTCCTAACTCCCTGTAGTATGAAGGTGGTTTATTACACTGGGAGAAAATTGGAATTAGAAAAAATTGAAATCTGGGGCTAGAAAAAGTGGTCTTCCTCTTGTCTTATTCATAAAGGATCATTCCAAAGTAGGCAGGTGGTATTCATACCTAGCTCTCATTGTGTTATGGGGCTTATGGTACCAAGGAACTCTTCTGAAGTTCTGTGAGCTTGACTAATACTTGGGCTTCTTTTAAGTACCTATAGGACCTAAAAAGAGGCTTAGGCCTCTTTACATTATTAACTCTTTACATTATTAACTCCATTCCAGTCTTCAGGAATCATTAGCCACTTCATTATTTGGGTTGTTAATGTTTTATGCAGGCACTGAGATTAAAACACATTAACTCCTTTCTTAAAACCTTCAACAAATAGTGAGTGACTATTATGGGCTGGGCATTATGTTGGACACTGAAGATATGATGGTGAGGAAGACACAGACTCGCTTTTAAGGGATATAATGAAGAAAACATAAAAAGCAATTATCAAGATGACGACAGAGACTACTGGATTCTACAGGGTGTGCCTTTTTCTGAAGACATACACGAAGATCTTTGGAAAAGATCTAAGGATATAGCATTTAGTTCTGTAGGAGAAGTAAAAGGAACACTACTAAACTTGTGTTATTACACTAGTACTAGTAAAAGTCAGCTTCCGTGGGCTATCATATTGCCAAAAATATTCCCCAAATCTTGTGTGTGACTCACCCAGCTGTCTGTAATTTGGGCACTGATAGACCTAGGCACATACTTTAGCTTTGAAACATTAAAGAATTTATTTAATGTCTCTGAGCTTCTGTTTCTTCAACTGTAAAATGAGGATTATAACTTCTTTGAAGAATTATGAAGATTGAGGTAAGTATGTGGATATCATGCATATTTCTCCTCTTTCTGGACTTCAAACAGTTGACGAATTCCTTGGCTTTGATGACATTTTTCCTAATTAGGAGATATTACTAGATTTTATCCTACTTTTTAAGCTTACAACTTTTAATGGGAGAGTTTTTTTTTTTGTTTGTTTGTTTGTTTTTTTTCTTTTCCTGTATGAACGCCAAAATAAACTTTAAGAGTCAGGACCAAAGGAGTAAAAAAAAATTTTTTTTTCCTCAAGTGATTCTTAGCAGCTAACACAAGAAAATGTTACCTCTGAGGGTTAAGTCATCAAAGGACAGAAGAGCTACTTTGGAAGAGGATCAGAAATGGCATAATGGGCAGAACTCTTTTTTGTCACATTCCTGGTATTTGATGACCCAGGGAGACAGTGACAATTAATTATAGCATTCTCCCTGCAAGCTGAGATAGGCTTCAGAATCCTTTTCAACACTGAATTTTCCAGGGAGAAACTAAGGAAGGAAACACTTCCTTCGGAGGGAGAAAGAGATTTCTTTTTCTACTCAGAGGTGGCGTCTTCAGATTAGTGTCTGTTTCCATGGAACACAGCTAAGGGTCCTTCTGGGTTGAGTTGTTGTTGGGTTGGGTTCCCATCTTGATCAGATCCATACATAGAGAACTTAAGAAGATCGTGGAGTGCGTAATGGAGATTTTTTGTTGTAGTTGTTGTTTGTTTGTTTATTTATTTTTTTAATTCTGAAGCCTAATTTTTCTGGTGCCTACTAAACCAAAACCTAATTTATAAGTATCGCCTCAAACAGATGTCAGGAAATGATGACAAGTTACAGTATTGATATTACATTTCAAATTCTACTTTATGAGAAGAAAATTTCACAAACCAAGATTCCATTTTTCTTTCGTCTTAAACGATTCATGAAGGTAACAATCTTATGATTGCATTTTTTGTTCTTCTATGAGTGATTAGAACAGATGGCAAAGTCTTCACAGCCTGACACAGATTTATAACCTCTAGTTTCAAATGAACATGGTTCAAAATAATTGAATGATTGCTACTCTACTCTTCCTCACCAGAAAACTACCAAGAAATTCTATAAAAATGATAGAAACCCTTGCCAATTGTTCAGTCTCCATTTTAAATAACCCCAAGTTATTTTTTGCAAGTTTATACGTTGGAAAATGTTCACACAAACAAATCAGGAAACTTGGCCCCTCAGAGGAAGTGCTGATGATTTTTTCTATTCGTCATGGAGTTCATTATAATGTAATATTTTTATGTATTTGGGGACAAGTATAACATACCCTATAATATTCTCATGATATGCACTGTACATTGTCATGCTCCCAGAAACCATGATTTGCCTAATCTTCAGCTTGCCAGGTCTGGGATGTGGCAGAATGTTTTATAACAGGTGCCCATTAAACCACACATGATCTCAATGGATCTTACCTGCTTAGTTTCTTGGTCAAACTAAGCAACTTGCCCCGGAAAAGATAGTTTCTAGCCTAAACAGTCATGTTAAGTAAGATATGTAACTTACCTGCAAAGCTGAAAACAGGGAAGTTAGGTTCATTTTTTTTTTTTTAGGTTCATTTTTGAGGAATGTTGGAACATTTACAAAATCGACCTGATTATTACATCACCCATCAGTTACACACCCATCAGTTACAAAATGTTGATATACAATGAAGGAATATCTCTGTGTATTTATAGTTAGTATCCATACTACTTATTGTATCTTAATTATATCTAACTAGGTTTCTAACTGTTTTAGAATAGAAATATTGATATTATTTGATTTTTGATTCTTGCTGATTTTTTCCTGAAAATGACCCTTCCTGTTGTTATACTAAAGTTTTTTTTCTTGTTTTCACCTATAATTGTGGGAATATTTGCATATTTGGCATTTGTTCTCTCTTTTCCTTTCTTTCTTTCAACAGAGATTTATTTTGATAAGTGCTTCTAGGTGGAGTTACAAAGATGAGTAAGTTCATGGACACACACTGCCCTAACATAAGCCATAAAGTGAAGACTGTTTTGAAAGGGTTAATCTACTGTGCTCAGGATTTTCGCTATGGTGGGACTGTTTAAAGATAAGCTCCAAAACAATGTGACTTAGATTATTGTCCTAGTGCCAGATATGTTGCCTTAAGAGTTATGTGGCCCTTCATCCAATGTAATCTTGCTCCAGAAGGAGGGCTGATAAACTAGCTCCTGGGTCCGGGTGTGTGCAGAGCCACTGTGGGTAGGGGTCCTTCTTCGAAGGGGGCAGCAGGCTGCTGCTCACGAGGGTGGGGCAGCTTGGGAAAGGCCGGCTACAACCATAATGCTATGAAGCAGATCATGCACTAACAGAGGCAGGATGCCAGAGCATTGCTTAATCTCTCAGACCCTTATTTTCCTCATCTCTCAGCAAGATATACTTTTCCTTCACATCACTTATCACAGCTATATACTTAACTGTGTGATATTTAATACTCTTGGTCACTTTCATAAACTCCAGCTGCACAGGGATTGTGTGTGTTTTGTTCACCTTACGTAACCCAGTTCCTAGCACAGAGCTTTACACAGAGTAGATGATCAATAAATATTTATGAAAGTACAAAAAATAATGGAAAATTAATAACCAAACTTAAATTTTTTAAAAAAATTAAATTTTTATTTTTACTTATTTATTTATTTATTTAAAGATTTTATTCCTTTATTTAACAGAGAGATCACAAGTAGGCAGAGAGGCAGACGGGGCGGGGGGGGGGAAGAAGACTTCCTGCTGAGCAGAGAGCCTGATGCGGGGCTCGATCCCAGGACCCTGAGATCATGACCTGAGCCGAAGGCAGAGGCTTTAATCCACTGAGCCACCCAGGCGCCCCTACATTTTTATTTTTTAAAAATATTTCATTTATTTGTCAAAGAGAGAGAGTGTGCACAAGCTGGGGAACCTTCAGGCAGAGGGAGAAGATGCTCAGGGCGGAGCAGGGAGCCCAATGTGGGACTCGATCCCAGTACTCTGGGATCATCACCTGAGCTAAAGGCAAACACTTAACTGACTGAGTCACCCAGGCATTCCAATAACCCAAAGTTTTTAAATATGAGGATTAAGAAGTGATAAATATTTTTAAATGAATGCATGCATGAATATAAAATGACTGGATGCTCCCTGGCTCAGAGTGGATACTTAATAAATGATCACGAGTTTCAGGTTAAATCAAGCATGAATTTTTTTAAGGATCAATATATAAATTAAATATTTTTAAAACTTCTGAGTACTTTTTGTCTGGTATCATTCAGTGATATATCAATGTCACATAAGTCAATGTTTTTACATGTGTTCTCATTAGGACAGTGTTTATTCTGAAAAACTAGGGAGAGTTTTTAGGGATATTTGGGCTTTAGCAGGTGCAGAAATTATCTGGTATTAGAAATAGAAATGCTTCTTTTATGAAGACATAGACTGAGGTCAAATATTCTGAAAATGAATCATTTTACATTTCTAGTTAAACAAAATAAAACACTGAAAGCCCTGATTCCTGAATTATGACTTAGCAATCAACTGGAAAATCTGTGTTCTAATGCAAGTTTGGGGCATCAACTTCTACTCACCAAATCCCATGCACTTAGACTGAAAAATCAATTCATAGACAGAACCATCACACAGAACACTGAAGCATTCTCTAACTGGTCTAGCAATCTTTCAGTAATAAAGATTGCATAGAAAATTCTGCAAGGGGCTGAGAGTTTTCAGCTGTCAGGACTCTCAGCAGCTGGGGAATAAGCCCTTTATTCCACCAGCAGAGACGGGTCACTATAGAAGGGTAGGATTGGCAAGACTGAGAGTGGTTGACTGGTGTGCCTGGTGGGTGGGTGGTGACTGGCAGTGGCTGGTGGCTGATGATGGGAGGGGCACACTCAGCCACTGAATCTCTGCTCAGCACTAATGTAAGTTTGATTTGGAAAGATGTAGACCTAGGCATCAAGTCTCAAAATAGCCATCTTCATCTTCACTCCTCTTTTTATGACAGTTATCATTATATCTCTTTCAATGAGTGGGCAGGATGGAGGCTAGCCTCAGTCTACCACCATTTGACCTCTCCTTTACTTTCTAGGTCTCTCAGTCTCTCTCACACTTAGTTTCCTTTGTTGAGGTTTCTTTATCCTCTTGAGTTACAAAGGAGTCCCAACAGACCTTTTCTCTGTCGATTCTCTTCTGCATTTTCCCCTTTTAGGGGAAAGTATTACTCATTCAGGGACTCTTTTTTAAATTAATTTATTTTTTATTTTTTATTAACATATAATGTATTATTAGCCCCAGGGGTACAGGTCTGTGAATCACCAGGTTTACACACTTCACAGCACTCACCATAGCACATACCTTCCCCAACGTCCATAACCCCACCACCCTCTCCTTACCCCCTCCCCCTGGCAACCCTCAGTTTGTTTTGTGAGATTAAGAGTCTCTTATGGTATGTGTCCCTCCTGATCCCATCTTGTTTCATTTATTCTTTTCCTACTCCCCAACCCCCCATGTTGCCTCTCAACTTCCTCAAATCAGGGAGATCATATGATAATTGTCTTTCTCTCATTGACTTATTTTGCTAAGCATAATACCCTCTAGTTCCATCCACATTGTCACAAAAGGCAAGATTTCATTTCTTTTGATGGCTGCATAGTATTCCATTGTATATATATACCACTTTTTCTTTATCCATTCATCTGTTGATGAACATCTAGGTTCTTTCCATAGTTTGGCTATTGTGGACGTTGCTGCTATAAACATTCGGACGCATGTGCCCCTTTGGATCACTGCATTTGTATCTTTAGGGCAAATACCCAGTAGTACAATTGCTGGGTCGTAGGGTAACTCTATTTTCAACTTTTTGAGGAACTTCCATGCTGTTTTCCAGTATTCAGGGACTCTTTTTTTTTTTTAATATTTCATTTATTTAACAGAGAGATAGAGAGAGAGCACAAGTAGACAGAGCGGCAGACAGAGGGAGAGTGAGAAGCAGGCTCTCCACCGAGCAGGGAGTCTGACGCAGGGCTCAATACCCAGGACCCTGTGATCATGACCTGAACTGAAGGCAGCCACTTAACTGACTGTACCACTCAGGCGCCCCAGGGACTCTTGATTCAATCAGAGTCCCAAGAGAAAACCAAAGGCATACTCAAATTAGGAAAATTCTGGGAGAGTTTACTTATGAAAGAACTCATATAGGTGCGAGTAGAGCCTTAGGGAACTTCAAGGGGGTGATGTAGAGCTAGTTTAAGGGTCACTGTAACCCCTTAAGTCTGAAGAGACAGAGGTGGGAGAGGTTATTTCTGGATCCAGAAAGAGAGAAAAGAATAGATGGAGTAATGGTGACCTTCTGTGAGGGCCACGGCTGGTCTGAGGCAGCCGCATAGCGAGGGAACCTACGGAAGAAACACTCTGACATCACTTCCTCATCTGCCTCCAATCTCCTGATAATAGGACCCAGTGAGGCCAAAGGGTGCCATGATTCATGATCATCTGCACAGGTCAAGCTCCTAGAGCAGACAACAGGGTGAAAAAAATGTGGAGAGTAGATTTGGGGGGGTGAATAAAGTATCTGGCAAAATTCTCACGTCTATAGTTCTAGCCCAACCCTGTTAGTTGAAGCTTGAAATCCAGGACACTCAAAATTATCTTCCTTCCAAAACTAATCCTGCTTCAAGTCTTTCCATTTCTATTAATAAAGTTAATTTCTGTAGTTCTTTAGGTTTTTAACACTAAAGACTGTTTTGAAGTCAACTCGGGTCTTTCATTAAATGCTGTGCTTGAGGGCACAAGCTGTGCTTTATCTGCCCTTGTGTCTTCCATAACATGGAACGATGTTTGCAAATAATGTCTAAGATGTATTTGTTGAATTTTCCTAACTTAACTGGCTCAGTTTATTGCTCAGCAGAATAACTGTAACTCTAGAGGTTTTCACTTGATTGTTGCAAGGTTGCAAAACTGGCAGTTGCAACAAAAGGCAGCCAATGGGTAACAGTATCAGGAATAGCACAAAGATCTCCCACTCAGTCAGGATGGAGGGGGAGAGGAGAGATCGAGCAGCCTCGGGTACTCAGTAAGTAGCTGGCAAATGAGTTTCTCCTGGTTGGTTACAGGAGGGAGAATGTTTGCTCTTTCAAGATGATTTTTTGTTTATTACCTTACCTTTTATTAATTTTATTTAAATATTTATTTATTAGAGGCGGGAAGAGGAGAAAAGGGGGAAAAATCCTCAAGACTCCCCACTGAGTGTGGATCCTGGGGAGGGCTCAATCCCAGGACCCTGAGATCATGACCTGAGCTGAAGTCAAGAGTCAGACGCTCAACTGACTAGGCCACCCAGGCACCCCTCTTTTATTAAATTTTTTAAAATTACATTTGAAAGCAGAGATTTCTCATGTCTGTGACTCCAGGATAGTTTTGAGATAGTTAGCTATCTACTTTTCTTGTGTCTCATCTCTCTTCGTGATGTCCACATTCCCTCAAAATGTCCACACTGCCCAGTCCCCAGCTGAATGCTCGAGGATTGGTATCCGGCGCCATAAATTGCATTCTCCACTGATGTGGAGGTATAGGTTCAGTGACAAATTCCAATGGAGGCTTTAGCACACAGGTGGGAAAGTAATTTCATGCAGAGGTGTATAAAGCCTTAAAGAACCTCTTAAAAATTAATAAATGTTACTTTTTAAAAATGGCTTTAGATTTATAGAAAAGTTGAGCAGAAAGTATGGAGAGTTCCCATGTATTCCCTTCTTCCTGCCAGGAGATTCCCTATTAACATCTAGAATTAGTATGGTACATTTGTTGTAGTTAATCAGCCAATGTCATTAATATGTCATTATAATACTGATACATTGATCCAATATTGATACATTATCACATTACAGTTAATAAGCAATATAGGTATATTGAGCCAACATTGATACTTTGAACAATATTGAAATAGCAATTATTGTTTATTAAGATTTCATTCAGTTTTTTAAAAAGATTTATTTATTTATTTCACAGAGAGAGAGAGAGAGAGAGAGAGTGGGGAGAGGCACAGAGGAAGAGAGAATGCTCAAGCAGGGTCCCCGCTGAAGGTAGAGTCAGACATGGGGCTTGATCCCAGGACCCTGAGATCACGACCTGAGGTGAAACCAAGAGCCGGCTACTTAACCAGTTGAGCCACTCAGGCACCCCAGATTTTATTCAGTTTTTACTCAGTGTCCTTTTTCTGTTCCAGGATCTCAGCCCATCGAGGATACCACATTACATTTTCTTGTTATGTCTCCCTAGGCTCCCCTTGGCTGTGATAGCTTCTCATGTGTTTCTCTTTTGATAATCTTCACAGCTTTGAGGAGTACAGGTCATATGTATTATTCCTCTCTTGAGCATCTGTTTTTCCCATGATTCAGCTGGGAGTTTTGAGGAGGAAGATCACAAAGATAAAGTCTCATTTCATCACCTCCTATCATGGAGACATTAGGATGTTGATGTGTAATGTGATCATTAGTTTATCAGGTCTGTCTGCTATAAAGTTAGTCTTCTCTCTGCATTTCCCATGCTGTAGTCTCTGGAAGGGAGTCATGGTGTGCAGCCCACACTTAAGTAGTTCTACTCCGCCTTGTTTAGGGTGAAGGATCTACTAACTTACTTGGAATTCTTTTGGGTTGCAGGTTTGTCTCTTCTCCTTCATTTGTTAATTTATTCAATTATTTATGTTGGTATGGACTTAATGATTTTTAAAATAATTTAGGTTAAAATCCAATACTACTTTATTTACTTTTGTTCAAATTTTTCCAGCTTTGGAAGTTGAGAACTCTTTCAGTTGGTTCCTGTGTCCTTTTAACCGAACCCCATCATTTTGTGTGTTTGAGTACCTTCTCATTCTTATTTTAGGTCACTACAAGATATTGTAGGCTCATCTTGTACGTTTTCTACCTTAAACTGGCCATTTCTTAAAAAACTGGTTCATCTGGGAACTAGGTATATTCTTTGCAACAAGAGTATCTTTTCTTTTATACCATTCAAGCTGACAAGCAAAGAAATATATGTGTGTATACTAACCTGTGTATATACGCATATCTGTAAATAGTTCTATGTCTAACTATATCTATATTAGGTTAAATGTGAGTTCTCACCGGTGTTTCAGACTCTAACCCATCACCATATGGATTATTCTAGCCTCCTCCCCTTGTTTAAATTCCTGCTTTAATAGTGACAAATGTGTCTTCCACCATCTACCATCCAGTTTTTAATTGTTAAACTCCAGTATACATAGATAGAAGTATCAGAATTACTAGTGCTATATGGGAGAAACAATCAACTAGAGTCAAGTGCTTATTTACAGTTCTTTATGCCTTTAATCTCGCAGACGTCATTTATTTCCAAAGTTACTTGCGTCAGAACCTCTCCCTCCACCCCCTTCAGTGAGGTCGTTTTATGTATTTGCAATATGGTTAAGTTCTTTTGTTCCAGTCTGCTTTCCTTCCTGGGAAGGAGTTCTATAAGCTTTGACCGATGTGTAATGTCATGTATCCACCATGACAGTATCATGTAGAAGAGTCTCACCATTCTACCAGTCCCCTGTGCTTCCCCTTTCCTACCTCCACCCTCTTATAATCCCTGGCAACCACTTTTTACTGTCTCTAGGGTCTTGCCTTTTCTCGAATGTCACACAATTGGAAAGATACAGTAGTTAGCCTTTCTAGATTGGATTCTTTCACTTAGTAATATGCATTTAAGTTCCTCCAGGCCTTTCCATGACTTGATAGCTTATTTTTTCTTTTTGTTGAAAAATGTTGTGTTGTATGGATGTGTCACAGTTTGCTTATACATGCACCTGTTGAAAGACATGCTTAGTAGCCTCCAGTCTATGGTGATTATGAATAATGCGGCTGTAAATATTTGTGTACAGCTCCATCGGTTCACATCCACACTCAGGAGGTTAGCTGATGAAGGAAGGAGAGAAGCGTCTCTTTATGTAATCTTTAAAGGTTTTCCCTTCTCTCTGTCCTGTCTTGGGACAGTAAAGTAATAAAGTGTCTCTTTTTAAAAGATGATTATGTAAGAATCACATGATAATATTCCATAGTTGAAGCCAAAGTGTCTGTTTGACTTATCATTGACATGATTGTGAATATGATGGTTCATAACTAAATGTGTCATGACAGCAAGTACCATCCGTGGAAAATGACACATGAAGGACTGACTTATAATACAGATGTCCTATGCAAGGTAGAGATACTGCCTTGCATTGTTTAGCATCATACTGGAATACAGTGAAATTAAAATAAAATCTTTCTAGATTTTCTGAAAGTAAAAATACCTAAAATGAAAAATGAAATTTAAAGAAATGATTTTATTGATGGCCCTTCTCTGTTGCTGTCCTCAGTAGAGGTTTAATCTGCCTATGTGGTAGCCCAGTACTGAGCCTATTCTAATGGTCTCTGAGGAGGACTATGTATCATTTAACTACTACATTCGAGTTCCTGGAGAGCGGAGACTGTCTTGTTCATTTTTGAACCCGCAGTGCCCATTAACATTGTGCCTAATAAATATTAGCAGTATTTATTGACTAAATGTTTATGCACAGCACCATTAACTCTGAATAATTTGCTTCTAAGTTTAAAGTAAAACTCTCCATCTTTCAGTACTTAAAAGGGCCTTCCAGAACATTTTTTGAGTCAGTCACTGTTGTATTGTTTTGTAGTGCTCATATTCTAGGGATGAGACCTATTTTTAAAGATGCAAGTGATTCATCCTCCACTACAGATTAATTTCTTTTGGAAGATGATGATGGATGGGTGTTTGTTGTCAGAGAGAGGGGCGACACTGGGAGGAGTGTCAGAGGAGAATATATTTATTAAGATAAATAAACATCAAATTTTACAGGCACTCAAAACATGCTTTCTGAAAAGGACCTTGCTGGGATTGTTTCTCCATTCATTTTTCAGCTTCTGTACTTCAATTTATAGAAAATTTTGCTAGCCCAAATCTGCTTCTACCCACTGGAAAAACATTGGCTTTATAATGAAGTAAATTTATTGCTAACTGTGCCCTTTGAATTTTATGCATGCTGTTCATTTTGATGGCCAGCGTTGAATTGGTTTTTAGCTCTTATCTGAGTTTGTACTGTTGTATAATTTCTGTTTTTAAAAAAGTTATAATTTTTTTTCCCTGAGAAAGCCACTAGTGGGAGGGAAGCCACTTTGTAAGTATTTTGATGTGAGTGTAGGTTTTGTAAACAGCTTGTCTGAAGAAAAATGTATGTTATTAGTCCTTTTTCCTTCTTTGTTTAAACGATCATTTGTATTCTGTATTATCTGTATACTTTTTACCTAATGTTGAAAAGCAGTGGTTCACAAAAACCAGACTGTAACAAAGTTTCCATTGGCTGTCAGTAAAATTTAGCAATTACAGATAATATTGCTTCTTCCCCTTAAGGCTAAATTTTGTCAGTTTAAAGGACTATCCTTCATTCTATGATTCTGATTAAATATATTTTCTTTCACAAGATATAGTGACAGAATGGCAGCTATTTAAAAATTGTTCTTATTTAACAAAATGACAAGTTGGAAACCCTATAGAAGATACAGTTTTGTTTGTTTGTGGTCTAGGCCAGGAGAACTCATGGAAACTACTGTAAAGAGTGGCAAAGACTACTTCTGATTCCCAAATTAGCAGTTGCCGTGTACAAACTGATTGTTCTCTGAAAGAAATGTTTCAACTGATCGCATTACCTTTGGACAAGCTGAAAGAATGGGTGGCAGTTTACTTCTTCCTATATGCCAGAAATCTCCCCGAAGAGAATTAGACCCTTAAGGACATAAGCCTGGGCCCAGGCTGATGGAAAGCTCAGATCCAGCTGGAAACATGCACAGGATTACCTGGTGCTGGGAAAGCAGAAAAATGGGCTCATATGTGCCACACAGGATCCCCTACTGGGGAAAGATGAGAATCTCCTTGGGGGGTAAATCAAGTTATTGGCAGTAGAGTAACATCAGAGAGGACAAACTGCAACTTTGTGAGCTGGATCTAGTTTCATGTTGGCCCAGGACCTGGGCTGATGAATTCCTTCCATGTGACACTTCTAGGGGCAGCCCACTGGCCTCAACAGTAAACAGAACAGTGGTGGGCCCAATCAGCATTATCCATGGAGGACAATCTCCTGCAGCCAATTCATTTTCCACTGCAATTTAATTCCCCCCTGGGGGCTGATAGCCAAGTCGGTGAGTAAGAGCGTAGAAACATTCCATCAATAAGAAATCATGCAGGCTTTTAACATTTCTGGTAAGGACTTCGTTAGCATTATTAATTTTCTTGCTTCTTCCGGACTTGTGGCTAACTCTTAGCACAAAGCCTGCTCCCACAGAAGGAACAGGCGTCTTAGCAAGCACATGCCAAGACTATCACCCTCATCAGGCACTCACAGAAGCCCATTGTTGCTTGACAACAGTAGTGAGTAGTAGTCAAAGGGCAGCCCAGTTGGGGTTAATGTAGAGCATGAAATCAACCATAATACCTGGCTTGCTAAAATGTGACACAAAGGCCACTGAGGGGAGGGAAGGTTTCAGAGAAGGGCGTAGGCCCTTGGAATGCTGAGGCCTGCTTGACCACTTTACAGTTGGAAGGTGGGGGGAGCTCTTCCTGAAGCTTTTGAAGCCCAAACAGCCGCCCTGTGATCTGATCGTTGTGCGCATTGTCCCTTAGGCTGTGTTTAGTAGATAAGGATTTGTGATTATCCTGAAGGACCAATAAAACAGGGAGCAAAGAGCAAAGGGTCCTTGTCTCTGAGAGTTGACCCCTTTGCCTTCTCCTCTCTTTCACAGCAAAGTTTGGAGTCATCTTTCATCCATTGGTACAGGGATTGCTGGCCCTTCCTGGCACAGCGCCTGAGAAAAAGCCACCAGTTAACGTCTGGTTGATGTCATTCTGGGGTGGGGATGACAGGGGACAGGGAGGATGTTTGGTGCTTCTGTGGTTCCTCTTTTCACTTTTCAAATGTTCCCCTTGTAGACCTATTCATAAAATATCAGCTGTTCCAGTGGCCTAAGGTTGTCTAGGAAGCCTTTCGTATCATAAATACACTCCCCTTTGGGTCCACTTCTGATTTTCTCTTAGTCAATTACCCATTTATGATACAGACTAATGCACTGAAATAAACATGGTTTCTTCCCTCTCTTAAGAAGCTTTGTCAGTTGGCCAACCATTTGCTTATGCTAACTCTTGGTAAAATGAAATCCAGCTAATTATGTTGACAACAAAATCCTGGCCAGGAAGCCATGTTATTATTCTCTGTAAGGATCTGACTTTGAACTTTTCCATATTGTAGGAACCGGGCCTTCCCCACCAACACCCTTCCATGTCAGAACAGTTAACAGAGGAGTAGTCACGTAAACTCCATTGTCAAAAGGAACATTCTATAGCTTCCTCATCTGTTCCTTTCTGAGTCAGGGTGAGGGACTTAATCTGATTGGTGAGTCTAGGGGAAGAAGTGGAAATCACTTCCTTTAAACCTCCTGAGCCCTCTCAAAACTACTGAGCTGCATAGAGGGTATATTTGGGCTTTTCCCGTGAATATGGAAAGATTACTGGGCAGGCTTTGCCTTTAAAGGGGTGGTCTGTGGTTTCCAGTTCAATGTATGGTGGGGCAGGTAGGAATATTTCTGAAGTTGATTCAGGATGCCCACAAAAACCAGCAATTTAAATTTATTTATTTATTTGAGAGAGAGAGAGAGAGAGTCAGAGTTCACACAAGCAGTGTGAGGGGAAGACGGAGAAGCAGGCTTTCTGCTGAGCAGGGAGCCTGTTGTAGGGCTCGATTCCAGGACTCTGGGATCATAACCTGAGCTGAGGCAGATGCTTAACTGACTGAGCTACCCAGGAACCCCTAGTGGGTTTATAATTGTTCACAGTAGTCTCATCATCCTTTTTTCCCCTTGTGATAGCAGTTGTAATGTCTCCCCTTTCATTTCTGACCTTATTTATTTGAGTTTTCTCTCTTTTTTTCTTAGTCAATTTTGTTGATCTTTGCAAGAAACCAACTCCGAGGTTCATTGATTTGTTTCTATTTTTCTATTCTTTATTTAATTTGTTTCTGCTATAACTTTATTATTTTCTTCTGCTATCTGTGAGATTATATCTTTTCCCAGTTATTTGAGGTATGAAGTTATGTTGTTTATTTGTGGTCTTTCTTTTTTTTTAAATGCGGGCATATATCCCATGAACTTCCCTCTTAGTACTGGTTTTGTGCATTTCATTAATTTGGTATGCTCAGTTTTTGCTTTCATTTGTTTTGAGATATTTTCTATTTTACCTTTTTAGTTGTCCCAAAGTGTGTTGCTTAATTCCCACATATTCGTGAATTTTCCAGTTTTTTTTCTGCTATTGATTTCAAGTGTTGTTCCATTGTGGTTGGGTAAGAGTCTTGGTATGATGATGGTCTTCCCAAGTTTAGAACTTATTTTGTGACCTAATGTGATATATTCTGGTAAATGTTACACATACACTTGGGAAGAATATATATATCCTTCTGCTTTCAGGTGGAATGTTCTGGGTAAATCTGTTATGTCCATTTGTTCTATAGTGTTGCTCAAATTTGCTGTTTCTTTGTTGATTTTCTGTCTGGTTATTCTATCCATTATTGAAAGTGGGGTATTGAAGTCTCCTACTATTATTATACTGCTGTCTGTTTCTCCTTTCAGTTCTGTCAATGTTTGCTTCCTATATTTAGGTGCTCTGAACTTGGGTGCATAGGTATTTATAATTGTTATATTTTCCTGGTGAATTGACCCTTTTATCATATTGTTCTTCTTTGTCTTTTGTCACAGTTTTTGACTCCAAGTCTATATTTTGTCAGGTATAAGTGTACTCTCTCCTGCTGTCTTTTTGTTGCCATTTGCATGGAACATCTTTTTCCATCTTTCACTTTCAGCTGGCATGTGACCTTAAATCTAAAGTCAGTCTCTTATAGAAAACATATAATTGGACTTAAAAAAAAACCCATATAGCCACTTTATGTCTTTTCCTACCGTTTTAACTTTACTTCCAGTTAGTTAACATACAGTGTTACACTAGTTTCAGTTATACAAATTTAGTGATTCATCACTTCCATACATCACCCAGGGTTCATCCCAAGTGCACTCCTTCATCCCCATCATCTATTTCCCCCATCCCCCACCCGCTTCCCCTCTGGTAACCATCACTCTATGTCTTTTGATTGTGGAGTTTAATCCACTTACATTTAAACTAGTTATTTATATGGAAGGATTTATAGTGGCCATTTTGTTAATTGTTTTTCTGTATGTATTATAGTTCCTTTTCCCCCTTTTTTCTTTCTTACTACCTTCCTTTGTGTTTCACTGATTTTTGGTATTGATATGCTTTGATTCCTCTCTCTCTCTCTTTCTTTGTGTAACTGTACAAAGGTTTTCTTTGTGGTTACTATGGGCATAAAATATCTTGCAGTTACAAAAGTCTATTTTAAGCTGATAAAAATATAACTTCAATTGTATATAATAACTCTCCACTTTTACTTCTTCCACCTATACTTTACATCTATTTACATTTAAAAAATTATAGTTATTTTTAATTCTTTTACCTTTTAACTTTTAAAAAAATATTTTATTTATTTATTTGACAGAGAGAGAGAGATCACAAGTAGGCAGAGAGGCAGGCAGAGAGAGGGGGAAGCAGGCTCCCCGCTGAGCAGAGAGCCTGATTCGGGGCCTGATCCCAGGACCCTGGGATCATGACCTGAGCGGGAGGCAGAGGCTTAACCCACTGAACCACCCAGGTGCCCCTTGCCTTTTAACTTTTTAAAAAAGATTTATTTATTTATTTATTTGAGAGAGAGAGTGTGTGTGCACATGAGAAAGCATGAGTGGGGGAGGCAGAGGAAGAGAGAGACAAGCAGGCTTGTCTCCCAAGACACCCCACCCACACCATATCTTGACTTGAGCTGAAACCAAGAGCCAGAGGCTTAACCTACTGAGCCACCCAGGTGCCCTGCCTTTTAACTTTTAGACTAAATTTAACTTTTAGACTAAAATTCAGAGTAATTTACCCACCACTGTTATTACAATATGGTATTCTGTATTGTATACATATCTTTTACCAGCTTTATATTTTGCTATATGCTATTGGGTTGCTGCTCAGGGTCCCTTCATTTCAAGATGGAAAATCTCTCTTTAGCATTTTTTGTGGGTGGATATATTAGTGGTTAATTTCCCTAGCTTTTATTTATCAGAGAAAGCCTCTATCTTCCTTTTTTCTTTCTTTCTTTTTTTTTTTTAAGGGCAGTTTTGCCAGATATAATCTTGGTTAGCAGGGGTTTTGTTTTTTGTCTTTGTTTTTCAGCACTTTGAATATCATCTCACTCTCTTTTGAACTGAAAGCCTTCTGCTGAAAGTCCACTGAGGGTTTTATGTGGATTCCTTTGTATATGAGGAGTTGCTTTTCTTTTGGTGATTTTAAAACTCTCCATCTTCAACTTTCGATAATCTGATTATGGTGTGTCATAGTACAAAGCACCATCTTTGTTCTTCGTTGCCCCTAAGAATCTAGAGTATGACTGATTCCAGAAGTACTCTGAGATATGCAAGAAAGAAGTCAATCTTTTGGGCACCCCCTAGAACATTGGGCATGTTATGTGTGGTCCAACTCATTCCCCCTGCATGGTGATGTTGGAAGCTGTTTTTTCCTTTCCCCACTTGTGCTGCACTGAGCAGATGGGGAGAAGCTGTGGTGAGTGCTCACATCCTAGTTCAAACTGTTGCTTCTGTATGTACAGTTGCCAGGGTCTGGCATATGCTAGGTCCTATGAGGGTCCTAGGTGCTCTGAGATAGGTGAAATAGAAGCCAGTCCCTTGGACAGTACTCAGAAAAGTTGGAATGTTGGATGTGTGGTCTAAACTTTTCGCTCCTCAGTGGGAAACTGGGAACTGAAGTTCTTCTCCTGATCATGTGCTGTGCTGGGAAGGGGGATTATGGAAAGAGGGCATCTCCCCTTTTTCTACCAGTTTCAGTGTGGCTGATTTTGTACTTGTACAGGATGTAGTGACCTCCTAATTAGTTCCTGGCTTTCTCACAAAGGAAATGAATCCATTTTTGATGTTGAACTTGTGTGCCCATTGGGTAAAGAAGAGTCCAGTGCTTCCTATTCCACCATCTTGCTGACATCTCTCTGCCTCATGTTTTATTTTTTGAGTGTCCTTGAAGACATTGATGATTTCCCCCCAGATATTCTAGAATATTCTAGTATTTCTGTAACTGTTTTGTATTTGTTGTACTTGTTGTTTGTTTTCTTTTATGGGATGTCTTCCTCTCTTTCCCTGCATTGTCTGCTTTTAATTGACAATTTTATATGATTCCTTTTTCTCCTCTTTTAACATATTAATTATACTCCTTTAAAACTATTCTTTTAGTGGTTGCTCTAGAGCTTGCACTATACATTTTTCAGTAATTCTAAGTTGACTTTCAAATAACTCTTATTCCTCATGGGTAGGAAATGTACCTTAAAACAAAAGATTCCCAATTTCTTCATCATATATATATATATATATATGTATATATATATATATATATAACATCGCTGCATTCATCTCATTATATAATGGTTGTTATTACTTTGAAAAAATATTTATTAGATCAGGAAGGAAGAAGAAAAATAAAAATTTATTTTACTTTCACTTACATCTTTGGTACTCTTCCTTTATTTATGTAGATCTGATTTTTAAAACTATGCCATTTTTCTTTTCTCTGAAGAACTACTTTTAAGGTTTTTTTTCAAGACAGGTCAACTTTGTACAGAATTTTGTTTTTTTTTTTTCTTTTTCTATTAACACTTTGAATATTTCACTTTAGTCTTTTCTTACTTGCATGCATTTTGACAAGAAGTCCTGTGTAATTTCTATCCTTATTTCTATAAAGTTAAGGTGTTTTTCTCCTATGGCTTCTTTTAAGATTTTCTCTTTACCTTTGATTTTCTGCATTTTGAATACTGTATGTCTAAGTGTAGATTTTATGGATATCAATCCTGTGTAGTGTTCTCTGTGCTTCCTCTGGGATCTGTGATTTGGTATCTGCCTTTATTATGGAAAATTCTCAGCCATAATTACTTCAATGTTTCTTCTGCTTCCTTCTCTGCTTCTACTGCTTCTGGTAGTGCCATTATACTACGTTATACTTCCTTGTAGTTGTCCCACAGTTTTGGATATTTAGTTCTCTCCTTTTCCATCCCTTTTCTCTTTGCATTTCAGTTTGGGAGGTTTCTATTGTCGTAGCGTCAAGATCACTGATTCTTTCCTTGTTTATGTCCAATTTACTGATGAGCCAACAAAAGTATTTTTTCATTTCTGTTACAATGGATTTCTAGCATTTCTTTTTGATTTGTTCTTAGAGTTTCTAGCTCTGCCCATCTGTTCTTGTGTTTTACCATTAGATCTCTTGGCATATTAATCATGGTTATTTTAAATTAATGGTTTGATAATTCCAAAATCACTAACATATCTGAGTCTGGTTTTGATGTTTGTCCCTTCAGATTATGTTTTTTCTTTGTATTATTAAACATGTCTTGGATTTTTGTTTTTGTTTTTGTTTTGCATTTTACCATGGCTTGCCTTTTTTTTTTTTTCTTTCACTGAAAACTGGACATGATGTAGTGTGTGATAGGAGCTGAGATAGGACTTTAGTGCAATGTTTTATGTCTATTTGGCTAGGAGGCTATGTTTATGGTTTGCTTTAGCTGTTAAGTTAGTCTCCTCTGGTGTCCTAATTTTTGTCTCTTCTCTTCTTTTTGGTTTTCCCTAGAGACTCCTTAGGAAGAATCCTGATTGATATGCTGGCAAGATATAGGAGGAAGGGGAAACATTCTATATTTGTGATTAAGTCACAGGTTTTTAGTGGGCCTGTACCTCTGGGATGGGACTTTCACAATATTTTTCAGCTTTTACTACCTCCTCCTGCCTTAGATGAGACAGAAAGCCTCGAGGGGGCTAGAGTTGGGTAATTTCCCTTATCCAAGTCTGATAAAGCTCTGATGAAATATATTCCCTGCCAAGTAGGCCTTTGTTGTGGAGAATGCTCACGGTTTATTTCAAAATGGTTACTTTTCCATTCCCAGGTAAATATGGGATTTTTCTCTGCTCTTCACCATAGGAACCTGGTGAAGCTCCTGGAGGTAAAACCCATGTAAGTGTGGCTCCTAGTAATTTAAAACTCTCAAACCAGTCTATTCTTAGCTCCCAGCATTCACTGAAGTTACCATTTAAGTGTTTGAATGGCTTCTGGTACTGGTGGCTCCTGCCTTAGGTAAACCAGTCTATATTCTCTGTAATCACTTCTCTCTCCAGTTTTGGGGGTGGTGGTTTGTCCTATGATTTCGATTTTCTGAATGATCTAAGAAAAGTAATTGATTTTCAAATTTTCCTTGTTGTAAGGGTGGGAGTGATGACTGCTAAGCTTTTTACATGTCCTATTATAGAATGTCTTGTACTACTATTTTCTATGTGTTCAAATACATCTAGTAATCCATCAATAATAATAATAGTGATTATTATTATTAATTAATTTATTTATTTTTTCCCTGGAGACCTCCTTCTTGGAATCCTCCATTATCTAGACTGAAACAGTCTAAGGTCTACCTCAGTGTTGTTGTCTATTGTCTTTACCATAGTCAAAGGAGATTTCCTTTGCCCCTCCTTCATTAGATGTTTTTCTTTCGGTTCCTATGTCTTATTTTTTCTTGATTTACTCTCTCAATTTTTGTAAAGTAGATTCTTCAAAATCTTCCTGGGAAATGGTACATAGGAGATAAAATTTCTGGTTCACTGCAAGTTTTAAAATGTCTTTTATTTTATTCTTCTTTCATACTTGATTTGTGATTAGGTACAAGATTATGAATTAAAAATATTTTTTCCTTAACTTTTAGGATACATTGTTATATATTAAAAATTAAAAAAAAATAATACCAGTATGATTCCTCATCTTTTTCCTCTCTAATTTGGAATCTGTTGGGATTTTTCTTTATCTCTAATACTGTGAAAATTCACGATGATATGCCCTGGTGTAGGTCTTTATTCATTTATTGTACTGGGCCTTTGGAGGTCCTTTCAGTTTAGAAATTCATGTACATCAGTTTTGAGAAATAAGTTTTGTAATTCTTTTGATAATTTACTTCCTTTTGTTTTTTTTCCCCCCAGAAACAGCTATTCCTCAGATATTGGATCTCTTAGATTGATCCTCTGATTCTTATTTTTTTCCATTTTCCCTTAAAAAAATCTTTTTTGGAGATTTTTGACTTTTATCATTCAATATCAATTCTTTTGAATTTTAGCTGGAGCATCATCATTTTAATTTCTAAGAGGTCTTTCTCATTTGTTGATCTGTTTTTATATTAATAGTCTATTTTTGTTTAAAAATGCAATATTTTCACTTTTCAATTTATCTGAGAATAGTATTTGTAGATATTTACATTTTTTTTCTTTTTCTTGTATTGTCTCTCTCTCTCTCTTTTTTTTTTTTTTTTTGGTCATTTTTGTCCGTGTAGTCACATTGTCTCTGTTTTCCATGTTGGAAGATTTTCCTGGACATTGTTTTAAAAGGTACCCATGATTTTGTTTTTATTCAGATATGGTGAGTTCTAACAGAGCAGAAGATAATTACCAGTGATAAGATAGTTGGTTATTCATAATTTCCAAGAGGAGGGGGCATGCCATAGCATGTAGGGCCACATGAAGAATCACCAGTATCAGCCAGGAGGCAGAATTAATGAGAGGGAAGTGTGGGCAAAAGCCTTTATTGTGGTCCTTGGATGTTGTGTCATAGAGAATCTATGATTAGACACAATATAGAGAAAAACAAGTTGGCATGTTTCAGAAAGTGATGAGTGAGAAATACACTTTAAAGTATTTATTAATTATGGCAGCAAGGTTTACCCTTTCCTGATTAACATAGACCCAATATCTCCAGCAAATAATTGTCTAGTTCCCTAAGATGAATATGCCTGGTTGCTAGCATTTGATAACAAGAGCGTGGGGGAATAGGTAAGAGATCTTCTCTTGCTGCAAAGGTGACAAAGGGGGTTTAGAGGTGTGTAATTATGTAGTGTAAAGATGCACATCACCTCTTTTATTCAGTCTCATGCTTCATATTACCCCCAGTATTTGGCCTTCTCTGTGTTCTGCTGGGTTTGCTTCTCTTTGTCATCTCTCTGTATAAGCACTTAGATTTCAACTTCTACTCTTCCACCAGTTACCACTTTTCTCTTCTCTTTCCATTTTCCTATTTGGGTATTGCTCACTTACATTTGTATTCTCTTTGCCTTTATGGATTACACTTTTTCCCCCTTTTACTGACTTTTGGGTACAAGTACAGAAGACAGAGACCATAAAAATGCATGCTGAATTAATCATATTTATCTGGAAGTTTGCTTTCATTTTCAATACCCGGGTTACCATTTTTGGTTTCAGATGGGACTTCTTGCTCTATATATCGTATTTCTGGTGATCTTTGTGGCTATTACTGACCCTCATGATAACTTTCAGGTCTTCGACAAATTCCGACGCTTGAACGTATGTATCTCTTGCCAATCAGATGTGTCTGTGGGAAAGGCTATCCTGTTGAGTGTGATGGCCTAACCTATGAGATTTGTATCGCCCAACATCCCAACATATGCCTATTGGTCCAGCATCTATCTGAACTCTCTCTAACTTTTCTAGTCCATGAGCCCCTTCTGGTCCATGTTCCAGTAAATCTGACACAAAATACTTTCCAAAACTTCTGTGGGCATGAAATACCCTCTGCCTGGCATGTCTTGCCCTATTTTATATACCTGGCGAGCTTTTACTCAGCTATCAAGACTAACGCAAGTGTTCACCCTTGTTCTGTTTTGCTGATGGCTTTCCTGCTCTTACCCTTAGGTAGAGGCAGAATTTATTTTCTATGCCCCAAATCACCTTGCACTTATTTCCAGTATGTAGCACTGACTGACTGATTAATTTTTACTGGTCTGTTTTGACTTTAAGGGCAGTGAGTTATTTATCTTTGCATCCCAGTGGTTAGAATTGTCCTTGCCACACAATAAGCACTCAGAACATCTTTGCTGAAAATACTCAGGACACATTTTTCCCCCATTCTTCTGCTGCTTTAGAAAGTCTGAAACATCCAGAACCCAGGTCTCTTGGCATTTCTCTTGGAGAGTTCTGGGAGAGGAGAAATTGTGATTCTCATTAGAAGCCATTTATTCTCAACCCGCAAATTTTCCCTAATTAACTAAATTCTCTCAAGCTGAAAGGAATATATATTCCAACCCTAAAATATTCTCCTGAAGCACATTTCCCCTTCTCCATGCTTCTTCCTCCTCTTCCTTTTTTCCTTTCTTTTCTTTATTTTCCGAACCCTATAAAATAGCACTGTTCAGGTGAGTTTAAAAAAATAAAAAAAAGCAAACCTGATCCTCTCTCTTGTTGGAGAAATGGCTGTGTCTAACACTGGGTTCAATCCTCTGAGCTTTATGCAGGATAAGGGGATTACCCAGTCTCTCGACTAGCATAGAGAATAGTGGATGGCACTTTTTCCCAGAGTAAATACTCCAAATGAGTGCAGAGGGGACGTTGTCTCAGCAGGATGCTAACGGCTTCAGCATACCTGCTATGTCTTCTTCTTTGCTTTGGGAGAACAATGTCTGATAGTTCAAGCCAGAGAGATTTAATATTGCAGAGGTAAACTCAGCTACTTTAAACCTGAGTCAAGGTGAAATCAGGATCTTGGGCCTGTCAGCTTGCTTTTGGTGTTTAAGTGAATGTCAGTGAATACATTAGAGAGGGCCACTCTTTAAAAAACAAAACAAAACAAAACAAATCAAAACAAAGCAAAAAACAAAACAAAAAACCCTCCTTGAATGCTAAATGTATTGCAAAAAGAGAAGATTCTATTTTATCTATTCTACTTAATCTTTTTTATCCCTAATTTTTAATAACATAAAGTATAAAACAAACACTTTAACCCTACTAAGAGCATATGATTATAAATTTATTATAACCATATACACAAAATGCACTTGAAACTTGAATGGATAACTTTCAGTTTATACTTTTAAATAACATGAGAAAGTAAATCAGAATAATATACTTTGTGTTGATAATAATACCTAAAAATGGGCCTTAAAATAATATACAAACCTTTTTAAGGGCTTTTTAAATTTATTTTTTAAACTGAAGTATAGTTGACACTCAATGTCACATTATTTTCAGGTGTACAGTATAGTGACTGGACAATTGTATATATTGTGCTGTGCTCACCACAAGTGTAGCTGCTGTCTGTCACTGTACAACCCTATTACAATGCCATTAACTGTATTCCTATGCTGTTCCTTTCATCCCCATGACTTATTTATTCCATAACCAGAAGTCTATAACTCCCACTCCATTTCACCTATTTTGCCCACCATCCTCCTTCTGGCAACCACCAGTTTGTTCTCTGTATTTATGGGTCTTTTTCTGTTTATTTGTTTTGTGTTTTTGATTCTATATATAAGTGAAATCATATGGTATCTGTCTTTGTCTGACTTACTTTGCTTAGCATAATACCCTCAGGCCCATCCATATTGTTGCAAATGACAAAAATATCGTTCCTTTTTATGGCTGAGTAATATTCCTCTGTGTGTGTGTGTGTGTGTGTGTGTGTGTGTGTGTGTGTACATGTGTATCTCACATCTTCTTTTTTTTTTTTTAAGATTTTATTTATTTATTTGACAGAGATCACGAGTAGGCAGAGAAACCCACAGAGAGAGAGGAAGGGAAGCAGGCTCCCTGCTGAGCAGACAGCCCAATGTGGGGATTGATCCCAGGACCCTGAGATCATGACCTGAGCTGAAGGCAGAGGCTTTAACCCACTGAACCACCCAGGCACCCCTATCTCACATCTTCTTTATTCATTCATCTATTGATGGACACAGGTTGCTTCCATATCTTCACTATTGTAAATAATGCTGCAGTAAACACAGGGGTGCATATATCATTTTGAATTAGTAGTTTTGGTTTTTTGACTAAATACTCACTAGTGGAATTACTGGATTATGAGATATTTCTATTTTTAATTTTTTGAGGAACTTTCATACTGTTTTCCATAGAGGTTGCACCAATTTACATTTCCACCAACAGTGCATGAAAGTTCCCTTTTCTCCACATCCTCACCAACACTCGTTATTTCTCATCTTTTCGATGATCGCTGTTCTAACAGGTGCGAGGCAATATCTCATTGTGGTTTTGATTTGCATTTCCCTGATGATTTTATTCTACTTATTTTTTTTTTTTAATATTTATTTGACAGCACAAGCAGGCAGAGAGGCAGGCAGAGAGAGAGAGGGGGAAGCAGGCTCCCTGCTGATCCCAGGACTCTGGGATCATGACCTGAGGCGAAGGCAGAGGCTTTAACCCACTGAGCCACCCAGGTGCCCCTATTCTACTTATTCTTAATGAATTAAAGTTTTATGTGAAAGAGGAGACATGAATGAAGATAGAAACTAAAGCAGAATTTACAAACTCAGATGTCTTCAGATGACAGACATGACAGACAAGCGACTTAAAGGCGTGAAGTCACAAGGTATGATACTAGCAAGGGGTGGACTCTGAGGGAATTGGTGAGTGTTTCACTGAAAGACATACAATTCAAACTTTTGAAAAGCACTTAGCAGGCTATAGCCCATAGTCTCTGAGGGTGGGATTTCTGAACTAAGATGATACTATCAAATCAGGCATGTGATAAGTATTAGTGAGGTCTGGTTAAAAGCAAGAATCCCAGGGATAGCCCCAGAACTTCTAAGCCAGAATCATCAGAAAAACGTTCTGTGAATATCTATCTATCTACCTACATACCTATTTTTCTACTATCTATAATCTGTCATCTATTTATCTCTATCTACTATTTAATTATCTATTACCCAAGTGATACTTTTGACTGGGAAATCTTGGGAGCTTTGAATTACAATGCATAGTGTGATGCTCTGTAGCTAAATGCAGAGCTATCAGATTGGGGAAGATTAAAGGCCAAATGATAGGCTGATATAGGATGAGTGTTAAGAGATGGAAGTGAGGTCAGGGAGGATATCCTGAGGGAGAGATGTGAATGCTGTGAATATCTTGAATGCAGTCAAGGAGATGGATAGGGCTATGGTTACATTATGCATGTGAGCCAGTGGGTTTGCTAATATTTCCCTGGTCCTAGGGACTGGTTTGAGATGTTAGAACACGATGAGTAGAACTGCGTTTGAATGTGTTTTGTCCCTACTGAAGACTTGCTTGGGATAGGGAAATGGAGTCTTCTGCTGATAGACCAACTTGTTTTTCGAATGCCTCAGTTGTCATAAGGTCTGTTTGCCATATTTCTGGATAAAAAGATTCCAAAGTTGTTCTAATTTATATTTTTCATTTATAAAGGTCATTGACAATAGATCACTTAATCTGCCAACTTTTGAAGGGAAAATAAAATTCCATCATGAAAAATCGATGGCTTTCTCTGCACCTTAGTGAAATGTCATGTAGGTGTTAAGACTAAGATTAAAAAAATGACCCTACTACAACTTGGCATATCAAAGGTAGAACAGTTGTCAAGCTATAATCACCTGTTACTTTGCTGCACAAAAATAAAGTAAGCTTATGATAAATGTAAGGGAAAATTAAACAAACATAGTATGGTAAATAAAAATATTAAAAATACTTGCTTTATAGATTCCATAGATAAAGTGCATAAACACAGATACTGTCTGATCAGGCTTGAAAAGTTCAACATTTTGCTTTGGTAACAATGGAAGTATTGGATAGTGGGAATAGAATTAAAAAGATTCAAGCTGTGGTTTGTTATTGGTAATGACTAATGATAGTGCTGCTCAGAACAATATGGTTATTAATAACGCTATGCAGGCTTTTGTCCATTACTAAAGCTACTGCTGTTAAGCACTAAAAAATGTCAGCTACTATTCTAGTAAATACCACTTTGGTATTTCTCTCTCTCTCTCTCTTTTTTTTTTTACAACAACCATCTGAGTAGTCTTATTACTTTTATGTTGAGGAGAACTGTGACTCATACGGGTGGAGCTAAGGTTTGCAAAAATCAGTCTGACCCCAAAACTCCTATTTTTCACCAACTGACTGCCAAAATCAGCAAGTAGTTGATTAATTGCCTACCATGAGCAGGTTACTATGCAAGGTATCAAGATATAAAGTAAGGATCTGGGAATATGAATGGAAATGATGATGAATAAAAATGTAAAATGGGATACAAAAGCTATGCAAGCAGTAAAGACATTACATGTCAGGAAAAGTCAGTGGAAGGAGTTATCATTGAGGAGGAAGGACACACTTCATTGATCCATCCTGGAGGGAAACACGGGATTTGGGCAAGTAAAATGACAAGAGGGGTGAGTGGGGTGTGATGTGGTTTTCGAGGATTAACCTGACTTCAGTGAGAGAGTGAATTTTTCCTGGAGCAGGTGAGCGGAGAGATGCCTGAAGGAGTTTATTGCTACCGCCTCCTTCCTATGTCCACATATTGTGGTGATGATAATCTAGAAAAGTGAAAATGAAAAGAGAGGTTGTGGAAACATTAAATTATCAGCCTTGCATACTTAACCTCAGCTTAATCAAAAACATAAAGAGCAGATATTACTATCCCTGGCTAATGGCTATAAATTAAGAACCTTGGAAAAAGGGGGACTATAGACATAGGTGCATTGGGGGGACAAGCATGCAGCTAGCCATTATTTATTGTTAGATAAGAACAATACCAGTATTTGAATACCTGTCACTAAAAAATTTATTTGATAAGTATTTATTTGTATCCTATCACTGTGAAGTTATAATTCTAAGACTCTTTACTAATCAGGGGAAAGACTTTTCTTACAACAAAGAAAAAATTTAAATAGTTCTCCAAACTGTACACACATAACCTTTAGACTAGAATGTATATTGTAAGAAGTGACATTTACAAGAACATTGCTATATAAAATTGTGTTCACTTAAGGTTATAAGCTATATCGGTATACCAACTTGGCATTTATTGATTTACTATAGAATTAGCTGCTTTACTATGGTTTAGCTTTGGTAACTCAACCTGGATAAAAGCTCTGTGGATATTTTCTTAATAGACAGATAGCTAAAGGCATATATTTCCCTTGAAAACAAATTCACAAATAGAATGCAGCTTCTTACAGACCGGTTTTTAGCCACAACTCAGAATTTGTTGTTGGAGTGGAATAGATTCTGAAGACCTAGGAAGGATGAATGAATGTGTGATTCACTGAATTTAAGCCAAATGTGCCCTGAGTTTCCTTCACATG
Organism: Martes martes; assembly: GCF_963455335.1. Taxonomy (NCBI): domain Eukaryota; kingdom Metazoa; phylum Chordata; class Mammalia; order Carnivora; family Mustelidae; genus Martes; species Martes martes. The sequence goes on along the minus strand of NC_137893.1, from coordinate 31,258,000 downwards.
GTGACCCATTCCCAAGATCTCTGTCCATGCACTAGAGGCAAAATGACCTGTATAGGGGCTCAAGGTCTTATGCTGACTGCTCAACTCATCAATGTGGATAAGTTTTTGGAGAAACCTTTGAATAAATGTTGTGATATCTTGAAAAGTTTTCTGAGGTCTGATGAAGTTCTAAAATGACATAATTCTTTGATTCTTTCATCTTCTTGGGACCACAGAATATATTCAAAGGGTAGTTGTTTGGGGTTCGAGAGCAGCCCAATGGCACAAAATTGAGTAGAACTAACTCAGTCACTTACAGAGAAGGAGACCATGGTTCTGTCACTGTGCTTAACTGATGGCTTCCAACTATATCTGACAGTTCAAAAAAAGACATTACTGGATTCTCAAGACTCTTAGCAAAATCTCTGATTGCTCAGGCGATAATATTATTAGTTCCTAGTTTAAATCAGAGTAGATTAAAAAAATGCCTTTGGAGAAGGTAGTATCGTCATTTTATCAAACTTAAAAGAATCTTTTTTGGTATTATATTTACCAAATTGAGCATTTCACGCTCAACTCCAAACACATTTAGACTTGGTTTCAATAGTTTCAGGGCCCACATGTGTCTCAGAGGTAATTTAATACCATATTTCATTTAATGTTCACTTACATGGTCTGTTTTTTGGCCACACTTTGTTCTAAATTGATTCAGAAGAGTTAATCTTCAAACACTCTTACCTCCTTCTGCCAGCTGGTCTCTTTGTAGGTTCTTTAGACGATATTGGGCTGGTAAAAATAAAGGTCTTATTTTGTTAAGTGGCTACTCTATCATCAGAAGATCAAAACAGACTCCAGTCAATTTTCAGGCCTATTGGTTAAATCTTCTTGTGTAGCTATCTGAGAGTTCTAAAACTCAGGAATAATTTATTTGGTTAAAGTTTCTTTACCTGTAAAAAGTAAAATATTTATAAATACATTTACAGCATTTCATTTGTAGTATTCATTTGTAAATTACTAAACTATAAGGAATAAGTGGAGAAACATGGGCAATGAAGGTAATGATAGTCTCTATTAGTCGGGATTCAGTCAGGAAAATAGAAAGGACTAGGTATTTCAAGCAGAGAGGGATCAATGCAGGGAGCTGATTGATAATTTGTTGGAAGGATGGAGGAGCAAATCAGAAAAGAATATGTTACCCAGACATCAGCTGCCACCCCTGGTGCTGCTACGGCCGCTGCTGCTGTTGGAGCCCTGCTCTTGCTTCCAGAAGTTCTTATTATACCAGGAGGTAAGAAGAGGTGAGATGTTTTCATTGAGTAGCCAGGAATCCAGAGATGAGAAAGCTGTGCAGAGAGAGATAGAAGAAGACTCTGAAGATGGACTGGGAAATGATGGCTCTGTAATTTCTTGTAAATGAGAAATATTGAAGGAAGTAGACTCAATGATGACTGGGACATAATAAATTTTTTACAGAAATTTGTTGAATCAAGGACATTGTAGCCCACCTCAAGAACTTGGGAAATTAATTTCTTTTGATACTATAATCAGGATGGATGTTCTATTTCACCAGTTAGATGTACTTCAGTTATAAAATGCAAGCCCTCTCACATGCCCAAAGTCTAAACTTTTCTTGGAGTTTCTCTTTGTAATTCAAAGCATCATTACTGGGTTATGAATTAGTCCTTGTTATTTATCTGCTGCAAGTGTTTAGGAAAGAAGGAACTCTGGCGTCCTTGGAGACCATCATGTCCTTGAAGTCCACACACCTGAAGGGCAGTTCTTTCTGCTGGGCCCTTCTGTCTCTTGCCCTTGTTTTCTGGAAATCCTTCCTTCTTGGACTATCCTTTTTCTGTTTTATCCTATGTATCGGTCCTGAAAAATGGGCAGAATGCCACACATAGGCCATCTCATGGTAGAACTGAACATTCATGGTAGAACTGAACCTAATATATTGACATAGAAACAAAGGCTATGAAATTGAATCCTTGTTTTCTTATTTTCGGGGAGGCGGGTGACTGGGAGCTGGATCTGTGTAGAATGCAGGAATCAACCGTTGAAACTGGCTTGATTAAGTAGTTAAGCCGCATAGCTATTTGTCTATTTTCCCCTTCACTAAATTGGCCAGCTGTTTGACAGAACGGAGTGATTAATTAAATAAAAATGTCTATTTGAGCACTTCATTCTACTTCTCTTTGTTATTTGAAATGTATTTTTATTACAACCAGTGAATTACTGAATACTAGTTTAGACATAGTTTGCTTTGTATGACAAGATAACCACTAGAGCTTAATATTTTTCCAAAGATTATCCAAGATATAAGGCTTAAAATGCAGTCATTGACATTTATGATTTTCTTTATACCCTTCTGTTAATCAGTCACTTCTTACCAACTCTTCTAAGTCTAATCTTTTCCCAGTATTTGTCCCCCATAATGTCTCAGTCTTCTCTTTACTTTTGCTTGGCTCTACTTTGGTTCTATAGGGTGATTACAATGCCTACCTGTGAACACCTAGATCTGTTCTGCATCCTTTCAATGGTGGAGGAACAGGACTTAAGGTTTATCATTAGGGAAAATAGGAAATGTCTTAGTTTCATGACTCCCAATTAAGAGCTCTTTCTTTTGTACAGTTAGTGGGGTTGGATGTAAACTTGAAGGTCTATTGCAATTGAAGGAAAAATAGAAAAATGTTGAGTGTGTTTAATTCTGTTCGCTAAGCATACCACCTTCCAGTAAATGACCACAATATCCCCCCCCACCCCACCCCACTAAGTCTCTCAGGAATTGTCTGAGTGGCTGAATGATCTGAGGAAAAATTCCAGCTACACTGGGGCCAATGTACAAGATGAAGTTTACTGTAGTTGATGCATCTCACAGGTTAGTCTGTGAAGTCTGTAATTTACCATGAGACTCCAAATTAAATGCATGGCCATGATGCATGAGAATTTATTGTTGAGAAATGGTGTGATATGAACAAAGAAGATAATCAAGAAGGTGGTTGCGGGGTTTGGCAGAAATCTCTTTACTAGGGACGGACAGGCAGAGGTAGAGTGGGGAGCACAGTTGGCTAACATCAGAGACTCAGTCAGGCAAGTCCGGGATGGTGATCTAGGAGCTTAGATTCCCAGCTGTGCTTTAGGCAACATTTGGCACCTTGTGTCTAAGACAAAAAGGCAAGATGAACATGGCAATGGAGAATATATGTGCATGCCCTTGTTTTATCTGTGAGAGTTTTACATGAATAATTCACACTATAGGTAGTCCATTTCTAGATAACTGGGACTTGGTTGTTGAGAGAAGTTGAGAAGGCATGCTGTATATGTGGTATTTTATGTTTCCTGAGTCTGTGTTTTGACCTGGGCTCAATTGTTGTCATCAGAAATAAATTACCATTGACATTTCATTCTTAGTCACAATTCAGAAATCTTATTCTGTGTTCTTGAAAAATCTTTGGTTTGGCAAATAAGAATTGGCAGCTACTATCTATAGAAATCCATTCCTTTAAAGTGAAGTTGACAGCACCATTTAATTAAGTCCAATTTTTTCTACACGGGAGAGTTGTGAAGATGAATGAAGTAATTTAAAAACATTTCTTTGGGGGCGCCTGGGTGGCTCAGTGCGTTAAAGCCTCTGCCTTGGGCTCAGGTCATGATCTCAGGGTCCTGGGATCGGCCCCCCGCATCAGGCTCTCTGCTCAGTGGGGAGCCTGCTTTCCTCCTGCCTCTCTGCCTACTTGTGGTCTCTGTCTCTGTCAAATAAATAAATAAATAATCTTTAAAAAAAAAAACACCAAAAAAAATGTCTTTGGTAGCATATGGTAGAAAAAACTTTTAAAAATATTATCATGTCCTGATTTTGGTGATAGGGACATTATATTTTTCTTAAACAAATGGGAATCTATCATTTATTGATCTCTATCTATTCTCTAATCTATAAAAGAATGTCTTTCAAATATACTTGATTTTGACCTAGAATAAGAAATACAATTTATACTACTGCATGTATGTGGACACACAACATACACACATATATGCAAACTCTATATGTTCTGTTAAGTCAGGGGAGAGGAAAAACAGCTGGTTGAGAGCCACCACTAACTTGGTCTCATGGCTCTCTGGTTGTGACCTGTGCCTTGAAAAACACTATTAGTAATATTTTATATAAACAGATAAGCAATAAAAAAGCCATATGCTAAAACCCTTTATAGTAATAATTTAAAACAGAGCACGAGTCTCAAAAAAGTGTTTGACTAGAGTAGAATTCTTTTCTTTAGGGATCTAGAGGTAGTGATAGGAGTCTATAACATGTTACCTTTGAGTTCATCCTAATTGAGCCCTGTCTTCCCCATGGGTTTCTAACTGAACTTTCTTTATTGCTGTGAGTGATGTATAAATTAGCAGGCTAATTCCCATATCTAGTCCACGTGCTATTTTTGATGAATAATAAGATTATTTTAAAAAATAAGTATTTATAGGGGCACCTGGGTGGCTCAGTGGGTTAAAGCCTCTGCCTTCCGCTCAGGTCATGATCTCAGAGTCCTGGGATCGAGCCCCACGTCGGGCTCTCTGCTCTGCGGGGAGCCTGCTTCCTCCTCTCTCTCTGCCTGCCTCTCTGCCTACTTGTGATCTCTGTCTGTCAAATAAATAAATAAAATCTTAAAAAAAAATAAGTATTTATAGATATTGAAGTTATCTCACATGTGTTTTTGCATCCGTATGCATATTTTTTTCCCTAGAAAACAACCACACACTCAGTTCTACACCCCCTCCCATTGTTACAAGAATCTAGATGGCAGGTTGGAAATCCCCGGAGACATTTGCCAATGTTGACATTGGGACATTTCTCCAAGTCAAAACCGACAATATCTCTGCTCATTTGCTTAGCTTTGTCAAAATGATTGGCCAGTTTTGTGGAAATAGGCTGACTTTATACTCTAATGATTGTCCACATGGAAACTAACTACCATCTCTGTTTCCCCAAATTAGGAGAATTACTATGTACTTTTTAAAACGTAAATGCTGCCTTCATTTTTAGGGAGCACTGTGTATTCAAAATCTCACACTGTTTCAGCAAGAAATCTGTACAAAGCAGTGACATGCTGTTTTGATTATGTCTCAAGCTCATCCTTTTAAGAAGGCTGAAAAGTTGTTTCAGCAGATTTCCTGCAGGTGTGCCTGATTACCTGGGCTCCCCTGTTTCAGAAAGATAAATGGAAAACTTAGATCTTCATGAAATAAGGGCTGGAGGGAGAAATTCTGCAGTGAACTGTCTTAAAAAGCAAAGAGCTTCTTATCCCTAGAAATCTTTAATCATTGATTTGGTGACTGCTGTTGGAGATATTTTGGAGAGGATGGTGATGTAGGATTTTAAGGCTTGTGGGCTTAAATAGTCATATCCAATTGGGAGCTTATATGAGTTGAAATTATGTGAAAAGATTGACATACTAGGCCTTAGGATCTATTGAATTTTCAATGACATACACATGGGTTGGTACCCATGTAAGCCTGGCACCCAGTGTTCTAAGTTATCAGTGGTTAAGTTTGGGTTCAGCATGACAGCATCTTCAGAAAAGCTTGTGCTAGATTTATTCTTTAACTTAAAAACACCAATCACTATTCTTCAGCCATTTCTTCTTTGTGGGATGCCAAACTCTGGATTTGAAGAAAAGTTTTTAAAGTTTAAAGACTAGGGAATCCAGATAGTGTCAAATGTGAAAAATCCTTGAAGAACATCTCATGATTCTTAACAATTTTGGAAATCATAGGTCTTTTCAGACTCTATCCAGAAAAGTGCACATTGAACTTGATAGGCTCAGAGGACTCGCCCCAGATTAAGAATACTTGTAAGGAAAAATATAAACTTTCTAAAGTCTCATATTTTCACTTCTTAGGGATTGCCAGAACACACCAATTACTCAAGTTATTCTCATGGGGCCCTGAATCCTTTTCTGAAAATTAAATACCTTGACAGAAGTAATAAATACCCTCTTCCACCCAACAATTACTATGAGTTATGTTTACACTAAAAGTCATCTCAGAATTGAAGAGGGGTTCATAAAGCCCTAAAAGCAGTAGAAGAAATCAAAGTAAAAAGGCGAATGGATGACTATATAAAATGAAAGACTGTTCATCAAAGAAAACTATAAACAAGAGTAAAAGCAAAATGAGAAATTGTGGGAAAATAATTGCAATAAATATCTAGAATATAAGTTGCTTTTAGAATCAAAAAGAAAAATGCTAAATACCAATGTAACAAATGGTCAGAGTATGTGAAAATATGATTCTTTTAACAGTAGTTATTGAGTCATTACAGTGTGGGAGAAAAACACCCTTGTCCTCAAGGGGCTTAATTCACAGTAAATGAAATACAAATGACCAATTAACATGTGAAAAATGCCCAACTTCACTTCATAATGGAAGAAATGTGCAAAACTATTGAGAAACTGTAAGAATGGGTTAGCATCAGAACGGCCATCTCAAAGGCTGGGAAGCCATTTTACTGAGTTGAGGGAAGAGGGACTAGGGGAAGCTTGAAAAACAAGTTTTGGAAAACAAGCTTGAAAAATAAGTTTCGAACAACAAGTTTTGAAAAACAAGTCAATCATAAGCACCAGAATGTGGGCAGCTGCGACACAGACCAGATGCATTGGTAAAGAGCTTATCTCACTAAACTACCAGGGAGTGACGCAAAAGTAAACCGTCAGAGTGTGGCGCCAGATATGAATGTAGCTATGGAAAATTACTGTGTGTTAAGTGCTTTGAAAATACTATATAAACCCTTGGCTTTGAGTACTCGGGGTCCTTGTTGAAACCCGCTGCGCCGGGCAGATACTTGGACCCCAGCTAGTTGGAAATAAACCTTGATGTGTGACTTGCATTATCGTGAGTGTCCTCTGTCCATTTGAGGGTTGGTCGACTCCGTACCCTAACAAAACAACATTGGCCTGTCATAATAGCAGAGACAAAAAAATAATACTGAATATTATTGAAGAGATGGGAAATAGATGCTCTTATCTATTGCAAGTAGGCATAGTGACAACTTTTTGGACAGTATCTTGTCAACATGTATTCAGTTTTAAAAACTGGGTACTCCTTGATCTATTTATTTCTCTTCTATATATCTGTTCTCAAAAAGTAGTTAAAAACTCAAATACCGGGGCACCTGGGTGGCTCAGTGGGTTAAGGCCTCTGCCTTCGGCTCGGGTCATGATCCCAGGGTCCTGGGATCGAGCCCCATATCGGGCTCTCTGCTCAGCGGGGAGCCTGCTTCTCCCTCTCTCTGCCTGCTACTCTGCCTACTGGTGATTTCTCTCTGTCAAATAAATAAATAAAAATCTTTAAAAAAAATAATTGCTTAAAAAAAAACTCAAATACCTACACACAAATTCCACTGTAGTATTAGTTATAACTAAAAAATACAAAACCAAACCAAACCCTAGGAGTAACCTAAATTCTATTTAAAAATATACACCATGGTCCAATATGTGTTAAAATAACATATACTTAGGGAAAACTAATTTAGAAAACACTGTGATTTTCATTCTGTTTTTTGATTTTATATTTCTAAGTTTTCTATCTATATTCTTTTTTTTTTTTTAAGATTTATTTACTTTAGAGAGAAAGTGCAGGGAGGTAGGGGGAGGTGATGAGGGAACAGAAGGCTGGCTGAGGACAAATCAAAAGCTGACACCCTGCAACCTTCCCCTACCCCCACTCCTGCATGGGACATTTGTGACATTCTTTAGGCATCTCCCACCTATCTTAATGTTAATACCTTGCTAGAGGGAAAATGGCCTCCAGTGTCTTGGTATCTTGTAGGTCCTCTTTAGCATATGAAAGTTCTATTGAAACCTCCCTTTTCCTTACCTCCCCAACCCCATGTACAGAACCTGCCACCCCTCACAACCCAGGGGCAGCAGCTCTTTCTGCCCACAGTCCTGTCCCTGTGCTTTAATAAACCAGCATTTTGCCCCAAGATGTCTCAAGAATTCTTTCGTAGTCATCGGCTCCGGACCTCACCCCACTGAACCTCACTTATATTCTAAAACCTCATGGTGGGGGGGTGGGGAGGGTGGAGGTGTGGGGGTGGGGGTTGGGCCGGGGAGAGAAAATCTCAAGCAGATGCCGGATTAAGCGCAGAGCCTTGCACAGGGCTCAATCTCACAACACTGAGATCATGACCTGAGCAGAAATCAAGAGTTGGATGCTTAACCAACTGAGTCCCTAGGTGCCCCTCTATATTATTTTTCTAATGAAATATTATTATAATAAAATATTAGCAATAATTATCTTGGGCTGCTGAATTTAAAATGATTTTTATTTTCTTTTGAAGAAAATTACTTATTTGCTTCTCAAATTCTCTATATTGAGCAGTTTTATATTTTTTCTAAATTCAGAGAAGAAACAAGCATTATTTAAAAGCAGATCTCGACAGCAAGAATATATTCAAATGCCTGTCAAGTTATAATAATTCTATGGAGGCAAGAAAGAATATTCATGTAGAGAAGACACTTGGTAGAACCAGCCATCTTTAGAACATGTAGTTATTTGCTTGATAACATTTATGGGATTTTGATTCATTGGAAAAGAAGACAGAATTGAGTATTTTCTGCTTGATATCTGATGTTACTATATAATTTTGAAAAGGTTATACTTTGAACTTTCAAATGTTCTTAAATGTACTAGGCAGTTTTGAAGTTTAGAAATTGGTTTACAGAGGTCTAAGCTTTAAGTTAAGCACTTGCAACATTTATCAAATATTGTTCTCATAGCTTCACAGTAAGGCATTTGAAACCACATTAAATCCTTTTATCTCATTTACTTACATTTTTTCACAATAAATCTTAAGAAGTGCAAATCAGATGCCTTTTAGAAAATCCTAGCTGAAACCTAACTAAGGCAAAATGTCTGCAAGCATTTTAATACACAAGTGCTATACCAGTGCTTTATTGCTACATTCAAAATAAAAAATGAAAAGAAGTTTAAAGAGATTAGTAACATATTTCAATCACACGTCTTTTCATAGTTTATATGAGAAATCTTCCTATATGTTAACATTTAGATATATATCTTTCCATGCCCACATATGACTATGGATACACAAACACACACACCAAACAGACACCCCAGCATCTCTTCAAGTATTCTTTGTCTCCTTTTCTTATTTATTTATTTATTTATTCCATCAATTGATTGCTTCCCGGACATTTGTTATGTGATAGATACTTAAGTATAACCAATACCAAGATGGGTTAGATAGTTTTGATTTGAGGAGCTTGCAAATGTAGTGGAAAGGACAAGTACCTAATGCTGTTATAACAGAGGACGCCACAGAGTAGTATGTACCAACAAGGAAATGATTAATTTGTCTTGCTTTGGGGGTGAGAGTGTGAAGAAATAACAATTACACTGGGGTGAAGGGCAGGAGCTTCTTAGGTGGAGAAGAAAAGAGTATTCTAGGTAGCAGGAATGGCACATAAAAAAACTCCGGTTTGTGAATGTGTATTCCTTGTATAGGACTGACCAAATTGTAGGGTGAGCAAAGGGGAATGGCCCTTGGGGTTCAATTGTGAAGGGCTTTCTAGACCAGGCTTTATTTAAGCCTCAATCACAGTGACCTGGGACCTGACCATTATCAAGCTTCAAGGCCAAGGGTCATCTTCTCCTCTGCCTGATCTAATATCCCAGAGGGTTCTATTTGGAAATGCAAATAAGGCCTCCTCGGGGCAGAAAACAATCCTCCATTCCTGCTGAGGAAGTGCTTTGCCTAAGCCCATTTTTCTTTCCAGGTATACCTTCTTCAGAATCAAATAGTAAACAATGCCCAGAGTGCTTTCACAAGACCTTCTCATTTGCGATGACCCAAGAAACCCAGCTTTGTTAATAAGCACTGAACACCTACTCAGTCTGGCAACTGGGTCAAAATGTTAATTACTATCCAATAGCCACATTTTTTTTTCTCTCTTCATTTGCTTTTTCACCTCCTCAGAGACTTTAATCAAGTTTGAATTTTCCTCACTGCTGAGACTAGTGTAGTGTTAAAAATAAGTTAGCCCTTTGCCTGTCTCCTGGGCACCTATAATCTCAGGCGTCATTAGCTTCTCTCCCTTTCCAAGTTAATTATATTCAGTGTGAGCTTGAATTTTCAAATCCATCTGCTTTCTCCATCTCTGGAGATAGCTTATTTATATCTACTATTTTAAATAGAAAAGAGATGGAACAACAGTTTCCTCATACTTTAAACGTTTTGGGTTTGATGAAATAGCCATTTCTTTTAAAATAAAATCAATGGGAGAGAATTTATTTCACAGCATCTCTATGTCTAAACACTGAAAAAAACTGTCCAGTACAACTAAGGTATGTCTCTGGTAGTCTCTTATCTAGGCACTTACCACAATTTATAATTATATATGTATTTCCACGTTCACATTTGTAATGCTAACTGGACTGTAAACTCTGTAAGGGCAGGAAAATGTTTTGTTCATCAATTTATACATTATGGGTATATATATATTATATATATGTTAGTATATAATCTGGAGTATGCTAGGTGCTCAATAAATCTTTATAGAATGAAGGAAGAAAGGAAGGAATCAAGGTTTATAATAACTGTAATACTTCAGAAGACCACAATTTTTTTTTTAATCACCAAGGGCCATTTTATTAATTTACTTTTATGAATGCTATTTCAGTTACCTATTGCTGTGGAACAAGTTTGTAAGGGCCTATTCAGCCAGAGCAGCCCCATCCCGGTTGAACTGCCATTTATGTAAAACATAAATTGACTCTGCTCCCCGCCCCCCAGGGGAACTTACTTAAAAACAAGTCCCGGAAACCAGTCCTAGGTAACAAAGTCCAAATACAAGGGTGGGTCAGGCCAGGTGGAGGTATTCAATCAGTGGGGGCGAATACTGTCTCCCTAGCTACCAAGCAGTATGGGCCCCACCCTTTGGGCACCTTTTGGGTGCCAATTCTCACTAAGGTGATAAGCTGGTTCAAATGTCTACTAGGGTAAATTGTAATTCAGTTGGTCACCTAGCATGACTGTGCAGCTTTCTCTGTGTGTTACAATTTCATTGGCTACCTGTGTGCGGCCAGGCCCAACCACATGGCCTTTGATCTATAAAAGTTAGTCTGTGAAACAGAGAGGGGTCATCCTCTCTGTAAGGGGCGTCCCCGACCAGTCTGTTTGACGGTCGGTTTGATTCTTTTTTTTTTTTTTTTTAAAGATTTTGTCTATTCATTTGACAGAGATCACAAGTAGGCAGAGAGGCAGGCAGAGAGAGAGGGGGAAGCAGACTCCCTGCGGAGCAGAGAGCCTGATGTGGGGCTCGATCCCAGGACCCCAGGATCATGACCTGAGATGAAGGCAGAGGTTTTAACCCACTGAGCCACCCAGGTGCCCCGGTCGGTTTGATTCTTGATGCTTGGTGCGAAATAAAGCTTTGCTTGACTCTTGCTTTGTATCAGTCTCCCTCCTTTAATCATGGATCCATTATTGGGGGACCCAATATTGGGGACCCAACAAGTTGCCCCAAAGCTATGACTAAAACAACAATAATTTATTATTTTTCACAATTCTGTGGATTGGTTGGGTGGTTCCTCTGTGGCTTTCATTTGGGTCACTCGTATGACTATAAATGCTGGACAGTCAGCTGAACTCTCAGGTCCAAGATGGTCTCACTCAAATCTGGGAGTTGGTGTTGGGTGCTTCAGTTCTCCTCCTCATGGCCTCTCACCCTCCAGTAGGCTACATTGGCTTTTTACATGGTGTCTGAGTGCAGGATTCTAAGAGGGCACAGATAGAAGCTACAAGCTCTCTTGAGGCCTATACTTTGGAATTGACACAGCCTCACTTCTGCCATAATCCATTGGTCAAAGGAAGTCACAAGGTCAGCACAGCTTCAAGGGGTGGGGGAAAAGACTCTACTTCTCAATAAGAGGGATTATAAAATGTCATTCATACATTTTTCAATTTGTTGAGTATTTTAAAGCGATGATAAAGAAGATGATGAGGGTGATGATGATACTAAAATAACAAGTATTTACAATAAGCAGTGTTCAAAGTGATTTAAGTATTTACAACTCACAAAAGAAGTATGAATTGGGTGATATCACCATCCTCAATTTATAGACAGGGAACAGGGTTAGAACAGTTAAAGAACTTGCTCAAAGTATTACACAAATTTAGATATGGAAACATAGGTTGACTAACTTTAGCCTATAGTTTTCCCCTCCTTCCCTTTCTCTGTACTCTTTATGAAGTAACTAATCCCTGCTATCTGGGTTATGCCTCTCCATGTCACCATCAATCCTGATTTAAGTAAGCATAGATTATTATTTTGGCTGGGTTGCTAATAAACAATAGAGTTGAGTAAATAAGTTGATGTGCAGGCACTGTTAACTACTACTGGTAGCCTGATTTTGATAATCTGTTAGAGAGTAGGGTCAGTCCTTTTTATTTATTTTTATCTTTATTATTATTATGAATGTCATTTAACCCTTTAGAAAATTGATTTAATGGGCACCTGGGTGGCTCTGTCAGTTAAACATCTAACTCTTGATTTTGGTTCAGGTCATGATCTCAGGGTTGTAAGACTGAGCCCCATGTCCGGCTCCATGCTCAGTGGGGAGTCTGCTGGAGATTCTTTCTACCTGCTCCTACCCTGCTCATGTGCTCCCTCTCATTCTCTCTCTCAGATAAATACATAAATCTTTAAAAAATAATAAAATTGTTTTAAGAACAGATAGACAGCAATTATTTAGTTAATACAGATTGCAACTGGTTCTCCTTTTGGGTTACTATTTCAACTGGTAACTTTCTCATAGGCTAGACATCTCAAAACAATTTTCTTTCTCTAGTCTTCTCCAGTCTGCATAACCAGCTTTATTTTTTTGGAAGGTTTCTCCTGTCTGTCTCCTCCTTCGCACTTCCATTGGGCATAACTTGTTGCAGTCAAAGTTTGGTCTATGGACCAGCAATATTGGCATCAACTGGGAACTTGTTAGATATGCAGAATCTCAGATTGCACCTAGAACTGCTAAATCAGAATCTGCATTTAAAAAGAGAGAAGACAAATAAAATTAGAAATGAAAGAGGAGACATTACAACTGATACCACAAAAATACAAAGAACCACAAGAACAATGAAGATGAACAATCATATGTGAAAAAATTATATAATCTAAAAGAAAGAGGTAAATTCCTAGAAACATACAACCTTTCAAGATTGAATCAAGAAGAAATAGAAAGCCTGAATAGGCCAATAATGAGGAAAGAGACTGAGTCAATTAAACAACAATAACATCAATAAACTCTTAACAAAGAAAAGCCCAGAACCAAGTGGCCTTACTGGTGAGTTGCACCAGTCAAAGAAGAATTAATATCAATCTTTCTTAAACGTTTCCGAAATTATAAGTGGAAAGAACACTTCCAAACTATCTTATGAGGCTAGTATCCCCAGATATCAAAGATACAACAAAAAAGCTACAGGCTGGGATGCCTAGGTGGCTCAGTTGTTAGCCATCTGCCTTCAGCTTAGGTCATCATCCCAGAGTGGTGAGATGGAGTGCCACATTAAGCTCCATGCTCAGTGGGGAACCTGCTTCTCCCTGTGCCTGGCACTCCCCCTGCTTATTCTCTCTTTGTCAAATAAATAAATAAATAAATAAAATCTTAAAAAAAGAAAACTATGGGCCAATATTTCTAATAAATTTAGATGCTAAAGTCTTCAATAAAATGCTAATAAACTGAATTCAACAGTACATTAAAAAGGTCGTACACCATAATTCAGTGGAATTTATCCCTGGGATGCAAGGATGGTTCAACATACATAAACTGATTGATGTGATATATTACATTAACAGAATGAAAGATAAAAACCACATGAACGTCTTAATGCAGAAAAAACATTTGACGATATTCAACATCCATTCAAGATAAAAATTTTCAACAAGATAGGTTTAGAAGGGTCTTACCACAACACAATGAAGTCCATATATAAAAGGTTGGCAGCTAGCATCATATTTAATGGTGAATAATTAAAAGCTTTTCCTTTAAGACTTATCAAGAACCACGGATACCCACTCTTGCTGCTTCTGTTCAACACAGTACTTAAAGTCCTAGCCAGAGCAATTAGGCAAGAAAAAGAAATAAAAAACACCAAATTGGAAAGAAGTCAAATTATCACTATTTGCAGATGACATGATCATATATGTGGAAAATCCTGAAGACTCAGCAAAAAACTGTTAGAACTAATAAATAAATTTAATAAAGTTGCAGGATACAAAATCAATATACAAAAATCAGTGGCATTTCTATACAGGAATGACAAACTATCTGAAAAGAAAATTAAGAAAATGATCTCATTCACAATACTAACTAAAAGAATAAGATAGGAATAAACTTAACCAAAGAGCTGAAGAGCTTATCCACTTAAAATATAAAATATTGATGAAGGATATTAAAGAAAACACAGATAAATAGAAATACATCCTTTGTACATGGATTATAAATAATATTGTCAAAATGTCCATTCAGTGAAATCACTGTCAAAATCCCAATGGCATTCTTTTCAGAAATAGAAAAAACAATTCTAGAATTCATATGGAAATACAAAAGACTCCGAATAGCCATGGCAATGTTGAGCAAGAGGAACAACCTGGAGGGCATCATACTTCCTGATTTCAAAATATATTTTAAAAACCACAGTACTTAAAATAGTATGGTACTTGCATAAAGATGGACATGTAGACCAATGAAACAGGATAGAAAGCCCAGACACAAATACAAATACATGCATTTATGGCCAACTGATCTTTGACAAGTGTGCCATAAACACAATGGAGAATGAATAATCTCTTTAATATACTGTTGGAAAAATTGGATATCCACATGGAGAAGGAAATTGGACTCTTCTCATACCATGTAGAAATAAGAGATAATTGATACAAAATCGACTCAAAATGGATTAAAGTCTTGGGGCGCCTGGGTGGCTCAGTGGGTTGAGCCTCTGCCTTCGGCTCAGGTCATGATCTCAGGATCCTGGGATTGAGCCCCGAGTCGGGCTCTCTGCTCAGCAGGGAGCCTGCTTCCTCCTCACTCTGTCTCTCTCTCTGCCTGCCTCTCTGCCTACTTGTGATCTCTGTCTGTCAAATAAATAAATAAAATCTTAAAAAAAATGGATTAAAGTCTTAAATGTAAGACCTGAAATACAAAACTACAAGAGGAAAACATAGGAAAAAATCTTTTGACATTGGTCTTGGCATTGATTTCATGGAGATGACACTCTAAGTGCACAGGTAACCAAAGCAAAAATAGACAAATGGTATTGTATCAAAGTAAAATGTTCCTGCTCACTGAAGGAAACAATAAACAAAATGAAGAAACAACTTACAGAACGGGAGAAATATTTTCAAACCATAAATCTTATGAGGTTAATATCCAAAAAATATAAGGAATTCAGCTTAATAGGAAGAAAATAACCTGATTAAAAAGTGGGTGAAGGACCTAAAGAGGTATTTCTCCAAAGAAGATACACAAATGGCCAACAGGCAGAGGAGAAGTTGCTCAACTTCACTAGTCATCAGGGAAATGCACATTGAAACCACAATGAGATATTGCCTCACACCTGTTAGAATAGCTATTACCACAAAGACAAAGGATGAATGTTGTCAAGGATGTGGAGAAAAGGGCAATCTTTGTACACCATTAGTGAGATGTAAATTGGTATAGCCATTATGAAAAATGATATGGTGATTCTTCAAAAAATTAAAAATAGAGCAGCCATACGTCTTAGCAATCACACTTCTGAGTATATATCCAAAATAAATGAAATCTGGAAGAGGTATCTGCACTTCCATGTTTTTGCAGCATTATTCCCAATAGACAAGATATGGAAACAACCTAAATGTCCATCAGAAGATGTATGGATAAAGAAAATGTAATACACACAGATGACACACAGATACAGGCTATGCATACATACACACAAGAATATTATTCAGCTTTTAAAAGAAGGAAATCCTGCCATTTGTGACTACATGGATGAACATGGAGGACATTATGGCAACTGAAATATGCCAGACACAGAAGGATAAATACTGCATGATCTCACTTAGGTGGAATCTAAAATAGTCAAATTTATAGAAGCAAGGAGTGACATTGTGGTTGCCAAGGGCTAGGAGGTGGGGTGAATGGGGGAGATGTTGGTCAGAGTACAAAGTTTCAGCTCTACAACAGGAGTAAATTCTGGAGATCTACTGTCCAGTATGCTTGGTTATAGTTAACAATATTGTATTGTATCCTTGAAGTTTGCTAAGTGGGTAGATCTTAAGTGTTCTCATAACGAAATAAATAAACAAACAAGTGATGGGTATGGTATGTTAATTAACTTAATTGTGGTAACCATTTCACAATTGATACATATATCAAAACTTCAAGTTGTATACCTTAAAAAATAGTATCCCTATTTGTCAATTACACTTTAATGTATCTGGAAAAAATCCTTTGTTAAAACTTGGGAGGGGCACCTGGGTGGCTCAGTGGGTTAAAGCCTCTGCCTTCAACTCAGGTCATGATCCCAGGGTCCTGGGATCGAGCCCCACATCGGGCTCTCTGCTCTGCAGGGAGCCTGCTTCCTCCTCTCGCTCTCTCTCTGCCTGCCTCTCTGCCTACTTGTGATCTCTCTCTGTCAAATAAATAAATAAAATCTTTAAAAAAAAAAAAAAAACTTGGGAAAGAAAGGGATCTGTATTTTAACTAGTATCCCCAAGCGATATGCCTGTGTTATAAATTTTGAGAGGCAGTGGCATAGTGAATAGATGAGAGCATCAGATCTGGGTTTGAGTTCTGAGTGCCCCTTGCCGGCTATGTAATCTGAGGCTGACTACCTCAAGCTCTGAGTTCCTCATCTATAAAATGGTGACAATAATGACAATAATAGTATGTAGCTTTGAGGGTTGGTGTGAGGATTAGATAAGATTATGCTCAATATCTGGCACATTTGGTGTACTCAACAAATGTTAGTTAAGCATACACTACTATTGTCATTATCTGGTTGACAGCAACTTTTCCTCCCATGGGACCATTGTGATGATTTCCTGCCTGCTTTTCTAGTTTTAGGCTCTCCCCATGCATCCCATCCTCTACTCCAGTGACAGTTATTTCCACCAGCAAATACCTGATTCTGATACTGCTCTCCTCAAAAAACTTCAGGGCCTCTCACTGCATTCATTAGCATTTTACTGCATTTCTGAGCCAAACTTCTTTGCAGGAAATTTACGGCCTCCTACCGTCTGAGTACAGCCCAGAGAGAAACGTGGAAAGGCCTGAGGTGGGAGCTTCAGAATTGTGCCCTTGTTTTAACAAGAAAAAGCTATTTGACTTTGTCTACCCTTCTTTGGGCTCCCATTTTTCCGATTCCTACAATTAAGCAGTTTGGTTAATAGTTTTACCAAGGTCTTTTGCATCCAGTGATTGAGGAGGCTGGAGCTGAAACCAGCTCTACTGCACACTAGGAATTCCAGAGTTTTGCACAATATTGAAAACTGAGGACAGGACCTCATTGCTTATGTCTTATTCCTGGAAATAAGTTTAGTCAGTCAGGAATTTTTTGATCACTGCCAACAAGTCTGCTGCATGGGCCCTCTCCATCTCCCAAAGGGAAATGAGATCATCTTCATGGGCAGACCTCCTGCCTTGACCTCTAAGGGAAAGTGGTCTTGCCTGGGAGAATCCTTTTCTTTTGTTAGTAGCTTTCTTGCCCCATCTCCTCTGTAAGGACCTTCCATTTTGTACAACTCCTCTGAGAGCCCTACTGTTTGCTAGATGGGACACTACCTGATTCATGACTCCTTTAATGAAGTCAATTAGATTTTTAAAATTTACTCAGTTGAATTTTTATTACTTAACAGGAATAAATCTACATATGATATTTTAGAGAGCTTCCCCCCCCCCCAAGATTTTATTCATCTATTTATCAGAAAGAGAGAGAGAGAGGGAGAGCACAAGTAGGGGAAGCTGCAGGCAGAAGGAGAAGCAGGCCTCCTGCTGAGCAGGGAGCCCAGTGCAGGGCTCAATCCCAGGATCTTGGCATCATGACTGGAGCTGAAGTCAGAAGCTTAACCAACTGAGCCACCCAAGCATCCCTAGGGAGCTGTTATTGAAAAGTGTCTACTATTACTTAAATCTTTTAGTGAAAGAGATACTTGCCTTGGATGTTTTTTTTCCCCACAGAAATAACAAGTGTGTTGTGTTAAATTAAGAAGAAGAACACATTTTATTATATGTGTTAGAAAAACAATTGTATTCTCAGTAAAAATCATGCATTTTAGAAATTTTTTTTGCTTTTGATTTGGACGTGACTTTACACGTTTGAATAGGCTTCTGATATACCTTTGAAGCAATCTCCAAAAGCAGTCTACCAGAATTATATTCCCAGTGAGGAGTAATGGAGCCCAAGATAAGTTTTATTCTCAAGAAACTCCAAGTTTTATTTTAAGGATGCTGTTAAGTTTTTCAGTTGTTAAGGTAGCAAGTATTTGTGACTTTGTTGTTATAGAAATAAAATTTATTTCAAAATTATTTACATTTTTTCCTCAATCCTGTGCCTGAAAAAAAGTAAAACATTTTTTGAGGTATTTAATCTGGATTCTTTTATATGATTCTTACTATTAATGTGAATATTTAATGTTGTATTTTTATTTCCAAAGGCAGTTATTAAATTAATGGTGCATTTTAAATATGAATTGTATTTTAGAATTGAGAACTCACTGGAGATTGTTTTTTTCATCACCCAAGTAGGTAGAATTGATCTATAGGAAACAGGAGACACTGGATTTTCAGTTCTTGAGATGGGGTAATGTTTTAGGCGTTAATTTTTTTCCCCTCAGTGGAGTCCAGGATAGTGTCCTAGGGGTAAATTCTTATGTAGATATCTGTTAAATAATGAATATACAAACACCAAAAATCAAGATACCAATTTAGCATAGTTTTTTGGATGGACATTGCTGTATTTGAGCTAATTGCTGAAAGGGCAAATGAAATAATTTAATACTCTCCTTCCTGGGATGAAGTCATAAAGGAGTCATAGCTCTGGGCTATTCCTAGGCAATAGGCAAGGAGGAGGCTACCTGTAGAACGAACTAAATTTTTGGTATTGAAAAGTGTCAACGAAAAAACTGGGGATGGTAAAAGAAAATATTGTTACTTTCTATATTTTGCTTTGGGCTCATTGTATAGACTCTGTGAAATAAATGGAAAATTAATATCTGCCATCCTGAATAGAAGCCCAAGCAAATTATGATGAATCAGGTTTTTCCCCCCCCAATTCTATAGCTTTTAATACATACTTACACAATCTTGATTTACTCACTGAACTCTCAGGAATTTGTTATAGTCATTAAGTATTATCTTTAATTTTCTTATTAATTGTTCTCACTGTCCCAAAAGAGAGGAAAGTTTGGTGGAAAGAACTCAGGACTGATTTTTAGCTGCCCATTAAGGGTGGCTCTCTCGACACACACTAGACTGTGTTAAAAATAACTCTATCTTAAAACTATACTTTCAGGGATCATTTCTGTAGTTTGTTACTAAAGAAGAGTCTCTGAATGTGTAAAAATAATGATCTTTCTGGGTGTTATTTTTCTCATCTGTAGCATCTGATAATCTCTAAACTATCTTTCAAGTCCAAGAGTCCATGACTTCTATGATACCATAACCCATGAAAAGCAGTAATTTCTAAGACTTCAGGTATAATACAAGTGCCTCAATTTCTGAAAATCCAATGTGATAGTGTTGTTCGACTATTAGCCATATTTAGAACACATTTTACTAATTCTGAACTCTTTATGCTTTGCTCGGGAGAAACTATATTAAGGAAATGTGAAATCCTTTATATAAGAAAGCCTTACAAATACAAGCTACAAGCCAGAAGTAAATAATTATACAAGCATTATTCATTGATTTATATTAACTGGTCAAAATTTAAATGAGCTACCTTAAATTGAATAAGCATATAGTTCTGATTGTAAGTAATGACAAATACCCAAGTATTAATTAGATATGGGAAACTGATCATTAACTTGTCTTGAAAGTAAACATGTACACGTATCATGGGCAAAAATACAAAACAGAGGATCTTTATCAAACCACCTCAGCAAATTTGCATCTGTGCATGCATGTGTGTGTGTGTGTGTGTGTGCGTGTGTATACATTTATGTATAGAAAAACTGTATAGAGGCAGAGAAATGAGTTTAATAGTCACCCTTTTTATTTTGTACTTTAATTAAATGTTAAAGTTCTTTACAAGTCTTAATACATATAAATTAAATCACTAACCAGTTTATATGCTGGAATTATTTGAGGCCTGTTGGAAATGCTATTAGAAAAATGTCTGTTGGTTTAAAATCATTTAAATCTTTAAATTCATAATATTGTCTGTATTGAAAAAGACAATGGAGGTAAAGTCTTCAGCTATTTATGAATTACCAAATGACAACATCTGTGTATGACCCATGGTGGTGGGTCTTCAGATATCAGGGTTACTCACTGAACCCTGACTATGCACCTTAGGGAAGTGAAAAGGAAGGGCTTTACTGTAGCTGTGACCCAGCTTCTTCTGACCTTGTAAAGGAGCACCTAGGCTCTGGGTGTAGCTCTGTAGAGCTCAGTTAGAGAACTGAAATATCTCAGATGTGACCTACATCAGTCTCATGTTATTTACATGACCTTTAACCCAGATATGTGTTTACATATTACCTTGTTTCAAAATGGTCTTTAGAAGATCTAGAACCCAATACTTTGGGTTAAAAGTCATGTGTCTTTACAATTAAGATGTAAAACTGGACATTAGGTTGTTAAAAAAGGTGGTCTCTGTGACTCTTTTCTATAAAGGGTAGATTAAAAATCAGTGTAAGACATCCACAGAGCAAGTGATTTTATGAATTAGATGAAGGAGGTGGGTTTATAGATTTCATCCACAAACAAAATAACAGTGTTTAACCTTTGTTGAGAATACAGGCTATAAAAGTCTTTTTTTTTCTTTCTATACAAAGCACATGTTTTATATAAGCCCAAAGAGGAAGAGATAGATATAGTGAATATCTACAAATTTAGGGGTATTACTTTTGTACCCTTGAACAAACATGTACTGTACCTAAAGAGAATGTATCGAGTATGTGCTTAACATCCTGAAGAGTACTATCATTAATATGCAGATGCTGGTTTCTATAACTCATAAGCATGAGAACAAAGCTAAATGCAAAATATACTTAAACCATCGACTAACTTCTTACAGACATTAGTTATTTCCTTATGCGGCTATAGAAGAAAGCAAAACCCCCCACATTATTGACTCTCCAGAATGATAGTTATAGGTTGTCAGGATGGTGCTTTCAAAGGACAGAAACAGGAAGACCTGGATTTTAGCCCAGCTCTTTGTACTGCGTAGCATCAAGCTATCACTTAACCTTTCTGAGGCTCAGTAAATTGAGGTAATACATACCTTATGGGTTTGTTACATGTGATCTTACATATTGCACACTTTCAATACATGGTGACTGTTATGCTAACAAGTGGAGTTGATCTTCAAAGGCATTAGATGGGACCATATGAAATTTTGTAGATAAAAAATGGCCAAATTTCAGACCTCATTGTACAATGTTCCCCTCCTAGGAACCTCAAGAGCACTGTTGCAGTGAGAAAGTATGGATGGCAAGGTCAGATTCCTTTGTGAGTTTTCAGTTAATAGGCATGGATGACCTTTTTTATCAGTGACTAGTTTATAATACACTGAATAACATCCACAATCATGGAGTTCAGGTATCTTAGACTATCCCATTCCTTACTTCCAATGCAGACAAATATTTACATTTTAGTAAAGTTAGCATATTAAACTCATTGCATTTGAATGGTTACTTGTCCATTCCATGCTCCTAAGAGTCACAAGTGCACAGGAAGGATGGACACAAGCACACTGTTTCACCTGTCCTTTCTAATAATACCAATAACATAGGCAAGTCTATCTAGACTTTTGGTGATCCATGTACTTTCCTAAAAGCTTGATTTCAAGGTATTTTCTATATTGTTGATTTCCCTCTCAGTCACTCTTCTTTGCACTTGAGGCAGGCGTTTCCGGAAATTTCCACTCAGCATGATGTAGAGAAAAGGATTAATGCTGCTGCTGGCATAGCTGAAACAGATGGAGAGATAATAGCCTACATGGAAGGCCAGTGTGGGCTGCTCCATCTGTAAATTCACCAGTTGTATCACGTGGTAGGGGGCAGCACTCAGGATAAAGACTGCCACCAACACGAGCACCATCTTTGTCAGCTTCATCACTCTCTCTTTTGGAACACTGGGGTTGTAACTACAAAGGAAACATTAGGATAGACAGAATATAAACAACCATAGAAATTGTGGGCAATGATTTCTTAGAACTTTCATCAACAGAGATGTAATGCAGTTATCATGTGCTCCCGGATATGTTGTGATGAGAAGAACAGATTTTGCCCCAAAACACAGATCTACAGTCTAACTGTGATACAATATCAGACAAATCCAGATTGGGAACATTCTACAGGATACTTGACCAGTACTCCTTAATACCCTTGAGGTCATGAAAAACAAGGAAAAATTAGGAAACTGTCATAGACCAGAGGAGACTGGGGAGATATGACAACCAAATGCAATATGGTATTCTGCATTGACTCCTAGACCAGAAAAAGGACTTTAATGGAAAAACTGGAGAAATCCAATAAGGGATAGAGTTTAGTTAGTAGTAATGTCCTAATGCAATATTCTTTGCTCTGACAAATGCATCATAGTAAGGTAGAATATTAATGGAGAAACGAAGTGAGGCATACATAGAAACTCTTGCTACTGCTTATGCCACTTTTCTATTAATTCAAAATGATTCCAAAATAAAAAATATTTCAAAATTCCCAAGTTTTATCATGTTATATTTAGGCATTTTATAGAAATGTTCCAGGGACATAGTTGAAGCAGATGAATAAGCCTGGTGAATGATATAAAAAAAGCACAGCAACTGAAAGTTGTTGTAAGGTAATGATTCCTCTGTAGTTTATCACAGTAGGCACCATCATTCCTCCAACTTCTTCCATTTTGAGGGATAACTGGACAGTATGAGTTATGCTCTTTGCATTTCTGAGAAAAGTGCTGTGCACTGACCATCAATGAAAGCTTCTCGGGGGACAACTCAGGGAGAGTGTTTTACAGTTCAGTGTGACTGCAACTCTGGCAGATGCCTGGTTTGACTCAACTTAAGCCCAAGACAGCCCCATACTGATCCATTAACAACACAGGAATAAAACCTTGCCCACAACAGGCAGAGAGAGCCATTACTGATGACTGGACTAAAGGGAAATGCAGTTCAGCCATAATAGTAAGGGGCATGCAACACATATGGGAGAGACCCTTGAAGTGTCAGGTTCTGGTGAACAGGGAACATTGCACTGCAGGGCACTAAAGGACCTCTTCTTCATAAGGCCACTACTTTCAAGAACAGAAGATGTAGTTGATATTCCTAACACATAGAAACAGACACAGAGTTAGATAAGATGAGAATCAGAGGAATGGGCCCCAAAGGAAAGAACAGGACAAAGTCACAGAAAGAGAGCCAAATGAAATAGAGATAAGCAAAATGCCTGTTAGGGAATTTAAAGTAATGGTCATAAAGATACTCAGTGGACTGGAGAAATTACTGAGAGTAAAAATACACTAGAGAAAATTAATAGTAGGTTAGAGGTATGTGTGCTGGCAAAGTGAGCACCATATAGTAAAATAGAGGAAGCAGAAGAATGGATCAGTGACCTAGAAGACAGAATAATGGAAAGCAATCAAGCTGAACAAGAGAGAAAAGAAAAAATTAAAAAATGAGGATAGATTAAAGGAACTCAGCAACACAATCAAGCATAATATTATTTGCATCACAAGGGTTCCAGAAAGAGAAGAGAGAGAAAAGGGGGCAGAAAATTTATTTGAAGAAATAATAGCTGAAAACTTTCCTAATTGGAGGAAGGAAAAAGACCTCTAGATCCAGGATGCACAGAGAAAACCAACCTAAGGAGATCCATAGCAAGACACATAATAATTAGAGTGATAAGAAACAGTGATAAAGAGAGAATTTTAAAAGCAGCAAGAGAAAAGAAAGCATTTATAAACAAGGGAAACTCCATAAGGCTTTCAATTGATTTTGCAGGCAAGAAGGGAGTGGCATGATATTTTTGAAGTGCTGAAAGAAAAAAACCCCTGCAACCAAGAATGCTCTATTCAGCAAGGCTATCATTCAGAATAGAAGGAGAGAGAAAGAGTTCCCCAGACAAGTAAAAGTTAAAGAAATTCATCACTCTAAACCAACCTCAGAAGAAATATTAAAGGGAATTCTTTAAGTGGAAAGGAAAGACCATAAGCAGGAGTAAGAAAAGCAGAAAGCACAAAAGCAGCAAAAATAGGTATATCTATAAAAATCAGCCTAGGGATTCACAAGATAAAAGGATGTAAAGTATAACACCATATACCTAAGATATTGAGAGGAGGGAAGTAAAAATTTAGTGCTTTTAGATCTAGGGTTCAAACTTAAGAGACCACAGACTACTATATGCATAAAATGTCATATGTAACCTAACTATAACCACAAATCAAAAACCAGTAATAGATCTGCACAATATAAAGAGAAAGGAATCCAGGTATATCACCAAAGAAAGCCATCAAACCATGAGAGAAGAGGGTAAGAGAAAAAAAGAAACAACAAAAAAACAAAGAAGAACTACAAAAACAACCATAAAATAATTTTAAAAATGACAATAAGTATATACCTATCAATAATTAATTTTAATGTAAATTGACTAAATGCTCCAATCAAAGATAGGGTGACTGAATGGATAAACAAGTAAGACCCATCTATATGTTGCATACCAGAGACTCATTTCATTCCTAAAGACACATGTAGTTTGAAAGTGAAGGGATAGAAAACATTCATCATGCAAATGGAGGTTAAAAAAAAAAAGCTGAGGTAGCATTACTTATATTGGACGACATAGACTTAAAAAAAGAGACTGTACAAGAGAAAAGTGATAGATACTACATAGTCATAAAGGGAACAATCCAACAAGAACATATAACAATTGTAAATATTTATGGAAAAAATATGGGAACACCCAAATACATAAAGCAGCTATAAACAAAAATGAAGGAAGTAATTGATACTAATACACTAATAGTAGGAGGTTTTTATACTCCACTTGTATCAATGGATAGGTCAGATAGAAAATCAACAGGGAAACAGTGGCTTTGAATGACACATTGAGCCAGATAGATCCAAGAGATATATTTACAACATTCCATTTGAAGAGTGGAATACACTTTCTTTCAAGTGCACATGGAACATTCTCCAATATAGATCACATGTTGGGCCACAAAACAAGTCTTAACAAATTAAAGAAGATCGAAGTCGTATCATATATGTTTTTCTGACCATATGCTATGAAACTAGACATCAATCACAAGAAAAAAATCTGGAAAGAACACACATACATGGACGTTTAATAACATGCTACTAAATAATGAATGGATCAATCAAGAAATCAAAGAGGAAATTTAAAAAATGGACACAAATGTAAATGATAACAAAA
Source organism: Martes martes (assembly GCF_963455335.1). NCBI lineage: Eukaryota > Metazoa > Chordata > Mammalia > Carnivora > Mustelidae > Martes > Martes martes. Next base: position 31,232,375 of record NC_137893.1, on the reverse strand, counting down.
TGGTCCCAAATCCTTGGGATGCACCAAAAGCTGTTCTATGAGGGAAGTTTATAGCAATACAGGCGTACCTCAAAAAGCAAGAAAAATCTCAAATAAACATACTACTCTTATATATAAAAGAACTAGAACAAGAACAAACAAAACCCAAAATCAATAGAAGGAAATAAATAGTAAATAATATAGCAGAATAAATGAAACAGAAACAAACAAACAAACAAACCCGTAATAGAACAGATCAATGAAACCAAGAAATGGTTCTGTGAGGAGATAAACAAAATTGATAAAACATTAGCTAAACTCATTTAAAAAAAAAAAGAAAGGGCTCAAATAAAATCAGAAAGAGAAAAAAATAACAACCAACACTACAGAAATGGAAAAGATAATAAGAAAATATGAAAAATTATATACCAACAAATTAGACAACCTGAAAGAAATGAATAAATTCCAAGGAAGATATAATTTCCCAAAACTTAATCAGGAAGAAATAGAAAATTTGAAATGGACTGATTACCAGCAATGAAAGTGAATTAGTATCAAGAAACTCCCAACAAACAAAAGTCCAGATCGGAGGGCTTCACAGGTGAATTGTGCCAAACACTTAAGGAAGAGTTAATACTTGTTTTCAACCTGTTTCAAAAAATAGAAGAGGAAGGAAAGCTTCTAGATTCATTGAGGTCAGCACGACCCTGATACCAAAACCAGATAAAGACACTACAAAAAAAGAACTATAGGCCAATATCTATGATGAACACAGATGCAAAGATCCTCAACAAAATATTAGCAAACTGAATCCAACAATACGTTAAAATCATTCACCACAATTAAGCGGGATTATCCCTGGGATGTCCAAAAATAAACCCACAATTATATATATAGTCAATTATTCTCTGGCAAAAGAGGCAAGAATGTGCTATGGGAAAAAGACATTCTCTTCAACAAATGGTGTTGGGAAACTGGACAACTACATGCAAAAGAATGAAACTGGACCACTTTATTACACCATGAATAAAAATAAACTCAAAATGGATTAAGGACCTAAATGTAAGATCTGAAACCACAAAAATCCCAGAAGAGAGCACAGGCAGTAATTTCTCTAACACCAGCCATGGCAAGATTTTTCTATCTAGGTCTTCTGAGGCAAGGGAAACAAAAGCAAAAATAATCTATTGGGACTATATCAAAATAAAAAGCTTCTTCACATCAAAAGAAACTATCAACAAAACAAAAGGACCACCTACTAAACGAGAGAAGGTATTTGCAATGACATACCGTAATAGAATTACCATATGATCCAGTAATGTACCACTGGGTAATTACCCCCAAATTACAAAAACACTAATTTGAAAAAGATAGATGTAACTCTGTGTTTATTGCAGCATTATTTATAATAGCCAAGATATGGAAGCAACTGCAGTGTCCATCGATAAACATAGATAAAGCATGTGTGATATATACATATAATGGAATATTACTCAGCCATAAAAAAGAATAAAATTTTGTCATTTGCAGCAACATGGGTTGAGCTAGAGAGTATAATGCTGAAGGAACTAAGTTAGCCAGAGAAAGACAAATACCATATGATTTCACTCATACATAGAAGAAACTAAACAAATGAAGAAAGCAAAGAAAAAAAAAAGACAAACAAAAAATAGACTAAAACTTGGGGCTCCTGGGTGGCTCAGTGGGTTGAGCCTCTGCCTTCGGCTGGGGTCATGGTCCCGGGGTCCTGGGATCAAGCCCCGCATCGGGCTCTCTGCCCCCTTTCTCTCTGCCTGCCTCTCCGCCTACTTGTGATCTCTGTGTGTCAAATAAAAAAAAATAAAATAAAAAAAAATAGACTAAAACTAGAGAAGAAACTGGTTGGCAGAGGGATGTGGGTGGGGAGAAGGTTAAAATATGTGAAGGGGATTAAGAGGGGATTAATTAAGAGGAGGTTATGTGTGGGAAATCTGTGATTTTGTCTGTCCAAAATAAATACAGTAGTCTAGTCTAAGGACAAATTTTAATAATATTTTTAAAACCCAACATGTTATATATTCACTGACTTACTCACTTGAACAACTTGGTATAGACAATTTCAAGTAGAAAATAATTTTTTAAAAAGATTTATTTGTTGGGGCACCTGGGTGGCTCAGTGGGTTAAAGCCTCTGCCTTCGGCTCAGGTCATGATCCCAGGGTCCTGGGATTGAGCTCCACATCGGGCTCTCTGCTCGGTAGGGAGCCTGCTTCCCCCTCTCTCTCTGTCTGCCTCTCTGCCTACTTGTGATCTCTGTCTGTCAAATAAATAAATTTTAAAAAAAGATTTATTTGTTTATTTTTAGAGAAAGAGAGAGCACGTGTGCATGGGAGGGCGGGGCAGAGGGAGAGGGATGGAGAGAGAATCCTTAGCAGACCCTCCCCAACCCCCTACCCCTCAGTGAGCATGGAGCCCAGGCAGAGCTCTATCTCAGGACCCTGAGACCATGAGCTGAGCCAAAGTCAAGAGTCAGATGCTTAACGGACTGAGCCACCCAGGGCCCCCTAGAAAATAATTTAGATTTATTCATAGAGTTTTATAGACAAATATCTTTAATATTTCTTCCCAAGTCTATTGTCTTAGTAAGTCTTTGGCTTTATTTAGTCCTAATTAATTTTATCCTAAGTATTTGTGTGTTAATGAGACTCCTATCTCCAAATTTAAAATTTAAAACATAGAAGTTAGAAAGTTATGCATGGCATCTAAGATATTCACATGTACACAACTCTGCAAAGTGTACAAATAAAACATTTAAATAACATTGTTGATGACAAACATAAAGATATTCTTTAAATAGTAACTTGAGTTATGTTTACATTTTTATGAAACCATTACATCAGTGATTGGGACATTTATCACTGAGAGATCCTCAAATAGCCGATTCAGGACTTGTCCTGTTTTCAGAAATCGCTCACGCAGATATTAATGCCCATACGTCTAAGTGTATGTTTCTTTTTTTTTTTTTTTTTTTTAAAGATTTTATTTATTTATTTGAGAGAGAATGAGTGAGAGAGAGCTTGAGAGAGGAGAAGGTCAGAGGGAGAAGCAGACTCCCCAAGGAGCTGGGGGCCCGATGCGGGACTCGATCCCGGAAGTCCGGGATCATGACCTGAGCCGAAGGCAGTCGCTCAACCAACTGAGCCACCCAGGCGCCCTAAGTGTATGTTTCAAGTGATTGTTGTTTAAATTTCTGTTGTAGATGTCTTAGGATCTCTGAATTGTTCTTTCAACAAGTAAAGCAAAATAGGGTAAACACTTACCATCTGGCATCCTTATTCTGTTGATACATCTCCCAAGTATAGCATAAAATTAAAATATAGCACACCAAAATCAAAGGCAAAGGAAAAAAAAAAGTTGTTATTGTCAAATAAAGTGTATACCTGTAAAATGAGAGAGAGAGAGAGAAGACATGACTGTCATATTCCCAATGCCAGGAACTTTTACAGTTTATGAGGCATGATTCTCTAATTTTGGGGGGCTTAAGATAAAAGTCCTTGGGGAAAAGTTAAGGATTTTTGTTGCTTTTACATAGAAAAAAATAAAATAAGATAAAAACAGAGAGGGGGGTAAACCATAAGAGACTCTTAACTATAGAGAACAAACTGAGGTTCTCTGGAGGGGAGGTGGGAGGGGAGATGGAGTAACTGGGGGATGGGCATTAAGGAGGGCACTTGATGGAATGAGCACTGGGTGTTATTATGCAAAGGATGAATCATTAAATTCTAGTCCTGAAACTAATACTACATTATGTGTTAATTAACTTGAATTTTAAATCTTGAAAGAAAAAAAAAAGCTCTTGCTTTTCATTGTCTGCTAGCAACAGTGCTTATCTCTCCTCTAGCCAAGCCCGAAGCTATTGATACAAACAGGAGAGAATCTGTATTACCATTATCTTTTACTGTTATTAACAACCATAATGAACAGCACGTAGCATATACCATATAGTAGGCATGGATATGAGTACTTTATATACTTTAAATCATTGAATCTCTACAACCCCATGAATGCAATTGCCATTTAGTATTCTGTTACAGAGGAACAAACTAAGGCACAGTGGTGTTAAGTGGCTTGCCCAAGGTTATCTAGCTAGTTAGTAATGAGCATATGGGTAGGATGAACCCAGACAGACAGTTGAGCTGCACAACCCACACTTGTAATCAAGGCTCCAGATGGCCTCTCAAAGGGCCTGTTGTGAAATAGACCAGTCTTTTTCTCCATGCTCCCTCAGGGGAAATTTTCAGGTAGGCCAACCCCATTTCTGTACAGATGCCAGGTGTCCTCCTTTCTGGGAAGAAGCATGGCATTGGTGGAAACAGGCAGCCCATGTTGGGTGAGTGTGGACAGGGTGACAGAGAGAGAGAGAGCACCCGGGACCCAAGGGACTCTGAAAGCTGTACAGTGGTTCCAGTCTCAGTTCCCCATAAGAACTTAACTCTAGGAGGATCAACAGAGGCTAGAACTTCAGAATATCCTTTATGATAACCAACCAAAAATAACAGAAGCAGGTTCTGGTGCAAAACTGTGAATCATTGTTATTTCTTTGGCAAAGGCTGAAGTCATACAGTCATCTCAGGTTGGGCTCCTCTTTTAGATATGTTGGGGTCCATATTAATGTATCAGCCACTGGTGATTAAATATCATTTCCCTTTAGATTGGTAGATGGCTTTTACCTGTAAGCGCAGCCAGTGCTGGTGGGGGAAATAACGAATAAACAATAAATCCTACATATGTTGCAGTCCTCTGGAGATTTTCATTACTGGATTTGCAGCCTTGCAAGGGCCTCTACCACCATCTCTCTCAGGCTAAGACTACATGATGCAGAAATCACTCACCTATTCAACAAGTGGTGTATGGGAAAACGGAATCCTCCAGAATGACTTGAGATAATACATGCAAAAAGCACCTAACACAATACGTGGCACTTAGTAGGCCATCAAAAAATTTTAGTTATAGACTCCAAAGCTGTGTTCAAAATTTCAAATAAAATTTTTCATTTAATTTTTCTTTTCAAATTAAAATATGAGAAAGTCCTGTGTTGGCTGCTGTATTAGCTGCTGAGAGCTGCTGTAACAAATTTCCATAAGCCGGATTGCTTGAAACAACAGAAATTTATCGTGTCCATTATGATGACCAAAGTCTGAAACTAAGGTGTTGGCAGGGCTGGCTACTTTTGGAAGCTCTGAGGGAGAATCGGTTCCATGCCTTTCCCCTCGCCTTTGCTAGTTTTTGGGCAGTCCTTTGTGTTATTTCACCTGTAGATGCATCACCCCAGTTTCTGCTCAGTATCCACAAGCTTTCTCCTCTGTGACTCCCTTCAAATCTCACTCTTCTCAGGAGGACACAAATCCCTGGATTTGGGCCTGGCTCTAATCCAGCATGACTTCATCTAATTTAATGATATCTGCAAAGACCCTATTTCTAAATAAGATCACATTCACAGGTACTGAGAATTAGGACTTGACTATATCTTTTTGGGAGGAACACCATCCAACCAAACTCCAGTGGCATACCGATAAGGTCTGAGTCTCGGTAACTCCTAGACCCTTTTGGAAATTTTGCCTCTGCCGTGATTTCTGTGTTTCTGTTGTACCTGGTTGCCAGGGACCTTTAAAATCCATATTTAAATACATTTTTGTCCACTGAAGCTACATAATTAAACTCCAAATCTTTTTCTAAAGGGTACCCTCCCCTTAAAAATCAAACTACCAACTTGATTGTGGAAAGCAGAAAAGTAAGCGGGGAGACTGCCCCTTGGAGGGTCCCCAAGGACACTCTGCACGGCTGCTCACACATTGACAAGGAGGATGAAGCACTCCACAACTTAATTCAACTCTATTTTTCTTAAGTTTTAACAACCTACCGGAGTACATCGTCAGGGGATGTTAAATCAAAAGCACAACTCTCCACGCCGTCTTTAAATTTGATGACCTTCGAGTAGACCCAGACAGGCAATGCCAGAATGAAGGAAGCTGCCCAAAGGCCCAAATTGATGCGGATGGTCTTGTACCTCGTTCTCCAACTTGTAAGTCGAAATGGTTGGACGAGAGCCAAGTACCTGCAAAGCCCGTTAAGAAGGGTTTAGGAACAATCAATAAAAGCACTGAGCTCCAAGGATGAAAGGTTCATGACAAGAGTAAATTATTAGTATTATTATCCTCCCTGAAGCACACCTCTATCAGGGTAGAAGAAAGTTATATTTTTTAAGAGCTGGCTGGTACCTGTAGAGAAAACAACTCTTGACCCCACAAGTCTGAATAAACCACTCACTGGAATAGCTGTCATTTCCACGAACACACTGATAATGGTGAAATTTAGCCCTGTGCAAACTCTCTCTCTACAAAGGTGCTTCCCATGCAGGCTAGGCTCTGGAAAACTTTGTCTCTGAGTGGGGGTTTCCTCCAGGAGGGAGAGGCCCTCTTTACTGACGGGGAGGCAGGAAGGAGGCAAGTGCTCTGGCTGGTAGGAGAGTCCGTTGGCGGGATGAGGCTCTGGCGCACTGGGACAGACATTTTGCCCAGATGGCTTTCCAGTGGGGGCCCCAGGCTCCTGGAGGTTCAGTTCACAGAACTCACAGTGAGGATACACAAATGTGACTAGTACAGACAATGCAAATTCCTCAAGAAACTTAGGCTGGAGCCCAGAGAGGGGATGAGGGCTAATTTCATAGGGAAAGGGGTTTTCTTTCTTCTCTCTCTTTTTTTTTTCCCATTTCTGATTCAGAAAAAAAGGATAACCATGAATTAAACATGAAGTCCTGACATACCATATATATTTGGTTCTCTAGGAAATCCAAGAAGAATTTTTCAGACCCAATTGAAAACTAAAGAGGCTAGACCCAGAAGGAAGAGTGTTTGTGAACGTGCACTTCTGCTGGAGGTGCCGGTGTTGGAAGGCAGTATTTGTAGACATTACATTAATGTAAAATACGTTTTGATGGTCATTTAATGTTTGTAGAGCTACTTAAGGAAGATTTATAAAAATTAAAAAAAAAAATCTTTTCCCCTGTTCTTTCAATTTTGCATAAGAGGCAGGACTTTCTAAAGGATACTTAGTTAAGGGACCATTTGGCATGCAGGGAGGCTCTTGTGGCCCAGGGTACCTTAGCTGCTCCTCCTTCTGCATATGGCACCTTCATTACCTGTGGCTAAGGAAAGAAGGACTCCTCCCCCCACCCCCTTGCTGGGGAAGGGAATGAGGCAGTGATTGTACAGATGCCCAGCCATCATTCTGTCTGGGATTAAAGGGTGAGGGAGTCATGGCATCAATAGATTAGGGCATCTTCTCTGATTGTATTCTCACCCCAACACCTTCCTTCCTCCAGCTGAAAACCCCTCCCTGGTTTTCCATTGCCTTTCAGATAAAATTCGGAATTCTTACCATTGCTTGCAAAGACTTTCTTCACCTGGTACTGCCTGTCCCTCAGGCTGTAGCTTGTGTCAGTCTCTCTCTGGCCATCCTTCAAGCTCTTTTCCCTTTCAGGGCCAGGTGCAAGCTGTCCTCCCTGCCTGGCTCCCTCTGATTCCTCTCACTCTTCCTTTGAGTCTCTATGTAACAGTCTGTGTCTCAGAGAAGCCTGACCACTCACTCTATACAAGGGCCCATGACTATATATGCAGATTGTAGGGGAGCTCTCCTTTCCCTTCCTAGTACCTATCATTGTGTGGAAATACAGATTCACATGTGTGACTCTTCCCTTAATGTCTGTCTACATCTCAGGAGTGGAAGCCCCACGAAGGAAGGAACCTTGACTGTTAGTTTAATGATGCTGCATCTCCTATATCCAGCATAGTTCCTGGCCTATGGTCATACTCCAATATTTGCTGAGTGAGTGAATAAATGAAGAGGGGATTTGGCTTCTGCTTACT